>NC_034174.2:4893479-5038479 GCF_002021735.2 Oncorhynchus kisutch
TGGCACTCAGAGACAGGCTCTAACCCCAGATACATGTCTCCTATTCAACCCTCATGTAATCATTCTGGCACTCAGAGACAGGCTCTAACCCCAGATTCATGTCTCCTATTCAACCCTCATGTAATCATTCTGGCACTCAGAGACAGGCTCTAACCCCAGATACATGTCTCCTATTCAACCCTCATGTAATCATTCTGGCACTCAGAGACAGGCTCTAACCCCAGATACATGTCTCCTATTCAACCCTCATGTAATCATTCTGGCACTCAGAGACAGGCTCTAACCCAGGCACATGGCGCCTATTCAACCCTCATGTAATCATTCTGGCACTCAGAGACAGGCTCTAACCCCAGATACATGTCTCCTATTCAATCAATCTATTCAAGCCCCTCTTTGTACTTTCCCTCTGCCTTAATACAATGCACATAGATCATCTAACACATAACACAATAATTACTTCTGCTCGGCTAATTATACAATTATAAACAGATTAAAACAGGCTCGAGTAGTGCTCTGGCAGTCAATAAATGTTGTCAGCCAGTGATTGTCAAGCAAATAACTGCCGGTCTCACGGTAATTGACCGTTATTGACATAAACACATTTAGCATCTCCTGGCTTCCACACACAGCCTACAAGCCACTGATGCAGACCTTAGGAACATCTGCATTCCATGTAATATAGTCTCACAATAAATCCATTATGTATTTTAGACAGGTCCAAAGAAACATGATGTGAAGAAAATGTAGTATATTTCAGAAGAACAGAATAGCATACTCTGAGTTGTCCTTATGTTAGGTCCTGATCTGACTATACCATGTGGCTGTGGGCTAGTTCATTTAGCAAGATTAGCTTAGAATTCCATGGCATTATTTTATATTATTTTATAGTATGAAGAATACAATTTTACAAAGCTGAATAAATAGATAGGACATTTTATAGTGCTCACAAGCGGATATTCTGTGTTGAACGTTTAACGAAGAAACACGTCTTCAATTTGAACCTAAAATGACCCAAATCTAACTGCCTGTAGCTCAGGACCTGAAGCAAGGATATGCATATTCTTAATATCAGACCTCAGGATAAGATCAAGATGCAGACAGGTCGAAATAACAAAAGTTTATTTACAAAACAAGGGGCAGGCGAACGTCAGGTCAAGGGCAGGAAGAGGTCAGTAATCCAGGGCAGAGTCCGTAAGGTACAGAACGGCAGCAGGCTCAGGGTCATGGCAGGCAAGGGGTCAGTAATGCAGGGCAGTGTCAAGAGGTACAGAATGGCAGGCAGGCTCAGGGTCAGTAATGCAGGGCAGTGTCAAGAGGTACAGAATGGCAGGCAGGCTCAGGGTCAGTAATGCAGGGCAGTGTCAAGAGGTACAGAATGGCAGGCAGGCTCAGGGTCATGGCAGGCAGAATGGTAAAAAAAAAAACGTCAAAACTACAAAACAGGAATTAACAAGAAACAGGTGTACGGGAAAACACTGGTAGGCTTGATAAGACAAATCAAACTGGCAACAGACAAACAGAGAACACAGGTATAAATGCACAGGGGATAATGGGGGAAATGGTCGACACCTGCAGGGGGGGTGGAGACAATCACAAGAGAGGTGAAACAGATCAGGGTGTGACACCTGATACGATTTGAAAGCAAAGACTGAAGTTTGTGGAAATTTGAAGTTAATGTAGGAGAATATAACACATTAGATCTGGTAAAAGATTTTACAAAAAAAAAAAAATGTTTTCAAATGTTTTATTTCATAATCTATTGAAATGCAAGAGAAAGGGCATTAAGATAGGATGTAATTTATATTTTGGCTGCAGTGTGTGTGCAAAGTTTCAAACTGATCCAGTGAATTCTTACCTCACTACACAATATTTCGAATCAAAGAGTTGCCAGGAGTTGCCAGGAGTTTTGCCGAATTGGTCAATTTATACATTTTCCAAGTACATAGCTATAGAGAACATACACAAATGCTATGGTAATATACAATTATAGTTTACACACTCCCGGGAATATCATACATGATGGACCATTAGCTTCCCTACAGAAAATACAATAACCTTCACACATCTAGATGGCAGGGCGGGGCGGGTGTGGGGGCCAGACACAGCAGTGGGGTCAAACTTTATCAGTCTCTCATTCACAATTTGACAAGTACTTTCCTGGCAGCATCCCCTTAGTGTGACCGAGACACATCAGGGATTGTAACATACTCTATTTCATGGAAATCTCTCGGGATATACTGTATTTGTTCATGCAGCCAGCTGGGTTCTCAGTATATCGCTCAGACAGGATTAAAGAACTTTCTGGGACAAAGAAAGGCAGGGGGTTAACAACTCATGGTTTATGTTTATTTGTATTTATTATGGATCCCCATTGGTTCCTGCAACTCTTCCTGGGGTTTATTATGGATCCCCATTGGTTCCTGCAACTCTTCCTGGGGTTTATTATGGATCCACATTGGTTCCTGCTACTCTTCCTGGGGTTTATTATGGATCCCCATTGGTTCCTGCTACTCTTCCTGGGGTTTATTATGGATCCCCATTGGTTCCTGCTACTCTTCCTGGGGTTTATTATGGATCCCCATTGGTTCCTGCTACTCTTCCTGGGGTTTATTATGGATCCCCATTGGTTCCTGCAACTCTTCCTGGGGTTTATTATGGATCCCCATTGGTTCCTGCTACTCTTCCTGGGGTTTATTATGGATCCCCATTGGTTCCTGCTACTCTTCCTGGGGTTTATTATGGATCCCCATTGGTTCCTGCTACTCTTCCTGGGGTTTATTATGGATCCCCATTAGTTCCTGCCAAGGCAGCAGCTACTCTTCCTGGGGTTTATTATGGATCCCCATTGGTTCCTGCTACTCTTCCTGGGGTTTATTATGGATCCCCATTGGTTCCTGCAACTCTTCCTGGGGTTTATTATGGATCCCCATTGGTTCCTGCAACTCTTCCTGGGGTTTATTATGGATCCCCATTGGTTCCTGCAACTCTTCCTGGGGTTTATTATGGATCCCCATTGGTTCCTGCAACTCTTCCTGGGGTTTATTATGGATCCCCATTGGTTCCTGCTACTCTTCCTGGGGTTTATTATGGATCCCCATTGGTTCCTGCAACTCTTCCTGGGGTTTATTATGGATCCCCATTGGTTCCTGCAACTCTTCCTGGGGTTTATTATGGATCCCCATTGGTTCCTGCAACTCTTCCTGGGGTTTATTATGGATCCCCATTGGTTCCTGCAACTCTTCCTGGGGTTTATTATGGATCCCCATTGGTTCCTGCAACTCTTCCTGGGGTTTATTATGGATCCCCATTGGTTCCTGCTACTCTTTCTGGGGTTTATTATGGATCCCCATTGGTTCCTGCTACTCTTCCTGGGGTTTATTATGGATCCCCATTGGTTCCTGCTACTCTTCCTGGGGTTTATTATGGATCCCCATTGGTTCCTGCTACTCTTCCTGGGGTGTATTATGGATCCCCATTAGTTCCTGCCAAGGCAGCAGCTACTCTTCCTGGGGTTTATTATGGATCCCCATTAGTTCCTGCCAAGGCAGCAGCTACTCTTCCTGGGGTTTATTATGGATCCCCATTAGTTCCTGCCAAGGCAGCAGCTACTCTTCCTGGGGTTTATTATGGATCCCCATTAGTTCCTACCAAGGCAGCAGCTACTCTTCCTGGAGTTTATTATGGATCCCCATTAGTTCCTGCCAAGGCAGCAGCTACTCTTCCTGGGGTTTATTATGGATCCCCATTAGTTCCTACCAAGGCAGCAGCTACTCTTCTTGGGGTTTATTATGGATCCCCATTAGTTCCTACCAAGGCAGCAGCTACTCTTCCTGGGGTTTATTATGGATCCCCATTGGTTCCTGCTACTCTTCCTGGGGTGTATTATGGATCCCCATTGGTTCCTGCTACTCTTCCTGGGGTGTATTATGGATCCCCATTGGTTCCTGCCATGGAAGCAGCTACACTTCCTGGGATCAGGCAAAATTAAGGCAGTTATACCATTTAAAAAAAACATTACAATACATTCATTACAGTATTCACAGCACACTAAGTGTGTGCCCTCAGGCCCAAACTCCACTATCACATATCTACAACGCGTATGTATAGTGCATATGTTATCATGTGTGTGTATGCATGTGTCTGTGCCTATGTTTGTGTTACTTCACAATCCTCGCTGTTCCATAAGGTGTAATAAGGTGTATTTTTTACCTGCTTTTTAAATCTGATTCTACAGCTGAATCAGTTACCCGATGTGGAATAGAGTTCCATGTAGTCATGGCTTTATGTAGTACTTTGTGCCTCTGTTCTGAACTTGGGGACTGTGAAGAGACCACTGGTAGCATGTCTTGTTACCGAGCAGTGTGCTAGTATTTTAAACAGACAGCTCGGTACCTTCTTCGCCCGCATACAGAAACCTTTTGTTCACCCGACCATCACAATCAGATGCTGACCCGTGTTACCTCTCAAGAGAATTCACTTCGGTTATAGTCACAGCCGTGTTTGTTCCCCCTCAAGCTGATACCACGATGGCCCTCAAATAATTTCACTGGACTTTAATGCAAACTGGACACCACATATACAGTTGAAATCAGAAGTTTACATACACCTCCGCCAAATACATTTAACCTCAGTTTTTCACAATTCCTGACATTTAATCATATTAAAAATCCCCTGTCTTAGGTCTGTTAGGATCACCACTTTATTTTCATAATGTGAAATGTCAGAATAATATTAGAGAGAATGATTCATTTCAGCTTTTATTTCTTTCATCACATTCCTAGTGGGTCAGAAGTTTACATACACTCAATTAGTATTGGGTAGCATTGCCTTTAAATTGTTCAACTTGGTCAAACGTTACAGGTGGTCTTCCACAAGCTTCCCACAATAAGTTGGGTGGATTTTGGCCCATTCCTTCTGACAGAGCTGGTGTAACTGAGTCAGGTTTGTAGGCCTCCTTGCTCGCACACACTTTTTCAGTTCTGCCCACAAATTTTCAATGGGATTGAGGTCAGGGCTTTGTGATGGCCACTCCAATACCTTGACTTTGTTGTCCTTAAGACATTTTGCCACAACTTTGGAAGTATGCTTGGGGTCACTGTCCATTTGGAAGACCCATTTGCGACCAAGCTTTAACTTCCTGACTGATGTCTTGAGATGTTGCTACAATATATCCACATTATTTTCCCACCTCATGATGCCATCTATTTTGTGAAGTGCACCAGTCCCTCCTGCAGCAAAGCGCCCTCACAAAATGATTCTACCACTCTTTGCTTCATGGTTGAGATGGTGTTCTTCAGCTTGCAAGCCTCCCCCTTTTTCCTCCAAACATGACGATGGTCATTATGGCCAAACATTTCTATTTTTGTTTCATCAGACCAGAGGACATACCTCCAAAAAGTATGATCTTTGTCCCCACCAAAGTATGTTCCTCTCTAGGAGACAGAAGGAGTCTCCTTCCTGAGCGGTATGACGGCTGCGTGGTCCCATGGTGTTTGTACTTGCGTACTACTGTTTGTACAGATGAACGTGGCACCTTCAGGCATTTGGAAATTGCTCCCAAGGATGAACCAGACTTGTGGAGATCTACAATTTGTTTTCTGAGGTCTTGGCTGATTTCTTTTGATTTTCCCATGATGTCAAACAAAGAGGCACTGAGTTTGAAGGTAGGCCTTGAAATACCTTCACAATTACACCTCCAATTGACTCAAATTATGTCAATTAGCCTATCAGAAGCTTCTAAAGCCATGACATAATTTTCTGGAATTTTCCAAGCTGTTTAAAGGCACAGTTAACTTAGTGTATGTAACCTTCTGACCCCCTGGAATTGTGATTCAGTCAATTATAGTGAAATAATCTGTCTTTAAACAGTTGTTGGAAAAAATACTTGTGTCATGAACAAAGTAGAGGTCCTAACCGACTTGCCAAAACTATAGTTTGTTAACAAGACATTTGTGGAGTGGTTAAAAAACACGTTTTAATGATTCCAACCTAAGTGTATGTAAACTTCCGACTGTAATGGTTTTCTTCTATCTCCTCCTCTGACGAAGAGGTAGAACCTATACTTGTGTCAACTAACAATGCGACAGGAACAAAGACACTAAGGACAATCACCCACGACAAACTCAAAGAATATGGCTGCCTAAATATGGATCCCAATCAGAGACAACGATAAACACCTGCCTCTGATTGAGAACCACTCCAGACAGCCATAGACTTTGCTAGATACCTCCACTAAGCCATACACCCAATTCCTAACAAAACCCCAAGACAAAACACACCACAATAAACCCATGTCACACCCCGGCCTGACCAAATAAATAAAGACAAACACAATATACTTCGACCAGGGCGTGACAGAACCCCCCCCCCCTAAGGTGCGGACTCCCGGACGCACATCAAAACAATAGTCTTTTAGGAGTTTTTCCTAGCCACCGTGCTTCTACATCTGCATTGCTTGCTGTTTGGGGTTTTAGGCTGGGTTTCTGTACAGCACTTTGAGATATCAGCTGATGTACGAAGGGCTATATAAATACATTTGATTTAATTTGATTTGAATAGGGAGGGTCCGGGTGGGCGTCTGTCCATGGTGGCGCGGGACGTGGACCCCACTCTATCAATGTCCTAGTCCGTCCTCCTCGCGTCCTAGGATAGTCCACCCTTGCTGCCGACCATGGCCTAGTAGTCCTCACCCAGAATCCCACTAGACTGAGGGGCAGCGCGGGACTGAGGGGAAGCTCAGCACTGAGGGGAAGCTCAGCACTGAGGGGAAGCTCAGCACTGAGAGGAAGCTCAGCACTGAGAGGAAGCTCAGGCAGGTAGTTAGATCCGGCAGATCCTGGCTGACTGGCGGATCTGGAAGAGTCTGGTTGACTGGCAGATCTGGAAGAGTCTGGCTGACTGGCGGATCTGGAAGAGTCTGGCTGACTGGCGGATCTGGAAGAGTCTGGCTGACTGGCGGATCTGGAAGAGTCTGGCTGACTGGCGGATCTGGAAGAGTCTGGCTGACTGGCGGATCCTGGCAGACTGACGGATCTGGCTGCTCCATGCTGACTGGCGGCTCTGGCTGCTTCATGCTGACTGGCGGCTCTGGATGCTCCATGTAGACCGACAGCTCTGGCGGCTTCTTACAGACTGGCAGCTCTGGCAGCTCCGTGCAGACTGGCAGCTCCTTGCAGACTGGAAGCTCCTTGCAGACTGGCAGCTCCTTGCAGACTGGCAGCTCCTTGCAGACTGGCAGCTCTGGCTGCTCCATGCAGACTGGCAGCTCTGGCTGCTCCATGCAGACTGGCAGCTCTGGCTGCTCCATGCAGACTGACAGCTCTGGCTGCTCCATGCAGACTGGCATCTCTGGCTGCTTCATGCAGACTGACAGCTCTGGCTGCTCCATGCAGACTGACAGCTCTGGCTGCTCCATGCAGACTGACAGCTCTGGCTGCTCCATATAGACTGACAGCTCAGGCTGCTCCATACAGACTGACAGCTCAGGCTGCTCCATGCAGGCTGGCAGCTCAGGCTGCTCCATGCAGGCTGGCAGCTCTGGCTGCGCTGAACAGGCAGGAGACTCCAGCAGCGCTGTAGAGGAGGAAGGATCTGGCAGCGCTGAACAGGCGGGAGACTCCCACAGCGCTGTAGAGGAGGAAGGCTCTGGCTGCGCTGAACAGGCGGGAGACTCCGGCAGCGCAGGAGAGGAGAAAGGCTCCGGCAGCGCTGGAGAGGCGAGGCGCACTGTAGACCTGATGCGTGGTGCTGGCACTGGTGGTACTGGGCCGAGGACACGCACAGGAAGCCTGGTGCGGGAAGATGCCATGGGAGGGCTGGTGCGTGAAGGTGGTACTGGATAGACCGGACCGTGCAGGCGCACTGGAGCTCTTGAGCACCGAGCCTGCCCAACCTTACCTGGCTCGATGCCCACTCTAGCCCGGCCGATACGAGGAGCTGGAATGTACCGCACCGGGCTATGCACCCGCACTGAGGACACCGTGCGCTCCAAAGCATAACACGGTGCCTGCCCGGTCTCACTAGCCCCCCGGTAAGCACAGGGAGTTTGCGCAGGTCTCCTACCTGGCGTAGCCCTTCTCCCTGTGAGTCTATCTCCTCCCAAGAAGTATAGTCCATACTGTACTCCTCTTTGGGCTGCTCCTGTTGCCTCTTCTCCTGCTGCACCTTGGGGCGGCTACACTCCCCTGGTTTAGCCCAGGGTCCTCTCCCGTCGAGGATATCCTCCCATGTCCAGAATTCCTTATTACGTATCTCCTGCCTGTTGACACGCTGCTTGGTCCTGTTGTGGTGGGTGATTCTGTAATCTCCTCCTCTGACGAAGAGGTATAGCAAGGATCGGACCAGAATGCAGCGTGATGATGATTCATGATATTTTAATGAAGGAAAAAACTATACATGAAGAAACTACAAAATAATGACATGTGAAAACCGAAACAGCCCTATCTGGTGCAAACACAAAGACAGGAACAATCACCCACCAAACACTCAAAGAATATGGCTGCCTAAATATGGTTCCCAATCAGAGACAACGATAAACACCTGGAATAACATCGCTACACCCGGAATAACATCTGCTAAACACGTGTATGTGACCTATACAATTTGATTTATATATATATATATATATATATATATTGTACAATAATATGAGATCTGTATGTGAAACATTTACATTTGACATTTTAGTCATTTTGCTGATGCTCGTATCCAGAGCGAATCAAAGTAAGTGCATGCATCTTAAGTTAGCTAGATACTGTAAGTGAGACGACCACATGTCACAGTCAAATATACAGGATACCAACATTCCATTCCAGCTAAGCAATGGATACACAACGTTTTGTCCCCCCCCTCCTTAAAAACTCAAATCTATGAAAAAAACATCTGAGAAAAATAATATTTTACACACAAATGAGGGTGCCCATAAGCAATTATTTCTGGTGAAAAATAGAGTGTATTTTGGAAATAAACTCTTCAAATAAACTCTGAACTTCTGCATAATGTGGAAATAAAGAACTGTTATTTCTCGAGTGCTAGTATAATTTACATTTAAATTGTACATTTACAATAAGGATACTTTCATATTTTAGAGGGAATTTTCTATAGGAAGGTGTTGACACTCAAGCTTGTATTCTATACCAGTGAGCATCGGCCCAACTCAACCACCAGTACACAGTACTTTATATTATTCTCATTCAGCAACAGTAAAGCAGTAAGGCAGTCATTGTGTGGAAGTCAAGTGCATTCTAATGGAAAACATTTCCAGCTGAAATGTGTTTCTATAGAAATAGAGAGAGAAAAAGAGAGAAGTACAAACCTCACCCTCGGCACCTCTGAAAACTGTTCCCAGAAAATAATTGTTCCCAAAAGTTGATTTAACCTAATAAATAGAAGGTGGAATGGAAGGAACAGAATAGAAGGAGACAGCCGTGTGTCAAGAGGTAGATGAGAAAAAGCGATTTAGCCAATTGTATTGCATATGATTGGTATTCACTTATGCACACATCCTAACAGAAAAGCTTTTTTGAAGAATCATACAGTGACAGCAAAAACCATTCAAATATTTGCACAGTGTAAGACACATTTCTGCATTTAATGAATATGTTTAAGAGCGGTAGAATAGCTCGCCTAGTAGAGGTTCTTCTCAATGCTCGCTTTCCCTGGACAGCTGAGACAGTTAAGAGATCTGGGTCGTTGCCCATAACACAACTCGTCCCCCTATTCTAGACTGCCTGCCTAGTTGTAAAGAGGAAGGCTTCAGTATTTTTTTTTGTTACCTTGGTGACAACCTGAAGGTTAGGTAATGTTTGTATTAGGGGTGGCAGGGTAGCCTAGTGGTTAGAGCGTTGAACTAGTAACCGGAAGGTTGCGAGGTCAAACCCCCGCGCTGACAAGGTACAAATCTGTCATTCTGCCCCTGAACAGGCAGTTAACCCACTGTTCCTAGGCTGTCATTGAAAATAAGTATTTGTTCTTAACTGACTTGCCTGGTTAAATAAAGGTAAAATAAATAATAAAATAAAAAATTAGCAGGACTAAAAAAACTTACCTTACCTAGTAAACCCTTCCTCTTTAGACCTTACAGAACAGGTGAGATCCAACCTTGTGCCATACCGGGACATACCAGCACTGACCACAAAAGGCGCTGATTTCAAACCCACTGACTCTGTCATCCAAAGGTTAGCAATGCTAAGACGTACATGCACAATCCCATAGAGAATGCTAACTAAATGCTAAGGAACTCATTGCAAACATTTGGTATAGTTTCTGACTTAAACTATACAGGAATACAAGTAACTCACAAAAATGCTACTCACAGTTTGCTGCATGAAAAAAAAAACATATATTATCCAGCAGAAGCTAACTACTTTGAAGCGAACAACTTAGCTAGATAGCTAACTAGCTACTAAATGAGCAAACCAAATGCACAACTGCAGAGCATTTAGCACATTGTAGACAGTTAACTTAATAGTTCTAAGATATCTAGCTGGCAAACATTTAGTTGTGAATTCCATACTGTAATTAGATCACCTGGCGCATGCTGCACATCAGTGAGTGACACACAAGGCTCCAGTCTCTCATCATTATGTGCTTGTAAACAAACACAACGTGACACGTGACTAGGGACTACTGTAACGTTCATAATAACATGACAGGTGACTGGGGACTACCGTAATCTTCATAATAACATGACAGGTGACTGGGGATTACCGTAATCTTCATAATAACATGACAGGTGACTGGGGACTACCGTAATCTTCATAATAACATGACAGGTGACTGGGGATTACCGTAATCTTCATAATAACATGACAGGTGACTGGGGACTACCGTAATCTTCATAATAACATGACAGGTGACTGGGGATTACCGTAATCTTCATAATAACATGACAGGTGACTGGGGACTACCGTAATCTTCATAATAACATGACAGGTGACTGGGCATTACCGTAATCTTCATAATAACATGACAGGTGACTGGGGACGACCGTAATCTTCATAATAACATGACAGGTGACTGGAGACTACCGTAATCTTCATAATAACATGACAGGTGACTGGGGATTACCGTAATCTTCATAATAACATGACAGGTGACTGGGGACTACCGTAATCTTCATAATAACATGACAGGTGACTGGGGACTACCGTAATCTTCATAATAACATGACAGGTGACTGGGAACTACTGTAATCTTCATAATAATGTGACAGGTGACTGGGGACTACCGTAAAAGTTGAATCATGTAGCTCTAATTTAGCCCATCTCCTCTTTACCAGCAAAGTCTGTTTTGTTTTAACATAGGCCTCTTCTTGACTGGCGAAGTCTCTCACTGACACACATGCAGCTTATCTGTCTCACTGCCCACTTCACATGCATAGCAAAAAGAGCAGCCTGTCGATCCCAATAGCTAGCTGACTACATTACCACTTTTGATAGGTGAAGCTGATCAGCCTAAACTGCAGTATAACGTTACTAAACATCTTATTTCAGCTAATATTGTTACGCAATTACTTTCTCGGCTGCACATAAACGTTGTGACTCGGTGTAACTCAGGTTAAGTTACACTACTGGTCAAAAGTTTAAGAACACCTACTCATTCAAGGGTTTTTCTTTATTTTGACTTTTCTACATTGTGGGATAATAGTGAAGGCTTCAAAACTATGAAATACCACATACAGAAGAATCATGTAGTAACCAAAAAAGTGTTGAACAAATTAAAATATATTTTATATTTGAGATTCTTCAAATAGCCACCCTTTGCCTTGATGACAGCTTTGCACACTCTTGGCATTATCTCAACCAGCTTCACCTGGAATGCCTTCCCAACCGTCTTGAAGGAGTTCCCACATATGCTGAGCAGTTTGGGCTGGTTTTCCTTCACTTTGCGGTTCGACTCATCCCAAACCATCTCTATTGGGTTGAGGTCGGGGGATTGTGGAGGCCAGGTCATCTGATGCAGCACTCCATCACTCTCCTTCTTGGTAAAATGGCCCTTACACAGCCTGGAGGTGTGTTGGTTCATTGTCCTATTGAAAAACAAATGATAGTCCCACTGAGCCCAAAACAAAATCGATGGCGTATCACTGCAGAATAATGTGGTAGCCATGCTGGTTAAGTGTACTTTGAATTCTAAATAATGTCACCAGCATAGCACCACCACACCATAACACCTCCCCCTCCATGCTTTACGGTGGGAACCACACATGCGGAGATCATCCGTTCACCAACTCTACGTCTCACAAAGACAAAGCTGTTGGAACCAAAAATCTCTAATTAGGACTCCAGCCCAAAGGACACATTTCCACCAGTCTAATGTCCATTATTCGTGTTTCTTGACCCAAGCAAGTCTCATCTTATTATTGCTGTCCTTTAGTTGTGGTTTCTATGCAACAATTCGACCATGAAGGCCTGATTCACGCAGTCTCCTCTGAACAGTTGATGTGGAGATGTGTCTGGTACTTGAACTCTGTGAATCATCAACTCTACATCTTTCATTCCTTTGGCGATCCTCATGAGAGCCAGTTTCATCATAGCGCTTAATGGTTTTTTGAAATGTTCCGGATTGACTGACCTTTATGTTTTAAAGTAATGATGGACTGTTTCTCTTTGTCTATTTGAGCTGTTCTTGCCATAATATGGACTTGGTCTTTTACCAAATAGGGCTACTCTATACCCCTTACCTTGTCACAACACAATTGATTGGCTCAAACAGATTAGGAAGGAAAGAAATTCCATGAATTAACTTTTAAGAAGGCTAGTTGAAATGCATTCCAGCTGACTACCTCATGACGCTAGTTTAGAGAATTCCAAGAGTGTGCATAGCCATCAAGGCAAAGGGTGACTATTTGAAGACTCTCAAATATAAAATATACAGTTGAAGTCGGATGTTTACATACACTTAGGTTGGAGTCATTAAAACTCATTTTTCAACCACTCCACATTTTCCATTTTCTTGTTAACAAACTATAGTTTTGGCAAGTTGGTTAGGACATAAACTTTGTGCATGACACAAGTCATTCTCCAAATATTGTTAACAGACAGATTATTTCACTTATAATTGACTGTATCACAATTCCAGTGGGTCAGAAGTTTACATACTCTAAATTGACTGTGCCTTTAAACTGCTTGGAAAATTCCAGAAAATGATGTCATGGCTTTAGAAACTTCTGATTTACATCATTTGAGTCAATTGGAGATGAACCTGTGGATGTATTTCAAACCTTCAAAATCATTCAAGGGTTTTTCTTTATTTGTACTATTTTCTACATTGTAGAATAATAGTGAAGACATCAAAACTATGAAATAAAACACATTGAATCATGTAGTAAACAAAAAAGTGTTAAACAAATCAAAATACAGCTGAAGTCAGAAGTTTACATACACCTTAGCCACATACATTTAAACTCAGTTTTTCAACTGACATTGAATCATAGTAAAAATTCCCTGTTTTCGGTCAGACAGGATCACCACTTTATCGTAAGAATGTGAAAGTGTATTGTATATGTATTCACAACTCATGTCCTCTCACTTTTCCAACTCATCACCTTCTCCGTTCTCTGCAATTTCTATCTCCCTTCTCATCTTTGCAGCGATCCAATTCGCTGAGAGGAAACCTTTTAGTAGCTTCTCATTGGTTGAGCAAACTGTCCATTCAATAGAAAGTGTCACTTCTTCAAGCAACAACACATGGGGTGTCAAATGGCACCACCATAGGCATGTTAAATGTCCATATTTCTTCACCACTCCGCATATAGTTGAATAGTAGAGAAATATGAATTAATAGACGAAACATACATTATCATAGGGGCTAGGAGAGAGACAGCATGTCAACATTATCATAGGGGACTAGGAGAGAGACAGCATGTCAACATTATCATAGGGGACTAGGAGAGAGACAGCATGTCAACATTATCATAGGGGACAAGGAGAGAGACATCATGTCAACATTATCATAGGGGACTTGGAGAGAGACAGCATGTCCACATTATCATAATGGACTAGGAGAGAGACAGCATGTCCACATTATCATAGGGGCTAGGAGAGAGACAGCATGTCCACATTATCATAGGGGCTAGGAGAGAGACATCCTGTCAACATTATCATAGGGGCTAGGAGAGAGACAGCATGTCCACATTATCATAGGGGCTAGGAGAGAGACATCCTGTCAACATTATCATAGGGGCTAGGAGAGAGACAGCATGTCAACATTATCATATGGGACTAGGAGAGAGACAGCATGTCAACATTATCATAGGGGCTAGGAGAGAGACAGCATGTTCACATTATCATATGGGACTAGGAGAGAGACAGCATGTTCACATTATCATATGGGACTAGGAGAGAGACATCCTTTCCAAATTAAAGTACTGCAACCTAATGCCTACACCAGCCGGGGAGTGTGAGACTGGCCTGCTGGGGTTCTTCAAATACTCTAGTATTGTGCTCTCTGCCCTGGCATAGTGTGTGTGTGTGTGTGTGTGTGTGTGTGTGTGTGTGTGTGTGTGTGTGTGTGTGTGTGTGTGTGTGTGTGCGTGCGTGCGTGTGCGTGTGCGTGCGTGCGTGTGTGTGCAGCCTGGCTGGACCATGATGCGTGGTGATTTGTGATGGCTGTAGGCAGTGTACCCCAGGCCTTAGATGGTCACAACAGGTCAAATTAATGTTCAACCGGAGCCATGATAGTATATAATAATGTTCTGGAACAGTGTGTGTGTGTGTGTGTGTGTGTGTGTGTGTGTGTGTGTGTGTGTGTGTGTGTGTGTGTGTGTGTGTGTGTGTGTGTGTGTGTGTGTGTGTGTGTGTTTGTTTGAGTCCAAACAACAATCACCACAATTCTATTAGCATCACGACGTCTCTGACCTACATTACCATTTCTCACTATATGTGAATATATCACATTTTCTTTTCGTAACGTCTTGACTACTCTTCCTCCTCACTGTCCTCACTGTAGACTCCTCTTCAATTCACTGTCCTCTCAGTAGACTCGTCTTCCTCCTCACTGTTCTCTCAGTAGACTCCTCTTCCTCCTCACTGTTCTCTCAGTAGACTCCTCTTCATCCTCACTGTCCTCTCAGTAGACTCCTCTCATTTCACTGTCCTCTCAGTAGACTCCTCTTCATCTTCACTGTCCTCTCAGTAGACTCCTCCTCCTCTTCACTGTCCTCTCAGTAGACTCCTCCTCCTCTTCACTGTCCTCTACATAGACTCATCTTCCTCTTCATTTCACTGTCCTCTCCAGTAGACTCCTCTTCATTTCACTGTCCTCTCCAGTAGACTCCTCTTCATTTCATTGTCCTCTCAGTAGACTCCTCCTCCTCTTCACTGTCCTCTACATAGACTCATCTTCCTCTTCATCCTCACTGTCCTCTACAGTAGACTCCTCTTCCTCCTCACTGTTCTCTCAGTAGACTACTCTTCATCTTCACTGTCCTCTCAGTAGACTCCTCTTCCTCTTCACTGTTCTCTCAGTAGACTCCTCTTCATCTTCACTGTCCTCTCAGTAGACTCCTCTTCCTCTTCACTGTTCTCTCAGTAGACTCCTCTTCATCTTCACTGTCCTCTCAGTAGACTCCTCTTCATTTCACTGTCCTCTACAGTAGACTCCTCTTCATCTTCACTGTCCTCTACGTAGACTCCTCCTCCTCTTCACTGTCCTCTACATAGACTCATCTTCATCTTCACTGTCCTCTACGTAGACTCATCTTCCTCTTCACTGTTCTCTCAGTATTCTCATTCTGTCTTTTAACTTTAAGTAAAATAATAGTAGAACACAGTAGGCTTAAAACTTCTTGATGCACCCATCCCGTTAGCGGGATCATTTCCGTCAACCACCGCTGAATTGCAGAGCACCAAATTCAAATTAAATGTTCATGAAATCACAAGTGCAATATTGCAAAACACAGTTTAGCTTGTTGTTAATCCACCTGGCGTGTCAGATTTCAATAAAGCTTTTCGGCGAAAGCACACCAAGTGTTTATGTAAGAACATCTCTCTCAGTAGACAAAATATTACAAACAGCTAGCAGCCAAGTAGATTGGTCATGAAAGTCAGAAAAGCAATAAATTTAATCGCTTACCTTTGATGATCTTCAGATGTTTGCACTCACGAGACTCCCAGTTACACAATAAATGTTCCTTTTGTTCCATAAAGATTATTTTAAAATCCAAAATACCTCCATTTGGTTGGCGCGTTATGTTCAGAAATCCACAGCTTCGAGAGGTCACGACATTGCAGACGAAAATTCCAAACAGTGTCCGTAATGTTCGTAGAAACATTTCAAACGTTTTTTATAATCGAGCCTCAGGTTGTTTTTACAATATATAATCGTTAATATATCAACCGGGAATGTAGCTTCTTCAATAGGAGAGAGAGAGAAAATGGCTGCACCAAGCTGTTGCTCATACAAAACGCGTGCTGGCACCCAGCCATACAATGACGCGATGTGATCTTTCTCGCTCATTTTTCAAAATAAAAGCCTGAAACTATGTCTAAAGACTGTTCACACCATGGGGAAGCCATAGGAAAATGAATCGGGTTGATATCCTTTTAAATTGAGCGAAGGCAGGCTATGGAACATGGAGCTTTCAAAATAGAGGCCACTTCCTGGTTTGATTTTCCTCAGGTATTCGCATGCAATATCAGTTCTGTTATACAATATTTTGACAGTTTTGGAAACTTTAGAGTATTTTCTATCACAATCTGACAATTATATGCATATTCTAGATTCTGGGCCTGAAAAATAGGCAGTTTATTTTGTGTACGTTTTTCATCCAAACATCAAAATACTGCCCCCTACACTCAAGAGGTTTTAAATGTATTTTCTACATGTTATGAAAGCGATCTGGATATGTAGGCTAGCTGTGCGCTAACTGACTAGCTCTCAGTGAATCACAGTTCTAACACATTCTATACTGCAGGTCCAGATGTCACTTCCAACACTGGGACTCCAACACACACACATACAGGTGCACAGTGAACTATTGGACTCTGTACTGTATGTAGACTTAACACAGTGCTGATTTCTCACAATTTTGGATCGTGAAGTTTGTTTCCATTGACCATACTAGATCAGTATCTGGCAGTAATTATCTGTTCTCAGCAAAATTGTAGTTTTACATTGGGGTCTGGCTGTGTTTATTTCTGCTGTGAGGACAGTGATAGTTTTATCGTATCCTGCTGGAGGAGATAACCTGGTGACAGGAACAGCTGTCACTGCTTCCACACATACACTGTAATGTTGAACTGAATACTTGACACGGTGATCATTTTATTTATTTTGTATCATTGAGTTTGTTTCCCTTTAAATGGTAAAAATAAAAATAAATTGTTTAGATCAGTATCTATGAGTAATAACGTATTTGACCTATGACAAGCTAAGCCTATGTTTGACATGTTTCCACACCCACTTCATAATGCGTAACCTAGCCTCTCCTTCCCTATCCAGGACTCCCTGTAAAAAACAGTGGCAATAGTTACTGAGTGAAATTTCATGGCTGAATAAATACATAACATGAGGAGAATGTCAGTGCTTTCTGAGCCGAAGGGCTTTCAAGGGGTTCCGAGACAAAGCTTGGCCCTTGTTGTGTTGACCACTGGAGACAGGCTGTTTGGTAGCAGGACATTTCCACAAATGAGTCGCTGTTAGAGGGTGTCTTTATGTACTTTGTTTTGGAAGGGCTCTTTTACAAAAACAGGCATGGGTATTCCTATGGCTTAAACCCCTCTGAGATGCTGGGACCCAGACTGTAGGACATAGACACAGTGGAGCAGCGATGAGGATCAAGGACATTACTACTCTCAAGTCCAGTGTTTTATCTTTATTTAGTGGTATCTGTGTTAGGGCTGGCTGCTGGGCTGGCTGCTGGGCTGGCTGCTGAGCTTGGCTGGCTGCTGGGCTTGGCTGGCTGCTGGGCTTGCCTGGCTGCTGGACTTGGCTGGCTGCTGGGCTTGGCTGGCTGCTGGGCTTGGCTGGCTGCTGGGCTTGGCTGGCTGCTGGGCTAGCTGCTGGGCTAGCAGGCTGCTGGGCTTGGCTGGCTGCTGGGCTGGCTGGCTGCTAGTCTGACTGGCTGCTGGGCTTGGCTGGCTGCTGGGCTGGTTAGCTGCTGGGCTTGGATAGCTGCTGGGCTTGGCTGGCTGCTTAGCTTGGCTGGCTGCTGGGCTTGGCTGGCTGCTGGGCTTGGCTGGCTGCTGGGCTTGGCTGGCTGCTGGGCTGGCTGGCTGCTAGTCTGACTGGCTGCTGGGCTTGGCTGGCTGCTGGGCTGGCTGCTGGGCTGGCTAGCTGCTGGGCTTGGCTGGCTGCTTAGGTTGGCTGGCTGCTGGGCTTGGCTGGCTGCTGGGCTTGGCTGGCTGCTGGGCTAGCTGCTGGGCTAGCAGGCTGCTGGGCTTGGCTGGCTGCTGGGCTGGCTGGCTGCTAGTCTGGCTGGCTGCTGGGCTTGACTTGGCTGGCTGCTGGGCTGGCTAGCTGCTGGGCTTGGCTAGCTGCTGGGCTTGGCAGGCTGCTAGGCTGGCTACTGAGCTTGGCTGGCTGCTGAGCTTGGCTGGCTGCTGGGCTTGGCTGGCTGCTGGGCTTGGCTGGCTGCTGGGCTAGCTGCTGGGCTAGCAGGCTGCTGGGCTTGGCTTGCTGCTGGGCTGGCTGGCTGCTAGTCTGGCTGGCTGCTGGGCTTGGCTGGCTGCTGGGCTGGCTGCTGGGCTGGCTAGCTGCTGGGCTTGGCTAGCTGCTGGGCTTGGCTGGCTGCTAGGCTGGCTGCTGGGCTGGCTGGCTGCTGAGCTGGCTGGCTGCTGGGCTAGGCTGGCTGCTTAGCTGGCTGCTAGGCTGGGCTGGCTGCTGGGATTGGCTGCTGAGCTGGCTGCTGGAATGGAATAGGCTGGGCTGGGCAGGGCAGGGCAGGGCTGTGTGTGTGTGTGTGTGTGTGTGTGTGTGTGTGTGTGTGTGTGTGTGTGTGTGTGTGTGTGTGTGTGTGTGTGTGTGTGTGTGTGTGTGTGTGTGTGTGTGTGTGTGTGTGTTTGTGTGTGTGTGTGTGTGCGTTCGTGCGTGCAGGTGTGTGCAAACGCCTGAGTTGCCATTCATTAGATTATTGCATAATGGATCCTGTCCGTGGAATTTTAGGTGAATCTAATGTTGAGAGAGAAGGCTGACAACACAAAGCCTACTGTAGAGCACATTTTCCACTTGCTTTATCAAGAGTGAAACAGGGAACCAAATGGCCAGCGAGATAACAGAGATCTATTTACATAACTCTGAATCTACCAATGGTAAATAAGGACCGCACTGGAAAACAAAATAGTGCTGAACTGGGGTTCTCACTCTCCTACCTTCAGATGTAAGACACCCTCTCCTGTTAACATTAACATCCTGTTAACATTGATATCTGAAAATGTTATCCATTACTTCAGTTAAAGCCAATAAGTACAATGTAATAGAAAATGGTCCCCAAAATGGCAATTCATTTTGCAGCAGACTTAACCATAAAACCGTTAATTAAGGCCATTATTGCCCTCGTAAGCGGTTTTTTAAATGTATATTACTGTATTACTCCTGTAACATATTATATACAAGGTCCTAGTTATTATCCATGATGCAGTCATCTCTGCACCTGTCTGTTTATCTATCATTCCACTCCTTGCCACTCATTGTCATGCTAAACGTCTTTTGGCATATGACACGGAGTACAAGGACCGGAATGTTAACTAAACAGAAAGGTGCCCAGGCAACAAGACAGGTGACTTCTATTGTTTCAACACTGTACAGTCTGTGTTCAAGAAGCACGAGAATAATTGTTCATTTTCATTGTGCATCTAGAGAGGTCAATAACATTGTATTGTTTCATCAATGTAGGATTTCAGACTGAGGCATTTTGTTCTTGTTGTATATTCTGCTGATACCATGGCAGAATGTAGGGTATTTTTTTTTCAAGACACTTTTCAGGCTAAACCCGTCTTTGTGCCACAGGAAGTTGGTGGCACCTTAATTGGGGAGGACGGGTTCATTCTAATGGCTGGAGTGGAATTGGTGGAATGGAATCAAACACGTGGTTAATATGTGCTTGATGCCATTCTATTTGCTCCGTTCCAGCCATTATTATGAGTTGTCCTCCCCTTCAGCATCATCCACTGCTTTGTACTATTCCCAATTCTTCATCATCTGCATATGTATCTATTATGGATCCCCATTGGTTCCTGCCAAGGCAGCGGCTGCTCTTCCTGGGGTTTAATATGGATCCCTATTGGTTCTTGCCAAGGCAGAGGCTGCTCTTCCTGGGGTTTAATATGGATCCCCGATGGTCACTCTGACAGAGCTCTAGAGTTCCTCTGTGGAGATTGGAGAACCTTCCAGAAAGACAACCATCTCTGCAGCATACCACCAATCAGTCCTTTATGGTAGATTGGCTTGACGGAATCCACTCCTCAGTAGAAGGCACATGACAGCCAACTTGGAGTTTGCCAAAAGGCACCTAAAGACTCTCATACAATAAGAAATAAGATTGCCTGTAGGAACCTAGGCAAGTTGAGAACACCTTTATTTAACCAGGTAGGCTAGTTGAGAACACCTTTATTTAACCAGGTAGGCTAGTTGAGAACACCTTTATTTAACCAGGTAGGCTAGTTGAGAACACCTTTATTTAACCAGGTAGGCTAGTTGAGAACACCTTTATTTAACCAGGTAGGCTAGTTGAGAACACCTTTATTTAACCAGGTAGGCTAGTTGAGAACACCTTTATTTAACCAGGTAGGCTAGTTGAGAACACCTTTATTTAACCAGGTAGGCTAGTTGAGAACACCTTTATTTAACCAGGTAGGCTAGTTGAGAACACCTTTATTTAACCAGGTAGGCTAGTTGAGAACACCTTTATTTAACCAGGTAGGCTAGTTGAGAACACCTTTATTTAACCAGGTAGGCTAGTTGAGAACACCTTTATTTAACCAGGTAGGCTAGTTGAGAACACCTTTATTTAACCAGGTAGGCTAGTTGAGAACACCTTTATTTAACCAGGTAGGCTAGTTGAGAACACCTTTATTTAACCAGGTAGACTAGTTGAGAACACCTTTATTTAACCAGGTAGGCTAGTTGAGAACACCTTTATTTAACCAGGTAGGCTAGTTGAGAACACCTTTATTTAACCAGGTAGGCTAGTTGAGAACACCTTTATTTAACCAGGTAGGCTAGTTGAGAACACCTTTATTTAACCAGGTAGGCTAGTTGAGAACACCTTTATTTAACCAGGTAGGCTAGTTGAGAACACCTTTATTTAACCAGGTAGGCTAGTTGAGAACACCTTTATTTAACCAGGTAGGCTAGTTGAGAACACCTTTATTTAACCAGGTAGGCAAGTTGAGAACACCTTTATTTAACCAGGTAGGCTAGTTGAGAACACCTTTATTTAACCAGGTAGGCTAGTTGAGAACACCTTTATTTAACCAGGTAGGCTAGTTGAGAACACCTTTATTTAACCAGGTAGGCTAGTTGAGAACACCTTTATTTAACCAGGTAGGCTAGTTGAGAACACCTTTATTTAACCAGGTAGGCTAGTTGAGAACACCTTTATTTACCCAGGTAGGCTAGTTGAGAACACCTTTATTTAACCAGGTAGGCTAGTTGAGAACACCTTTATTTAACCAGGTAGGCTAGTTGAGAACACCTTTATTTAACCAGGTAGGCTAGTTGAGAACACCTTTATTTAACCAGGTAGGCTAGTTGAGAACACCTTTATTTAACCAGGTAGGCTAGTTGAGAACACCTTTATTTAACCAGGTAGGCTAGTTGAGAACACCTTTATTTAACCAGGTAGGCTAGTTGAGAACACCTTTATTTAACCAGGTAGGCTAGTTGAGAACACCTTTATTTAACCAGGTAGGTCAGATGAGAACACCTTTATTTAACCAGGTAGGCTAGTTGAGAACAAGTTCTCATTTGCAACTGCGACCTGGCCCAGATAAAGCATAGCAGTGTGAACAGACAACACAGAGTTACACATGGAGTAAACAATAAACAAGTCAATAACACAGTAGAAAAAAAAAGAGAGTCTATATACATTGTGTGCAAAAGGCATGAGGAGGTAGGCGAATAATTACAATTTTGCAGATTAACGCTGGAGTGATAAAAGATCAGATGGTCATGTACAGGTAGAGATATTGGTGTGCAAAAGAGCAGAAAAGTAAATAAATAAAAACAGTATGGGGATGAGGTAGGTAAAAATGGGTGGGCTATTTACCGATAGACTATGTACAGCTGCAGTGATCGGTTAGCTGCTCAGATAGCAGATGTTTGAAGTTGGTGAGGGAGATAAAAGTCTCCAACTTCAGCGATTTTTGCAATTCGTTCCAGTCACAGGCAGCAGAGAACTGGAACAAAAGGCGGCCAAATGAGGTGTTGGCTTTAGGGATGATCAGTGAGATACACCTGCTGGAGCGCGTGCTTACGGGTGGGTGTTGCCATCGTGACCAGTGAACTGAGATAAGGCGGAGCTTTACCTAGCATGGACTTGTAGATGACCTGGAGCCAGTGGGTCTGACGACGAATATGTAGCGAGGGCCAGCCGACTAGAGCATACAAGTCGCAGTGGTGGGTGGTATAAGGTGCTTTAGTGACAAAACGGATGGCACTGTGATAAACTGCATCCAGTTTGCTGAGTAGAGTGTTGGAAGCTATTTTGTAGATGACATCGCCGAAGTCGAGGATCGGTAGGATAGTCAATTTTACTAGGGTAAGTTTGGCGGCGTGAGTGAAGGAGGCTTTGTTGCGGAATAGAAAGCCGACTCTAGATTTGATTTTCGATTGGAGATGTTTGATATGAGTCTGGAAGGAGAGTTTACAGTCTAGCCAGACACCTAGGTGGGGTACTGTGTGAAGATTGATGAGGAATTAAAAACAATTGAAGCAATTTAAACAATAAGGCTGTAAAGTAACAAAATATAACAAAAAAAACGAATGGGGTCTGAAGACTTCCCGAAGGTGCTCTATATGGGCATTGAATTGTCAAACTCTGCCATGAGGAAACAGAATCAATAGGACATATTTTCTAATACTGTCCATCGGGGGATTTCTTATTTCTTATTTTCCAGTCAGGTCCAGGAATGGTTGTTATGTCATAATAACAGGGTTCAGATGGACCTGCAAACTGTATTGTTAGGGGATCTGAAAAACCCTGTCAGTCAATTGGAAATATCATTATACTCCTGGGTAATGTATTGATGTTTAGGGCAACATAGAAATGTTACACATAGAGAGGTTCATGATCTTCCGTAAGACATCGCAGTAAAATGGAGGGATGTTTCGCAAAAGGAAGTAGCAAAATAGCATTTAAATGGGAAAGATAGGTTAATCTGTGGACATCGGAGTTAGTTTTTTAACCTTTATTTAACTAGGCAAGTCAGTTATTTTCAATGACGGCCTAGGAACAGTGGGTTAACTGCCTGTTCAGGGGTAGAACAACAACCTTCGGGTTACTAGTCCAACGCTCTAACCACTAGGCTACCCTACCACTGAATTTAAGATCAGAATGAATGGTGGATTGGTTGCTGTGGGTGAATATCCAGCACTTGAGGAAAGAGGAAATTAGAAATATAAATATAGAATTATTTAACTACAGGTACCGTAGACGTGAGAATACCTGTAAGTAGAAATAAAAGTATTGTTGTCTGTTAGTTTACTCAAATCAAAGTAAAAATAAATCAAATACAAATAAGGGGGATTAGAAATGCAAACAAATAAATTGATAAAACCTACAGTCTGTCTTCAATATTAAAGGAACCTACAGTCTGTCTTCAATATTAAAGGAACCTACAGTCTGTCTTCAATATTAAAGGAACCTGCAGTCTGTCTTCAATATTAAAGGAACCTACAGTCTGTCTTCAATATTAAAGGAACCTGCAGTCTGTCTTCAATATTAAAGGAACCTACAGTCTGTCTTCAATATTAAAGGAACCTACAGTCTGTCTTCAATATTAAAGGAACCTGCAGTCTGTCTTCAATATTAAAGGAACCTACAGTCTGTCTTCAATATTAAAGGAACCTACAGTCTGTCTTCAATATTAAAGGAACCTACAGTCTGTCTTCAATATTAAAGGAACCTACAGTCTGTCTTCAATATTAAAGGAACCTGCAGTCTGTCTTCAATATTAAAGGAACCTACAGTCTGTCTTCAATATTAAAGGAACCTACAGTCTGTCTTCAATATTAAAGGAACCTACAGTCTGTCTTCAATATTAAAGGAACCTACAGTCTGTCTTCAATATTAAAGGAACCTGCAGTCTGTTTTCAATATTAAAGGAACCTACAGTCTGTCTTCAATATTAAAGGAACCTGCAGTCTGTCTTCAATATTAAAGGAACCTACAGTCTGTCTTCAATATTAAAGGAACCTACAGTCTGTCTTCAATATTAAAGGAACCTACAGTCTGTCTTCAATATTAAAGGAACCTACAGTCTGTCTTCAATATTAAAGGAACCTGCAGTCTGTCTTCAATATTAAAGGAACCTACAGTCTGTCTTCAATATTAAAGGAACCTACAGTCTGTCTTCAATATTAAAGGAACCTACAGTCTGTCTTCAATATTAAAGGAACCTGCAGTCTGTCTTCAATATTAAAGGAACCTACAGTCTGTCTTCAATATTAAAGGAACCTGCAGTCTGTTTTCAATATTAAAGGAACCTACAGTCTGTCTTCAATATTAAAGGAACCTACAGTCTGTCTTCAATATTAAAGGAACCTGCAGTCTGTCTTCAATATTAAAGGAACCTACAGTCTGTCTTCAATATTAAAGGAACCTGCAGTCTGTCTTCAATATTAAAGGAACCTACAGTCTGTCTTCAATATTAAAGGAACCTACAGTCTGTCTTCAATATTAAAGGAACCTGCAGTCTGTCTTCAATATTAAAGGAACCTACAGTCTGTCTTCAATATTAAAGGAACCTACAGTCTGTCTTCAATATTAAAGGAACCTACAGTCTGTCTTCAATATTAAAGGAACCTGCAGTCTGTTTTCAATATTAAAGGAACCTACAGTCTGTCTTCAATATTAAAGGAACCTACAGTCTGTCTTCAATATTAAAGGAACCTGCAGTCTGTCTTCAATATTAAAGGAACCTACAGTCTGTCTTCAATATTAAAGGAACCTACAGTCTGTCTTCAATATTAAAGGAACCTACAGTCTGTCTTCAATATTAAAGGAACCTACAGTCTGTCTTCAATATTAAAGGAACCTGCAGTCTGTCTTCAATATTAAAGGAACCTGCAGTCTGTTTTCAATATTAAAGGAACCTGCAGTCTGTCTTCAATATTAAAGGAACCTACAGTCTGTCTTCAATATTAAAGGAACCTACAGTCTGTCTTCAATATTAAAGGAACCTACAGTCTGTCTTCAATATTAAAGGAACCTACAGTCTGTCTTCAATATTAAAGGAACCTGCAGTCTGTCTTCAATATTAAAGGAACCTACAGTCTGTCTTCAATATTAAAGGAACCTACAGTCTGTCTTCAATATTAAAGGAACCTACAGTCTGTCTTCAATATTAAAGGAACCTGCAGTCTGTCTTCAATATTAAAGGAACCTACAGTCTGTCTTCAATATTAAAGGAACCTGCAGTCTGTTTTCAATATTAAAGGAACCTACAGTCTGTCTTCAATATTAAAGGAACCTACAGTCTGTCTTCAATATTAAAGGAACCTGCAGTCTGTCTTCAATATTAAAGGAACCTACAGTCTGTCTTCAATATTAAAGGAACCTGCAGTCTGTCTTCAATATTAAAGGAACCTACAGTCTGTCTTCAATATTAAAGGAACCTACAGTCTGTCTTCAATATTAAAGGAACCTGCAGTCTGTCTTCAATATTAAAGGAACCTACAGTCTGTCTTCAATATTAAAGGAACCTACAGTCTGTCTTCAATATTAAAGGAACCTACAGTCTGTCTTCAATATTAAAGGAACCTGCAGTCTGTTTTCAATATTAAAGGAACCTACAGTCTGTCTTCAATATTAAAGGAACCTACAGTCTGTCTTCAATATTAAAGGAACCTGCAGTCTGTCTTCAATATTAAAGGAACCTACAGTCTGTCTTCAATATTAAAGGAACCTACAGTCTGTCTTCAATATTAAAGGAACCTGCAGTCTGTTTTCAATATTAAAGGAACCTACAGTCTGTCTTCAATATTAAAGGAACCTACAGTCTGTCTTCAATATTAAAGGAACCTACAGTCTGTCTTCAATATTAAAGGAACCTACAGTCTGTCTTCAATATTAAAGGAACCTGCAGTCTGTTTTCAATATTAAAGGAACCTACAGTCTGTCTTCAATATTAAAGGAACCTACAGTCTGTCTTCAATATTAAAGGAACCTACAGTCTGTCTTCAATATTAAAGGAACCTACAGTCTGTCTTCAATATTAAAGGAACCTACAGTCTGTCTTCAATATTAAAGCCAATCTACCCTCCCCCCCCACACATTTTATTTTTTAAATGCAAAAACATTAACAGGAAAAGGCTCTGTGTGTTTATCAAATAGAACCGTATTCTGTTAATCGTACACTGCTTTTAACCATAGTCTCAAAGCTTTGCCATCCTCCCACCGATGATCAGTGGCCATTTTCCTGAGTGTGACCCATGGTGAGATCAACGATCAGTGGCCATTTTCCTGAGTGTGACCCATGGTGAGATCAACGATCAGTTGCCATTTTCCTGAGTGTGACCCATGGTGAGATCAACGATCAGTTGCCATTTTCCTGAGTGTGACCCATGGTGAGATCAACGATCAGTTGCCATTTTCCTGAGTGTGACCCATGGTGAGATCAACGATCTGTTGCCATTTTCCTGAGTGTGACCCTTTGTGAGATCAACGATCTGTTGCCATTTTCCTGAGTATGACCCATGGTGAGATCAACGATCAGTTGCCATTTTCCTGAGTATGACCCATGGTGAGATCAACGATCAGTTGCCATTTTCCTGAGTGTGACCCATGGTGAGATCAACGATCAGTTGCCATTTTCCTGAGTGTGACCCATGGTGAGATCAACGATCTGTTGCCATTTTCCTGAGTGTGACCCTTTGTGAGATCAACGATCAGTTGCCATTTTCCTGATTATGACCCCTGGTGTTGATAACCAAAGGAAATGAGTGTCTCAAATAGCACTCTATTCCCTAAGAACCCTAAGGTGAAAACTAGTGCAGTGTATAGTGAACAGGGTGTGATTTCAGACACAGCTAGTGCCTATTGTTCGTTTGACAGACAGCGCGGCGGGGAAGAGGAAATGAACAGCGGTAATGACAGGAGTGGTTTGCTCCACCTCCTGCTATCTAGCAGGTCACAATGATTAACATCCAGAGATAGAGACAGAGAGACGCAGAAAAATGAACTTCAGATCAACACTGCTTTCTGCATTAGTAATATCAGCTCTGAGATACGTCTGACTCATACGAATGTTGTTTGACGGGTATGTCATCACGATACTATTGTGGACGCTGTTGTAAGACGGATCTCCTGCTGTTGGACGCATACAGACAGTGTGTGTACAAGGAAACACATGCGCTCGCTCGCGCACACACACACACACACACACAGACACACACACAGACACACACACACACACCCACACTAGGGCTGGGCGATACTTTTAATTAATTCGATTAATTCAAATGTATTTTCTTGCAAAATGGCTGTATGAGGGTTAATGTCCGCTTGTTGTCATGTCGTCGTTTTGGTCTCGTCTCCTTCTGTCCTTCTGTACTGTGCACCTTCCCATTTACCCCTAGGCTACCCTGGGGCGGCACAGTGGCCTAGTGGTTAGAGCTTGGGGCAAAGAACCAGAAGTTGGAAGTTCAAATCCCTGAGCTGATAGGGTACAGATGCTCCTGTCTCTGCCCTAACAACAGGACTCATTGTCCCAAAGGCGGGAATGCAGGCGACAAACTTAGGTTCAAATTAAGCGCATAGAAATGCGAGAGTTTTGGCGAGAGTGATCCCCTCTCGCTTTGGCTCTTTCTCCCAAGCCCCTCCCCCTGCCACTCACACCAAGCCCCTCCCCCTTTCCACTCACACCAAGCACCTCCCCCTGCCACTCACACCAAGCCCCTCCCCCTGCCACTCACACCAAGCCCATCCCCCTGTCATTCACACCAAGCCCCTCCCCCTACCGCTCCTCATGACACAAAGGAATTCTTCGGTTGGAACTTTATTGAAGATTGATGATAAAAACATCCTAATGATTGATTCTGTACTTAGTTTGAAATGTTTCTTCAAACATGAAAATGTCGACCAAGCGTTTGGATAGGTGTACCAAACGCCCTAACACAAGTAGCTAATTGGACATAAATAACGGACATTATCGAACAAATCAAGCATTTATTGTGGACCTGGGATTCCTGGGAGTGCATTCTGTTGAAGGTCATCAAAGGTAAGGGAATATTTAGCATGTAATTTATGGTTTATGTCTACAACATGGCGGCTAATTTGACTTGATTTTTCTGAGCGCCGTCTCAGATTATTACATACTAGTAGTAAAGTTTTTTTGAACTCTGACACTGCGGTTGCATTAACTTCTTATGGCTGCAATCCCGTTAACGGGAGCAATTTGACAACAGCCAGTCAAAGTGTAGGGTGCCATTTTCAAAACATCAAAAATCTCATAATTAACATTCCTCAAACATACATGTATCTCGTGCCATTTTAAAGCTATTGTCGTTGTTAATCCCACCACAGTGTCCGATTTCAAATATGCTTTACAGCAAAAGCACCACAAAAGATTATGTTCGGTCACATAGCCACAGAAAAACACAGGCATTTTTTCCCCCAGCCAAAGAGAGGAGTTTCAAAAAGCAGAAATAGAGATAAAACTAATCACTAACCTTTGATGATCTTCATCAGATGACACTCATGTTACACAATGCATGTATTAGATAAAGTTTTTCCTCTGGGTTTCACCTTCTAAATAACTTCTGTTATACTCACAAACATGATTCAACCAGTTTTAGAAACTTCAGAGAGTTTATATCCAAATCTA
The DNA here is from genome assembly GCF_002021735.2 of Oncorhynchus kisutch. Classification (NCBI taxonomy): domain Eukaryota; kingdom Metazoa; phylum Chordata; class Actinopteri; order Salmoniformes; family Salmonidae; genus Oncorhynchus; species Oncorhynchus kisutch. Next base: position 4,922,465 of record NC_034174.2, read on the forward strand.
CTAATACTATGTATATATTATCTTCTGGGGATGAGTAGCAGGCAGTTGAATTTGGGCATGCATTTCATCCGGACGTGAAAATACTGCCCCGTCTCCAAGAAGTTAAGCAGTCCTCCAGGACTGTTTCCAGTTATGGGCGTTTAGATTTGTGTTTAGTGGACATATTCCCCACGAAGTGGAGTGGTCGTTCACAACAACGGGATGTTCCATTTCTGTTGAAGGTGAAAGCAGATCGACTTTTCAGATTTGGAGTGGGCTTGGCTTTAACAAAGATTTCAACCTTTTCCTTCGCAACCTTTGTATCAGTCTATAGACAAAGGGTCTCGAGTGGGTCTCGAGTGAGAGAGGGAGAAATTTGAATTTTAACGTCCTTGCTAAGGGTGTATTAATTCCGGCTCACCTGGTGTCCGGTAATTCCCCGTCTAGACCTTGCTATGGGTGTTAATTTCTAGTGGACCTGGTGTCCGGTAATTCCCCGTCTAGTCCTTGTGACTTATCTTTTACCCTTTTCTCAAGTGTTTCTCTCTTTAGTTCTTCCCGTAGTGGAACTTCTGGAGAACATTGGTCTACGTTTTGATCATCCTTCAACCCTTTGTTACCCTTGTGCTCTGACACTTTGTGTGGGTTGGGTGCAGGAACGTAGTGAACAGATCGATTGTAGCGGTAGTCATGTTGATGGAGACGTACTTTACAGTTATTTCTACCGTGGAGGTAATTGGTGGTAGAAACCGGTGTTGTGCGTCATCTTTCAACACTCCACTACCTGATAATGCTAACTGGAGTGAGTGCTCCCAGTCAAACTTCAAAACCCGAGTGGTCAGGGCTCTTAGCGTTGTAAACGTTTGATACCTCAAAAGCTGTGCTAGCAAGCTCTCTGAGTTGTAAGATAGGCAAGCCAATGTGGGCTTCAGGGCCCAAGTAGGTAATGAAGGTAGGATACATGTTCGACAGAAACATTTGTTTGAATGGTAACAGCTCTTCCATTCTTGTTTCAGTGAGTAGCTCAATGCAAGCTGAACAAAGCCTATGATAGTAAGCTTGTGGGTGTTCGTTCCGAGGTTATTTGATGGTGTTAGCCAGTGAGGAATCGTGTTTGCGAGTCATAGAACCACTGAATTCTCATTTTAAAACAAGTTTAGCGTAGTCATTTAGCACGTGTTGTTGTTGTAGACAAATGAGCCACGTGTCTATTTGACTTTTGCTTCAACAGGTAACCCTGTCAGAACCCTGTCAGAACCCGTAGTGCTAGGAACGTCTCAGTATAGTTTGGCTGACCTGGAACGGGGTCAAAGGTGGGGAAATTCTTTACAAGTTTGTCAAGGTATTCTGCGCCAAGTGGGCGGAGACGGTTGGCTTCATCCTGTGGGGAAATTGGGGCCAAAAGGCCAAAAGGGAAAGCCAAGGTTTGGCTTTGTTGTCCAAAAAGGGCATTTTTATAAACAGACATGAAAGTCAGATCAGTGATTATTGCAAAAAAAAAGCAGATTAAACTATTTTTATAAAATAATACATAATTAGTGGGTCTTATGCAGTGGTGTAAAGTACTTAACTTATTTTAGCATTTATTATACATTTTCTTTGATTACTTAAGTAGATTTAATAAAATCAAATACTTCTAGACTTTTACTTAAGAGTGTGCAAAGCTATCATCGAAGTAACAGGTGGATTTGGATAGCAAAGCTATCATCGAAGCAACAGGTGGATTTGGATAGCAAAGCTATCATCGAAGCAACAGGTGGATTTGTTGAAGAATCTCAAATGTAAAATATATTTTAATTTGTTTAACACTTTTTTGGTTACTTCATGATTCTATATGTGTTATTTCATAGTTTTGATGTCTTCACTATTATTCAACAATGTAGAAAATGATAGACAAAACCCTGAATGAGTAGGTGTTCTAAAATATTTGATAGGTACTGTACATTATCCATCATCTTATATTTTTTGAAAATATGAAAATAATAACTGTATTATCAATCATCTGATGAATAGGCCTTTTCCCACTATTGATCACTATAGCCTGCATAGTTCTCTGCATTTACATGCGTGAGTCCTTTGCTCTGCTGACGTGACTAACCTGTGAGTTTAATCCTTACCTACAGTATGTGACATTGTATTTTTTGTCTAGACAGCCTTGTGTGTCTGGGCTCTGAGCAACCAGTCAAATACAACTCAACAGACAATCCTGTGTGTCTGGGCTCTGAGAAACCAGTCAAATACCACTCAATGATATGTAGTCTGCATAACATCTTTTTAATAGAGAGGGAAGAGGACAGAGAGGGGGAAGAGGAGAGAGAGAGGGAAGAGGAGAGAGAGAGGGAAGAGGAGAGAGAGAGGGAAGAGGAGAGAGAGAGAGAGAGAGAGAGAGAGAGAGAGAGAGAGAGAGAGAGAGATGGATGTGGAGAGAGGGAAGAGGAGGACAGCAGAGAGCAGAGTCTGGTTTGATGATCAGAACAGCAGGGTGCTGCTAGTTCTGATCTATCAGCAGCACCACATCTTTAAAGTTATGTTTAGTCGTTTTAATGAAGGGTTATGGGTGTCTCGCTGAGGGAAGAGTCAGTATGGTAATTACTAAAAGCCATATGCAGATTAGCCTTAACTTTTATAGGAGAGAAAGACGATGAGAAAGAGGATTCTGGGGCAGAGTTTGACTTGACACATCTAATGAATAAGGTAGAAAGGAGAGGAGAGAGAGTCAGAGATGGAACTGCAGCGATGTGATGATCAGAACAGCAGGTAAGTGGTAGCTTGGGATCAGCCATGTTCTGGCCCTGTTCTGAACCTGTTCCTGCCCTGTTCTGAACCTGTTCTGAACCTGTTCTGAACCTGTTCTGGCCCTGTTCTGATCCATTGTTGTATGGAGCCATCACACCACATGTATCACGGCTCTCTGTCTAGTCCTGTTGTATGGAGCCATCACACCACCTGTATCAAGGCTCTGTCTAGTCCTGTTGTATGGAGCCATCACACCACCTGTATCAAGGCTCTCTATCTAGTCCTGTTGTATGGAGCCATCACACCATATGTATCAAGGCTCTCTGTCTAGTCCTGTTGTATGGAGCCATCACACAACCTGTATCAAGGCTCTGTCTAGTCCTGTTGTATGGAGCCATCACACCACCTGTATCAAGGCTTTCTGTCTAGTCCTGTTGTAGGGAGCCATCACACCACCTGTATCAATGCTCTCTGTCTAGTCCTGTTGTATGGAGCCATCACACAACCTGTATCAAGGCTCTCTGTCTAGTCCTGTTGTATGGAGCCATCACACCATATGTATCAAGGCTCTCTGTCTAGTCCTGTTGTATGGAGCCATCACACCACCTGTATCAAGGCTCTGTCTAGTCCTGTTGTATGGAGCCATCACACCATATGTATCAAGGCTCTCTGTCTAGTCCTGTTGTATGGAGCCATCACACAACCTGTATCAAGGCTCTCTATCTAGTCCTGTTGTATGGAGCCATCACACCACCTGTATCAAGGCTCTCTATCTAGTCCTGTTGTATGGAGCCATCACACCACCTGTATCAAGGCTCTCTGTCTATTCCGGTTGTATGGAGCCATCACACTGCCTGTATCAAGGCTCTCTGTCTAGTCCTGTTGTATGGAGCAATCACACCACCTGTATCAAGGCTCTCTATCTAGTCCTGTTGTATGGAGCCATCACACAACCTGTATCAAGGCTCTCTGTCTAGTCCTGTTGTATGGAGCCATCACACCACCTGTATCAAGGCTCTCTGTCTAGTCCTGTTGTATGGAGCCATCACACCACCTGTATCAAGGCTCTCTGTCTAGTCCTGTTCTATGGAGCAATCACACCACCTGTATCAAGGCTCTCTATCTAGTCCTGTTGTATGGAGCCATCACACCACCTGTATCAAGGCTCTCTGTCTAGTCCTGTTGTATGGAGCAATCACACCACCTGTATCAAAGCTCTCTGTCTAGTCCTGTTGTATGGAGCCATCACACCACCTGTATCAAGGCTATCTGTCTAGTCCTGTTGTATGGAGCCATCACACAACCTGTATCAAGGCTCTCTGTCTAGTCCTGTTGTATGGAGCCATCACACCACCTGTATCAAGGCTCTCTGTCTAGTCCTGTTGTATGGAGCCATCACACCACCTGTATCAAGGCTCTCTGTCTAGTCCTGTTGTATGTGGCCATCAGACTGTTAAACAGCCACCACTAACATTGAGTGGCTGCTGCCAACACACTGACTCAACTCCAGCCACTTTAATAATGGGAATTGATGGAAATTGATGTAAAATATATCACTAGCCACTTTAAACAATGCTACTTAATATAATGTTTACATACCCTACATTACTCATCTCATATGTATATGTATATACTGTACTCTATATCATCTACTGAATTTTTATGTAATACAAGTATCACTAGCAACTTTGTTTACATACCCTACATTACTCATCTCATATGTATATACTGTACTCGATACCATCTACTGTATCTTGCCTATGCCGTTCTGTACCATCACTCATTCATATATCTTTATGTACATATTCTTTATCCCTTTACACTTGTGTGTATAAGGTAGTAGTTTTGGAATTGTTAGGTTAGATTACCCGTTGGTTATTACTGCATTGTCGGAACTAGAAGCACAAGCATTTCGCTACTCTCGCATTAACATCTGCTAACTGTGTGTATGTGACAAATACATTTGATTTGGTTGTGATACAGCCTGGAATCGAACCAGGGTCTGTAGTGATGCCTCTAGGACTGAGATGCAGTGCCTTAGGCCGCTGCGCCACTCAGGAGCCCAGTATTGTTTACTTTATAACGTTTAATAAAAAGTTGAATAGTAATTTATTTCCTTCGGCTCACTCTCGCGCCTAACTCCAGTTCCTGCCAGTCACTAGGCTCAGTAGGCTAAATGATGAAGCTTTTCACTCCTGTGTCAACCTCTAATACAGACTGCATGCAAGTGTCTTGTGGTCAAGCAACTGCACATGTTCTCCTTGAGTGACAGGAGGCGGGGCTAGGTCTGTGTGGAAAGAGGAGAGAGCGAGGAAGGATGATTCAAGTAGTGGTGTAAACCACAAAAAGGTTTGAAGGACGTTACACACGGCAAATCACATTTAATAAACCAAACATTCAAATACCATTATAGAAGGTAAAGTAAAAAACCAAACTGCTCTGTGCATCAATACTGGTGTATACTGAAATAAAATAAGGTATACCGCCCAGCCCTAGTGTTTGTGTGTGTGTGTGCGTGTGTGTGTGTGTGTTCACGGCCTAAGAGTCAGAGGGTGGAAGGTGAAAGGTTGTTGATTCCTGTGGAAGAGAGAGAGCGAGAGAGAAAACAGGAAACAATAAACTTCAAAGCCTAAGAGATCAGAGGGGGGAATGTTGTTGATTCCTGTGGAAGAGAGGGAGCGAGACGGAAAACAGGAAACAAGAAACTTCAAGGCCTAAGAGATCAGAGGGGGGAATGTTGTTGATTCCTGTGGAAGAGAGAGAGAGAGAGCGAGACAGAAAACAGGAAACAAGAAATTTCAAGGCCTAAGAGTCAGAGGGTGGAAGGTTGTTGATTCCTGTGGAAGAGAGAGAGCGAGACAGAAAACAGGAAACAAGAAATGTCAAGGCCTAAGAGTCAGAGGGTGGAAGGTTGTTCAAGGAGCCAAGGAGGTTGTTCCCCATGGCACTGTTGAAATACTTGGTAGACCTCCAATTACACCCAATCAGAAGTCAGACGTTTTCTATACAGTTCATTCGGAAATTATTCAGACCCCCTGACTTTTCCACATTTTGTTACGTTACAGCCTAATTCTAAAATGGAGGTTTTCAGAAATGTTTGCAAATGTATAACTAAAAAAAACTATATAATATTACATTTACATAAGTATTCAGACCCTTTACTCAGTACTTTGCTGAAGGACATTTTGCAGCGATTACAGCCTTGAGTCTTCTTGGCTAGGACGCTGCAAGCTTGGCACACCTGTATTTGGGGAGTGTGCCCTATTCTTCTCTGCATATCCTCAAGCTCTGTCAGATTAGATGGGGAGTGGAGCTGCACAGCTATTTGTATCACCCATAACCATTGTTTACTGCTATAGTGTATCACCCATAGCCATTGTTTACTGCTATAGTGTATCACCCATAGCCATTGTTTACTGCTATAGTGTATCACCCATAGCCATTGTTTACTGCTATAGTGTATCACCCATAGCCATTGTTTACTGCTATAGTGTATCACCCATAGCCATTGTTTACTGCTATAATGTATCACCCATAGCCATTGTTTACTGCTATAGTGTATCACCCATAGCCATTGTTTACTGCTATAGTGTATCACCCATAGCCATTGTTTACTGCTATAGTGTATCACCCATAGCCATTGTTTACTGCTATAGTGTATCACCCATAGCCATTGTTTACTGCTATAGTGTATCACCCATAGCCATTCCTATCTGGCAGTGTTCAGTTGTCATATGATGTTGGACTGAATCGTTTTATGTTTGATGACTGAATTCTTTACTTCTGTTCTTCACCGGTTTTATTTCTACAATCTCATAGCCACATCCGTTCTTCTCATCCACTCCTCTAATAATGGGCAGTATTTACAGATGATTGCTTCTACTCTCCTCCCATTAAATTAAGAGAGATCAAAGGGCTAATTGAAGAAACCAGCGTGTTGTTTGGATTTACAGCCGAGGGAGCTCTCTCCTGAGAGAGAATTAACAAGGCCAAGGGACCAGACCTAAATGGACATAATGTTGAAGTAATCCCAGACCACTTTCTGATGGAATGTACATTTAAATGAAGAGCAAGGTGTGTCAAACTAATTTAGAAGTTTGAGGGATATCTTACTTTAAAAAAATGTGCTTACGGCACCTGGTATTCCCAGGCGGTCTCCCGTCCCAGTACTAACCGGGCCCGACCCGGAACAGGCGTATTCACGGTGGTATAGCACAATAAGTCAATAGAGCAGGACGAGCCAAGAATGTTGCTGGACCAATTTTGCACCGTGCAAGGCATATCGTATCTTATTTTACTGATAACTCTGAACTTCATAAATTGACATTTTTCATCGTGGAAAAACAGTTTGAAATATGCAATATATTCATGATATATCATTTATTCAATATTAATAACTTTGAGCTGTGAAGTTTTGCCGAAGGCAAGGAGATGTCAAAACTTGCAATTATCCCCGGCTATAAAAAAATCGAACTTTCAGTATCCCTGTCAAGCTTGTTTGGAAATCTCTGCCAGAATTGGTTCATGATTGAACTTTGGCTTTTAAAGACGTGTTCACAATGGCAGTTTGAAGTGACTCAAATTGACCTTCGTAGGTGGTTTGATGTGAGATACAAATCTGTTTCTAGGCCATGTCACTTGAGTAAAACCTCAAGTGGTTTTTAGACTTTAATTCTGCAAATCTTGTTGCTTGCTAAACAGCTACCTAGTTAGCTTGCTTACTGCTGTGGCTAGCTAGTTGACTGCTGTGGCTAGCTAGATGACTGCTGTGTCTAGCAAGTTAACTAGTGTGGCTAGCTAGTTGACTGCTGTGGCTAGCTAGTTGACTACTGTGGCTAGCTAGTTAACTAGTGTGGCTAGCTAGTTGACTGCTGTGGCTACATCGTTGACTGCTGTGGCTAGCTAGTTAACTAGTGTGGCTAGCTAGTTGACTGCTGTGGCTAGCTAGTTGACTGCTGTGGCTAGCTAGTTTACTAGCTGTGGCTAGCTAGTTGACTGCTGTGGCTAGCTAGCTAACTAGTGTGGCTAGCTAGTTGACTGCTGTGGCTAGCTAGTTGACTGCTGTGGCTAGCTAGTTTACTAGCTGTGGCTAGCTAGTTGACTGCTGTGGCTAGCTAGTTAACTAGTGTGGCTAGCTAGTTGACTGCTGTGGCTAGCTAGTTAACTAGTGTGGTTAGCTAGTTGACTGATGTGGCTAGCTATAGAACTAGTGTGGCTAGCTAATTGACTGCTGTGGCTAGCTAGTTGACTGCTGTGGCTAGCTAGTTTACTAGCTGTGGCTAGCTAGTTGACTGCTGTGGCTAGCTAGTTAACTAGTGTGGCTAGCTAGTTGACTGCTGTGGCTAGCTAGTTAACTAGTGTGGTTAGCTAGTTGACTGATGTGGCTAGCTATAGAACTAGTGTGGCTAGCTAATTGACTGCTGTGGCTAGCTAGTTGACTGCTGTGGCTAGATAGTTAACTGCTGTGGCTAGATAGTTAACTAGTGTGGCTAGCTCATTGACTGCTGTGGCTAGCTCATTGACTGCTGTGTCTAGCTAGTTCACTAGTGTGGCTAGCTAGTTGACTGCTGTGGCTAGCTAGTTAACTAGTGTGGCTAGCTAATTGACTGCTGTGGCTAGCTAGTTGACTGCTGTGGCTAGTTAGTTGACTGCTGTGTCTAGCAAGTTAACTAGTGTGGCTAGCTAGTTGACTGCTGTGGCTAGCTATGGAACTAGTGTGGCTAGCTCATTGACTGCTGTGGCTAGCTCATTGACTGCTGTGTCTAGCTAGTTAACTAGTGTGGCTAGCTAGTTGACTGGTGTGGCTAGCTAGTTAACTCGTTTGGCTCACTGGTTGACTGCTCTGGCTAGCTAGTTAACTAGTGTGGCTAGTTAGTTGACAGCTGTGGCTAGCTAGTTGACTGATGTGGCTAGCTAGTTAACTTGTGTGGCTAGCTAGTTGACTGCTGTGGCTAGGTAGTTGACTGCTGTTGCTAGCTCGTTGACTGCTGTGGCTAGTTCGTTGACTGCTGTGGCTAGCTAGTTAACTAGTGTGGCAAGCTAGTTGACTGCTGTGACTAGCTAGTTCACTGCCATGGCTAGCTAGTTAACTAGTGTGGCAAGCTAGTTGACTGCTGTGGATAGCTAGTTAACTAGTGTGGCTATCTAGTTGACTGCTGTGGCTAGCTAGTTGACTGCTGTGGTTAGCTAGTTAACTAGTGTGGCTAGCTAGTTGACTGCTGTTTCTAGCTAGTTAACTGGTGTGTCTAGATAGTTGACTGCTGTGGTTAGCTAGTTGATTGCTGTGGCTAGCTAGTTAACTAGTGTGGCTAGCTAGTTGACTGCTGTGGCTAGCTAGTTAACTAGTGTGGCTAGCTAGTTGACTGCTGTGTCTAGCTAGTTAACTAGTGTGGCTAGCTAGTTAACTAGTGTGGCTAGCTAGTTGACTGCTGTGTCTAGCTAGTTAACTAGTGTGGCTAGCTAGTTAACTAGTGTGGCTAGTCAGTTTACTACTGTGGCTAGCTAGTTAACTAGACACACAGGATTGTCTATTGAGTGGTATTTGACTGGTTTCTCAGAGCCCAGACATACAGGATTGTCTATTGAGTGGTATGTGACTGGTTTCTCAGAGCCCAGACACACAGGATTGTCGATTGAGTGGTATTTGACTGGTTTCTCAGAGCCCAGACACACAGGATTGTCTATTGAGTGGTATTTGACTGGTTTCTCAGAGCCCAGACACACAGGATTGTCTATTGAGTGGTATTTGACTGGTTTCCCAGAGCCCAGACACACAGGATTGTCTATTGAGTGGTATTTGACTGGTTTCTCAGAGCCCAGACACACAGGATTGTCTATTGAGTGGTATTTGACTGGTTTCTCAGAGCCCAGACACACAGGATTGTCTGTTGAGTGGTATTTGACTGGTTTCCCAGAGCCCAGACACACAGGATTGTCTTTTGAGTGGTATTTGACTGGTTTCCCAGAGCCCAGACACACAGGATTGTCTATTGAGTTGTATTTGACTGGTTTTTCAGAACCCAGACACACAAGGCTGTCTAGACAAAAAATACAATGTCACATACTGTAGGTAAGGATTAAACTCACAGGTTAGTCACGTCAGCAGAGCCAAGGACTCACGCATGTAAATGCAGAGAACTATGCAGGCTATATTGATCAATAGTGGGAAAAGGCCTATTCATCAGATGATTGACAAAACAGTTATTATTTTCATATATTCATAAATATAAGATGATGGATAATGTACAGTACCTATCAAATATTTTAGAACACCTACTCTTTCAAGGGCATTTCTTTATTTTGACTATGTTTTACATTTTTGAATAATTGTGAAGACATAAAAACTATGAAAAAACACATGGAATAATGTAGTAACCAAAAAAGTGTATTTTATATTTGAGATTCTTCAAAGTAGCCACCCTTTGCCTTGATGACAGCTTTGGACACTCTTGGCATTCTCTCAACCAGCTTCATGACGTAGTCAACTGGAATGCATTCCAATTAACAGGTGTGCCTTTTTAAAAGTTAAATAGTGGAATTTCTTTCCTCCTTAAAAATGTGTTTGAGCCAATCAGTTGTGTTGTGACAACGTAGGGTTGATATACAGAAGATAGACCTATTTGATAAGAGACCAAGTCCATATTATGGCAAGAACAGCTCAAATAAGCAAAGAGAAACGAGCAGTCCATTATTATTTTAAGACATTAAGGTCAGTCAATCCGGACAATTTCAAGAACTTTGAAAGTTTCCTTAAGTGCAGTTGCAAAAACCATCAAGCGCTATGATGAAACTGGCTCTTAATGAGGATTGCCACGGGAAAGGAAAACCCAGAGTTACCTCTGCTGCAGAGGATAAGTTCATTAGAGTTACCAGCCTCAGAATTTTTTGCCCAAATAAATGCTTCACAGAGTTCAAGTAACAGACACATCTCAAAATTATGCCTTCATGGTTGAATTGCTGCAAAGAAACCACTACTAAAGAACACCAATAATATGAAGAGACTTGCTTTGGCCAAGAAACACAAGCATGGGCATTAGACAGGTGAAAATCTGGGATTTTTGGTTCCATGTCTTTGTGAGATGCAGAGTTGGTGAACGAATGATCTCTGCATGTGTGGTTCCCACCTTGAAGCATGGAGGAGGTGGTGTGATGGTGTGGGGGTACATTGCTGTTGACACTGTCAGTGATTTATTTAGAATTCAAGGTATACTTAACTAGCATGGCTACCACAGCATTCTGCGATAATGCCAAGAGTGTGCAAAGCTGTCATCATCAATGCTACTTTTAAGAATCAAAAATATTAAATATATTTTGATTTGTTTACCACTTTTTTGGTTACTACATGATTCCATATGTGTTATTCCATAGTTGTGATGTCTTCAATATCTTTTGACTGGTACTGTGTGACAAGTGCAGTCCTATTGCTGACTGCCATCTGTCCAGCACATCGTATTCCACCTTGTGGAGCAAGCAGTTACGCATCAGAGTACTATTACATCTACTTTACATTCCCCAACCCGAGAAAACAGCCATGATTGGCATTATGATGTCCTCTCCATCTTAACCCTTCTTCCCTCTCTCCTCAGATTCCTCAGATCAGCTATGCCTCCACAGCCCCGGAGCTGAGCGACGACCGACGATACGACTTCTTCTCTCGCGTGGTGCCCCCGGACTCGTTCCAAGCCCAAGCCATGGTGGACATAGTCAAGGCCATGGGCTGGAACTACGTATCTACCGTCGCGTCAGAAGGATCCTATGGAGAGAAGGGAGTGGATGCCTTTCATCAGCTGTCCAGAGAATCAGGTGAGTGTTAAAGTGACCTATCTGGGGAATGTTCTCTAGTGTTATCTTATATTCTCTAATGTTCTCTAGTGTTATCGTATGTTCCCTAGTGTTATCGTATGTTCCCTAGTGTTATCCTATGTTCCCTAGTGTTATCTTATATTCTCTAATGTTCTCTAGTGTTATCGTATGTTCTCTAATGTTCTCTAGTGTTATCGTATGTTCTCTAATGTTCTCTAGTGTTACCGTATGTTCTCTAGTGTTCTCTAGTGTTATCGTATGTTCTCTAGTGTTCTCTAGTGTTATCGTATGTTCTCTAGTGTTATCGTATGTTCTCTAGTGTTATCGTATGTTCTCTGGTGTTATCTTATGTTCTCTAGTGTTATCGTATGTTCTCTGGTGTTATCTTATATTCTCAAATGTTCTCTAGTGTTCTCTAGTGTTATCGTTTGTTCTCTAATGTTCTCTAGTGTTATCGTTTGTTCTCTAGTGTTCTCTAGTGTTATCGTTTGTTCTCTAGTGTTCTCTAGTGTTATCGTATGTTATCTTATGTTATCTTATATTCTCTAATGTTCTCTAGTATTATCTTATATTCTCTAATGTTATCGTACGTTCTCAAATCAAATCAAATCAAATGTATTTTATATAGCCCTGATATCTCAAAGTGCTGTACAGAAACCCAGCCTAAAACCCCAAACAGCAAGCAATGCAGGTTTAGAAGCACGGTGGCTAGGAAAAACTCCCTAGAATGGCCAAAACCTAGGAAGAAACCTAGAGAGGAACCAGGCTATGTGTGGTGGTCAGTCCTCTTCTGGCTGTGCCAGGTGGAGATTATAACAGAACATGGCCAAGATGTTCAAATGTTCATAAATGACCAGCATGGTCAATAATAATAATCACAAGCAGAACAGTTGAAACTGGAGCAGCAGCACAGCCAGGTGGACTGGGGACAGCAAGGAGTCATCATGTCAGGTAGTCCTGAGGCATGGTCCTAGGGCTCAGGTCCTCCAAGAGAGAGAAAGAAAGAAAGAAAGAAAGAAAGAAAGAAAGAAAGAAAGAAAGAAAGAAAGAGAGAATTAGAGAGGGCATACTTAAATTCACACAGGACACCGGATAGGACAGGAGAAGTACTCCAGACATAACAAACTGACCCTAGCCCCCCGACACAAACTACTGCAGCATAAATATTGGAGGCTGAGACAGGAGGGGTCAGGAGAGACTGTGGCCCCATCCGAGGACAGGGCCAAACAGGAAGGCTTTAACCCCACCCACTTTGCCAAAGCACAGCCCCCACACCACTAGAGGGATATCTTCAACCACCAACTTACCATCCTGAGACAAGGCCGAGTATAGCACACAAAGATCTCCACCACGGCACAACACAAGGGGGGCGCCAACCCAGACAGGAAGATCACATCAGTGACTCAACCCACTCAAGTGACGCACCCCTCCTAGGGACGGTATGAAAGAGCCCTAGTAAGTCAGTGTCTCAGCCCCTGTAATATGGTTAGAGGCAGAGAATCCCAGTGGAGAGAGAGGAACAGGCCAGGCAGAGACAGCAAGGGCGGTTCGTTGCTCCAGAGCCTTTCCATTCACCTTCACACTCCTGGGCCAGACTACACTCAATCATATGACCCACTGAAGAGATGAGTCTTCAGTAAAGACTTAAAGGTTGAGACCGAGTCTGCGTCTCTCACATGGGTAGGCAGAACGTTCCATAAAAATTGAGCTCTATAGAAGAAAAACCTGCCTCCAGCTGTTTGCTTAGAAATTCTAGGGACAATTAGGAGGCCTGCGTCTTGTGACCGTAGCGTACGTGTAAGTATGTACGGCAGGACCAAATCAGAGAGATAGGTAGGAGCAAGCCCATGTAATGCTTTGTAGGTTAGCAGTAAAACCTTGAAATCAGCCCTTGCCTTGACAGGAAGCCAGTGTAGGGAGGCTAGTACTGGAGTAATATGATCACATTTAGTGTTATCTTATATTCTATATTGTTCTCTAATGTTCTCTAATGTTATCTTATGTTCTATAATGTTCTCTAATGTTCTCTAATGTTATCTAATGTTATCTTATGTTCTATAATGTTATCTTATGTTATCTTATGTTCTATAATGGTATCTTATGTTCTCTAATGTTCTCTAATGTTCTATATTGTTCTCTAATGTTCTCTAATGTTATCTTATGTTCTCTTATGTTCTATAATGGTATCTTATGTTCTCTAATGTTCTCTAATGTTATCTTGTGTTATCTTGTGTTCTATAATGTTCTATAATGTTCTATAATGTTCTATAATGTTCTATAATGTTATCTTATGTTCTCTAATGTTCTCTAATGTTATCTTGTGTTCTATAATGTTCTCTAATGTTATCTTATGTTATCTAATGTTCTCTAATGTTATCTTGTGTTCTATAATGTTCTATAATGTTCTATAATGTTCTATATTGTTCTATAATGTTATCTTATGTTCTCTAATGTTCTCTAATGTGCATATTGTAAGGGTGCAAAGTGGATTCACTTCTGATGTGATTAAATGGTCAAGTGATTTAAATTATCCTCAAGTGAAATGCCATCATATGGTAACCACTGTGGGCTACAAGTTAGAAACAACTGAGTTGATTTGGAAGACATGTACTTGGAGTTTGGCGTGGTAAACCTTGTATGTACAGCATGTATGCTAGAATGGTTAAACATGTAGACCTACTGTACTATAATGTCAACATAAACAATTTCACTCTAGCTTTAGGAAGACATTGATCTTCACGCTGACCTCTTAGCAAAGACAGCTAATCGACTGTTTTGGAAAGTGGTTGTTTAGTTTTTTTACCCATAACAATGGTAATCAAATAGACAATACTACAATATCTGCTTGACAAAATAAGAGCCTATAAGATTGTCTTCTGTAGGTACCAGATGAAACAGATATGAGTTGGGAGGCTCTTGAAGCCCTAGCAGCCATCTGGCCGTGATGACACCCTCCCAGAGATGCCTCACGGTTTGACAGTTGGCTCTCGTCTTGCCCTGTCAGATCGTATTGTTGACTCTGAGTGATGGAGTGTTGTGTACATAGAGTCCCGAGATCAAGCCCCGGGTCAGGAAGACAGGGAAGGAACTCTGCTAGATTTTCATGAGACAAACTTTAGGCTGTAGCAATATTCTAGCTGATAAACTAACAAGATATTGAGCCTGCAATTGTTTTTATATTTATATATATTTTTTATATAACCTTAATTTAAAGTTAAGAACAAATTGTTATTTACAATGACGGCCTACCTCGTCCAAACCCGGACGACGCCGGGCCAATTGTGCGCCGCCCTACGGGACTCCCAATCACATCCGGGTTGTGATACAACCTGCTAACGTCTGCTGGTTAAAACAACCAGTAATTGTAATGTGATGCACATGCATTTGATTAATGTGTCATTTTGTTGCCTAGAGTTTTGCTCTGCGGTTCCAGTTTGACAGAGGTCTGCGCTTTAACATAATCACCTACTGGTTCACACCTGGCAATAAAATCACAGTTAGCAGGTCCAGCAAAGCCATGGTAAAAAGCCTATCATCTGCCCTAACATCCTCTGTTTTCTCCCTTTATTATTCACAGGATGAGTATGATACAGCTACCAAATGGCACCCCATTCCCTTTATAGTGCACTACTTTTGACCAGGGCCCACAGGGCTCTCTCTCTCTGTCTCTCTCTCTCTATCTCTCTCTCTTTCTCTCTCTCTCTCTGTCTGTCTCTCTCTGTCTGTCTGTCTCTCTCTCTGTGTCTCTCTCTCTCTCTCTCTGTCTCTCTCTGTCTCTCTCTGTCAATTTTTTTCAATTAAAGGGGCTTTATTGGCATGGGAAACATGTGTTAACATTTTCTCTCTCTCTCTCTCTCTGTCGCTCTCTCTGTGTCTCTCTCTGTGTCTCTCTCTCTGTCTCTGTCTCTCTCTCTCTTTCTGTCTCTTTCTGTCTTTCTCTGTCTCTCTCTGTCTTTCTCTGTCTTTCTCTGTCTTTCTCTGTCTTTCTCTGTCCCTCCCTCCCTCCCTCCCTCCCTCCCTCCCTCCCTCCCTCCCTCCCTCCCTCCCTCCCTCCCTCCCTCCCTCCCTCCCTCCCTGTCTCTCTCTATATATATATTTAGGGAATAGTGTGCCATTTGGGACGCAGGCTGTTACAGAAGAGTTTAATGAGCATCTTATTCACCAAAAGGGCTTTCTCTTCCTGGTTTCAGGGTTTTGTTCTGTATCGTTCTGGTTTATCTACCGACGGCGCTCCACTCCCATAATCCTCTACTCTATTGGTCCTAGGGGTTGTGTGTGTTTGTGTTTCTTTGGTTTTTCTTTAGGGGGGGGGGGATAACCCCCACACATCAGTTGGCTAATTAGGCTCAGCCGTTTCCAATGCGCTGTGGACGGCGGAAATATCTACAGAACATTGATTATTCATGCAGCGGACTGCAGAATAGATTAGAGAAGGATTTCAAATCTGCAACTTTCTCTGGCAGGAGAAACAGAGACAGCACAACCAATGTTTTAAACATCCATGGAAACTGAATAGATATGAAACTCCAGCAGACTTTTTAAACTTCACGCTTCCAAACTTGTGATTGATCATAAACCAATGTTTCAGTCTTCAATAGACCAGTGTTCCTGTATATTTACCAGAAGTTTTCTCCATTTGAGCTTCCAAACTTGTGATTGATCATAAACCAATGTTTCCGTCTTCAATAGACCAGTGTTCCTGTATATTTACCAGCAGTTTTCTCCATTCCAGTTTTCACCATTGTTTATTTTGTATTTTTTTTAAACCTCCATGGAAAATAATACATTATTTTTATAAAGTAATACAGAGGCGTTCCTGGCATGTCTTTATTTGGCTTTGGATCCTCTTGAGACAATACATAAAATGGAAGATGATGTGTACCGTGCTCTGTAGAGGGATACATGGGTGTGGATGTGGGTGAATAGTAGTCTAAATAATCACAAAGTACGAGAGAATCGCCTGTAGATGGTTGACCTCCAATCCTTCAGAAGCTTCATGTGGTGGTTACGGTTTTGTGTGGATATGCCCTGGCTCCAAACAATATGAACCTGCCTCAGGAAGACTAGTTGTTCTGTAGCTATCATAAGGAAGCTTCTGTCTTCCTCAAGGAGTGGATAATGGTACTGTAGCCTTGTGAACCAGCGTTCTGTCTTCCTCAAGGAGTGGGTGATGGTACTGTAGCCTTGTGAACCAGCGTTCTGTCTTCCTCAAGGAGTGGGTGATGGTACTGTAGCCTTGTGAACCAGCGTTCTGTCTTCCTCAAGGAGTGGGTGATGGTACTGTAGCCTTGTGAACCAGCGTTCTGTCTTCCTCAAGGAGTGGATAATGGTACTGTAGCCTTGTGAACCAGTGTTCTGTCTTCCTCAAGGAGTGGATAATGGTACTGTAGCCTTGTGAACCAGCGTTCTGTCTTCCTCAAGGAGTGGGTGATGGTACTGTAGCCTTGTGAACCAGCGTTCTGTCTTCCTCAAGGAGTGGGTTATGGTACTGTAGCCTTGTGAACCAGCGTTCTGTCTTCCTCAAGGAGTGGGTGATGGTACTGTAGCCTTGTGAACCAGCGTTCTGTCTTCCTCAAGGAGTGGGTGATGGTACTGTAGCCTTGTGAACCAGCGTTCTGTCTTCCTCAAGGAGTGGATAATGGTACTGTAGCCTTGTGAACCAGCGTTCTGTCTTCCTCAAGGAGTGGGTGATGGTACTGTAGCCTTGTGAACCAGCGTTCTGTCTTCCTCAAGGAGTGGGTGATGGTACTGTAGCCTTGTGAACCAGCGTTCTGTCTTCCTCAAGGAGTGGGTGATGGTACTGTAGCCTTGTGAACAGCGTTCTGTCTTCCTCAAGGAGTGGATAATGGTACTGTAGCCTTGTGAACCAGCATTCTGTCTTCCTCAAGGAGTGGGTGATGGTACTGTAGCCTTGTCAACCAGCGTTCTGTCTTCCTCAAGGAGTGGATAATGGTACTGTAGCCTTGTGAACCAGCATTCTGTCTTCCTCAAGGAGTGGATAATGGTACTGTAGCCTTGTGAACCGGCGTTCTGTTTTCCTCAAGGAGTGGATAATGGTACTGTAGCCTTGTGAACCAGCGTTCTGTCTCCCTAAGGAGTGGGTGATGGTACTGTAGCCTTGTGAACCAGCATTCTGTCTTCCTCAAGGAGTGGGTGATGGTACTGTAGCCTTGTGAACCAGCATTCTGTCTTCCTCAAGGAGTGGATAATGGTACTGTAGCCTTGTGAACCAGCGTTCTGTCTTCCTCAAGGAGTGGGTGATGGTACTGTAGCCTTGTGAACCAGCGTTCTGTCTTCCTCAAGGAGTGGATAATGGTACTGTAGCCTTGTGAACCAGCATTCTGTCTTCCTCAAGGAGTGGATAATGGTAATGTAGCCTTGTGAACCAGCGTTCTGTCTTCCTCAAGGAGTGGGTGATGGTACTGTAGCCTTGTGAACCAGCGTTCTGTCTTCCTCAAGGAGTGGACAATGGTACTGTAGCCTTGTGAACCAGCGTTCTGTCTTCCTCAAGGAGTGGGTGCTGGTACTGTAGCCTTGTCAACCAGCATTCTGTCTTCCTCAAGGAGTGGGTGATGGTACTGTAGCCTTGTGAACCAGCGTTCTGTCTTCCTCAAGGAGTGGGTGATGGTACTGTAGCCTTGTGAACCAGCGTTCTGTCTTCCTCAATGAATGGATAATGGTACTGTAGCCTTGTGAACCAGCGTTCTGTCTTCCTCAAGGAGTGGGTGATGGTACTGTAGCCTTGTGAACCAGCGTTCTGTCTTCCTCAAGGAGTGGATAATGGTACTGTAGCCTTGTGAACCAGCATTCTGTCTTCCTCAAGGAGTGGATAATGGTAATGTAGCCTTGTGAACCAGCGTTCTGTCTTCCTCAAGGAGTGGGTGATGGTACTGTAGCCTTGTGAACCAGCGTTCTGTCTTCCTCAAGGAGTGGACAATGGTACTGTAGCCTTGTGAACCAGCATTCTGTCTTCCTCAAGGAGTGGGTGCTGGTACTGTAGCCTTGTCAACCAGCGTTCTGTCTTCCTCAAGGAGTGGATAATGGTAATGTAGCCTTGTGAACCAGTGTTCTGTCTTCCTCAAGGAGTGGATAATGGTACTGTAGCCTTGTGAACCAGCATTCTGTTTTCCTCAAGGAGTGGATAATGGTACTGTAGCCTTGTGAACCAGCATTCTGTTTTCCTCAAGGCGTGGGTGATGGTACTGTAGCCTTGTGAACCAGCGTTCTGTCTTCCTCAAGGAGTGGGTGATGGTACTGTAGCCTTGTGAACCAGCGTTCTGTCTTCCTCAAGGAGTGGGTGATGGTACTGTAGCCTTGTGACCAGCGTTCTGTCTTCCTCAAGGAGTGGGTGATGGTACTGTAGCCTTGTGAACCAGCGTTATGTCTTCCTCAAGGAGTGGGTGATGGTACTGTAGCCTTGTGAACCAGCGTTATGTCTTCCTCAAGGAGTGGGTGATGGTACTGTAGCCTTGTGAACCAGCGTTATGTCTTCCTCAAGGAGTGGATAATGGTACTGTAGCCTTGTGAACCAGCGTTCCGTTTTCCTCAAGGAGTGGGTGATGGTACTTTAGCCTTGTGAACCAGCGTTCTGTCTTCCTCAAGGAGTTGGTGATTGTACTGTAGCCTTGTGAACCAGCGTTCTGTCTTCCTCAAGGAGTTGGTGATGGTACTGTAGCCTTGTGAACCAGCGTTCTGTTTTCCTCAAGGAGTGGGTGATGCTACTGTAGCCTTGTGAACCAGCGTTCTGTCTTCCTCAAGGAGTTGGTGATGGTACTGTAGCCTTGTGAACCAGCGTTCTGTCTTCCTCAAGGAGTGGATAATGGTACTGTAGCCTTGTGAACCAGCATTCTGTCTTCCTCAAGGAGTTGGTGATGGTACTGTAGCCTTGTGAACCAGCGTTCTGTCTTCCTCAAGGAGTGGATAATGGTACTGTTGGTCACATCTTTCTGTTAAGGGGTTTGATTGACTCAAGCAAAAGGACTACAATCATTTTGATTTAACTTTTAATAGCAACCTTATCTGAGTTACACAAGTATGTGATCCTCTTCTACCCAGAGAGAGTGATCCTCTTCTACCCAGAGAGAGTGATCCTCTTCTACCCAGAGAGAGTGATCCTCTTCTACCCAGAGAGAGTGATCCTCTTCTACCCAGAGAGAGTGATCCTCTTCTACCCAGAGAGAGTGATCCTCTTCTACCCTGAGAGAGTGATCCTCTTCTACCCAGAGAGAGTGATCCACTTCTACCCAGAGAGTGTCATCCCTTATACCCACAGAGTGATCCCCTTCGACTCAGAGAGTGTGATCCCTTCTTCCCTGATGCTTGTGCTTGGCTATGTTTCTCTCATCGATATACTCTACATGACCAAATGTATATGGACACCTGCTCGTTGAAAATCTCAATCCAAAATCATGGGCTTTAATATGGAGTTGGTCCCCCTTTGCTGCTATAACAGCCACCACTGTTCTAGAAAGGCTTTCCACTAGATCTTGGAACATTGCTGCGGGACTTGCTACCACTCAGTGACAAGAGTATTAGTGAGGTTGGGTACTGATGTTGGGAGATTAGGCCTGGCTTGCAGTCAGCGTTCCAATTCATCTCAAAAGGTGTTTGATGGGGTTGAGGTCAGGGCTCTGTGCTTTGTGCAAAGCCAGAAGAGGACTGGCCACCCCTCGTACCCTGGTTCCTCTCTAGGTTTCTTCCTAGGTTTTGGCCTTTCTAGGGAGTTTTTCCTAGCCACTGTGCTTCTACACCTGCATTGCTTGCTGTTTGGGGTTTTAGGCTGGGTTTCTGTACAGCACTTTGAGATACCAGCTGATGTAAGGGCTTTATAAATAACATTTTATTTGATTGTCATGCTGAAACAGGAAAGGGCCTTCCCCAAACTGTTGCTACAAAGTTGAAAGCGCAGAATCATCTAGAATGGCATTGTATGCTGTAGCGTTAAGATTTCCCTTCTCTGGAACTAAGGGGCTTAGCCCGAACCGTGAAAAACAGCCCCAGACCATTATTCCTCCTCCACCTAACTTTACAGTTGGCACTATGCATTCGGGCCGGTAGCGTTCTCCTGACATCTGCCAAACCCAAATTCATCCAATGGACTGCCAGATGGTGAAGCATGATTCATCACTCCAGAGAACACGTTTCCACTGCTCCAGAGTCCAATGGCGGCGAGCTTTACATCACTCCAGCCGACGCTTGGCATTGTGCATGATGATCTTAGGAATGTGTGCGTCTGCTCGGCCATGGAAACCCATTTTATGAAGCCCCCGACAAACAGTTATAGTGCTGACGTTGAGGCAGTTTGAAACTCGCTATTGAGTGTTGCAACCGAGGACAGATGAGCACTCGGCGGTCCTGTTTTGTGAGGTTGTGTGGCCTACCACTTTGCGGCTGTAACCGTTGTTGCTCCTAGACTTTTCCACTTCACAATAGATCCACTTACAGTTATCCGGGGCAGCTTTAGCACTGAGCTCTTCAGTATGGGCCGTTCTACTCCAAATGTTTGTCTATGGAGATTGCATGGCTGTGCGCTCAATTTTATACACCTGTCAACAACGGGTGTGGCTGAAAAAGCTGAATCCTCTAAGTTGAGGGGTTGCCCACATGCTTTTGGATACATAGTGCATATACAGTATCATGAAATAGGGTCAACGCATATAGATATAAACCCATTTTCTTAAAGAGTCTCAGAGTAGGATCTAGGATAAGTTTTACCGTCTTAGATTAAAGTGAATAAGATTTAATTGGATAGGGCGAACGGATCCTATACTGAGATGTAAACACTGAATGTGAGACATGGGCAAAACCAGGATCTGTCTGCTAGCCTATCCTAGATGTGTATCGCACCCTGTATCAAGCAATATAACCAGTCTGACAACACGTTTAGAACATCACATATTACTCAATTCATCACCGTGACGAATACTTCATTTTTTGGGGGGTGACCTGTTTTATCTTCTATCCCAGACTGGGAAATACTAGGAATGAATCCCAAAGGACGCCCTATTCCCTATATAGTACACAACTTATGTCCGTGGTTTCTTGTCAGAAATATTACACCCTGTAGGGAACAGGGTGCTATTTTAGGACGGCTATAGTTGTACGCTGCTGTGAGCTGAGTTGACCGAATTGTTCTACTTAAAGATGCTGAATGTGGCACTCTGATTTTAAAATATATTAAATGACGAAATTACTGAGGCAGGAAACCATGAGGATTTCAGAGTCTGGACTCTAGATGTCAGCTGTGTTATTGTCATGTCTGAGGACCAACACAGGGAGGCTTGTTTGTTTGTTGTACTGGAACACCATCATGTACTGGAACACCAATATGTACTGGGACACCAATATGTACTGGGACACCAGCATGTACTGGAACACCATCATGTACTGGAACACCAATATGTATTGGAACACCAATATGTACTGGAACACCAATATGTACTGGGACACCAGCATGTACTGGGATACCATCATGTACTGGAACACCATCCTGTACTGGAACACCATCATGTACTGGAACACCATTATGTACTGGGACACCATCATGTATTGGAACACCAATATGTAGTGGGACACCAGCATGTACTGGAACACCAATATGTACTGGGACACCAATATGTACTGGGACACCAGCATGTACTGGAACACCATCATGTACTGGAACACCAATATGTATTGGAACACCAATATGTACTGGAACAGCAATATGTACTGGGACACCAGCATGTACTGGGATACCATCATGTACTGGAACACCATCATGTACTGGAACACCATCATGTACTGGAACACCATTATGTACTGGGACACCATCATGTATTGGAACACCAATATGTAGTGGGACACCAGCATGTACTGGAAAACCAGCATGTACTGGAACACCAGCATGTACTGGAACACCAATATGTACTGGAACACCAGCATGTACTGGAACACCATCATGTACTGGAACACCAATATGTACTGGGACACCAGCATGTACTGGAACACCGTCATGTACTGGAACACCATCATGTACTGGAACACCGTCATGTACTGGAACACCATCATGTACTGGAACACCATTATGTACTGGAACACCATAATGTGCAGCGTTTGAGTACACCATAAATACCCAGAGATGAAAGGTGTGCTCAAAACTGTTGCCAACATCCATCCATCAAGTGACTGAATACACAATCCTTGTTGAGAACCACAATACTTTCCTAGAGGAAGACTCCCCTGTCAAGTCAAATAACTGATAGAGGCTGCACATCAGGCTAGCAGTTGAATGTGTGTACCACCAGTCTCAACCCCTGTACAGCCATACAGACACACATCTATTTCTGTTCATGTAATGTCATCTGTCTCTCAGCCTGCATTCCAAATGGCATCTTATTCCTATGTTAGTGCACTACTTTTTGACCATGGCCCCTGTAAGGGCTCTACAGGGAATAGACGGCCATTTGGGACTCATCCTCTGTCTCCTGGACACTATCTGGTGGTCAGCTCTAGTTTAGACTTTCCCCATTTACCTGCTTGTCTTGTATGGTTAGTGGCCTGTTTATCTGGTTCTGTAAACACGGATGATGGACCCATTAGCCTGCCTGTTTCTGTGTGCGTCATTGCTGGTGGTCTGTATCTTTGTTTTAAAGTAACCAAGTCAGTTATGAACAAATTCTTATCAGTGACGTACTACCCGGGGCCAAACCCAGACGACGCTGGGCCAATAGTCCGACGCCCTATGGGACCCCCAATCACGTCCGGATGTGATACAGCCTGGAATCAAACTATAGGGACTATAGTGACACCTTTTGTACTAAGATGCAGTGCCTTAGACCACTGCGTTACTCGGGAGCCCTACCCTTCATTTAGAGGTAGCTAGGCAGACTGTTAAATCATGGCTAACGTGGAGAATTGTATGGTTATTATAAACATGTATGCTAGTGCTTGAATGTGACAAAAACTGATTTATCGTAGGCGTGATGGATTTGCATAGACGCTATTGTACTTGTACTGATTTGTATAAGAATTAATCCATTATAGTGGACGAATGGGGACGTTTATGTGATCCAGTACACAGGATGTCGAGAGATGCCTTCCAAACCGTCCACTAGGGGCATTGGTGAGAGCTACTACCATAGAGTAGGCTTGGGTTTTGCTAGGGTATTGTTGACCGGGTAGGCATGGGTTTTGCTAGGGTATTGTTGACGGGGCAGGCTTGGGTTTTGCTAGGGTATTGTTGACGGGGTAGGCTTGGGTTTTGCTAGGGTATTGTTGACGGGGTAGGCTTGGGTTTTTGCTAGGGTATTGTTGAAGGGGTAGGCTTGGGTTTTGCTAGGGTATTGTTGACGGGGTAGGCTTGGGTTTTGCTAGGGTATTGTTGACGGGGTAGGCTTGGGTTTTGCTAGGGTATTGTTGACGGGGTAGGCTTGGGTTTTGCTAGGGTATTGTTGATGGGGTAGGCTTGGGTTTTGCTAGGGTATTGTTGACGGGGTAGGCTTGGGTTTTGCTAGGGTATTGTTGACGGGGTAGGCTTGGGTTTTGCTAGGGTATTGTAGACGGGGTAGGCTTGGGTTTTGCTAGGGTATTGTTGACGGGGTAGGCTTGGGTTTTGCTAGGGTATTGTGGACAGGGTAGGCTTGGGTTTTTCTAGGGCGCTGTGGACAGAGTAGGCTTGGGGTTTGCTAGGGCGCTGTGGATGGAGGATGTGCATAAGCCGCAGGCTCCAGCTATTGCTGTCTCTCTCTCTCTTAAATTCCCTCTCTCTCCTATCTCCTCTCCTCTCCTCTCCTCTCCTCTCCTCTCCTCTCCTCTCCTCTCCTCTCCTCTCCTCTCCTCTCCTCTCCTCTCCTCTCCTCTCCTCTCCTCTCCTCTCCTCTCCTCTCCTCTCCTCTCCTCTCCTCTCCTCCCCTCCCCTCTCCTCTCCTCTCCTCTCCTCACCTCTCCTCTCCTCTCCTCACCTCTCCTCACCTCTCCTCTCCTCTCCTCTCCTCTCCTCTCCTCTCCTCTCCTCTCCTCTCCTCTCCTCTCCTCTCCTCTCCTCTCCTCTCCTCTCCTCTCCTCTCCTCTATTATTCATCCAACCTTCTCTCCTAACCCTCCTTCTCTACACCAGTACTGCCTTATATTATATACAGAGGGGATATCTTGTCAATAAAGTACATTATTACATTGTCAAGTACTCATTCCAAAATGGCGTAGCAGTCAGACGACATTGTCTTCGTCGTGTTTTTCTTCAAAAATATTTTTTATAAACTTCAAAATACTCTCCTGCAATCCGCCTCACCCAATGAGAATGCTATTTTCTTTACTTTTAAACTGGAACCCCCAACCGAAGCTAGCCAGCTAACTAGCTACTATCTAGTAGTCAGCTAGCCACTGCTAGCAGTCATCAGCTAACCTTTAGCCTGGACAACTCTTGCCAGTCTGCAGAGCGCGATTCGAACCAGAGCAAATCGGACTTATTCTTCTCCATATTACCGTATTCCTACAGCAAGCTCTAGAACCTTTTCACCTGGATCATTGCAGCTAGCTGCTATCCGAGTGGCCACTCCTGGCTAACGTCTCTGTCCCGAAGCAAGAACCAATTAGCCTGGAGCTAGCCTTTGCTAGGCTCATCTCCCGGTTAGCCGAATAGGTCTATAAGCCCCTCCTTCGGCTACAATACCTATTTTGCCAATCGACCACGAGTCCCGCCGATCCATCATGACTGAACTGCCCAAGTTTTTTTTTAACTGGCTCCTCCATTGCGACGCCCCCTGAATATCCATCTGCTAACCTGCTAGCCGCGGCCCGCTAGCTGTCTAGAGTATATCGGAATGTGAGCTGAAGAGGCCCATCGGACAAATTCTTTGGCCACTATACCTATTTTACTAATTGGCCTGATCCCTTTTACTACATGGAACCCTGCTGATCTATCATGACTGGTTTCATGACGTAACAGCACAAGGGGGCTACAACAGACCTCACCGTCGCGACATCCCTCTAAGGCCCTTCTGCTTGCTTGCTAGCCCCGACCCGCGAGCTGTCTGAATCGCCGTGTCTCCAGCTCGATCAGCTACTCACTGGACCCCTATGATCACTCGGCTACGCATGCCTCTCCCTAATGTCAATATGCCTTGTCCATGGCTGTTTTGGTTAGTTATAATTGCCTTATTTCAGTGTAGAGCCTCTAGCTCTGCACAATATACCTTAGCTAACCCTTTAGTTCTACCTCCCACACATGCAGTGACCTCACCTGGTTTAAATTATGTTTCTAGAGACAATATCTCTCTCATCGTCGCTCAATGCATAGGTTTACCTCCACTGTATTCACACCCTACCATACCTTTGTCTGTACATTATGCCTTGAATCTATTCTATCGCGATCAGAAACCTACTCCTTTTACTCTCTGTTCCGAACATACCAGTAGATCAGATCTTATAGCCTTTAGCCGTACCCTTATCCTACTCCTCCTCTGCTCCTTTGGTGATGTAGAGATTAATCCAGGCCCTGCAGTGCCTAGCTCCACTCCCATTCCCTAGACACTCTCATTTGTTGACTTCTGTAACCGTAAAAGCCTTGATTTCATGCATGTTAACATTAGAAGCCTCCTCCATAAGTTTGTTTTACTCACTGCTTTAGCACACTCTGCCAACCCGAATGTCCTAGCTGTGTCTGAATCCTGGCTTAGGAAGACCACCAAAAAATTCTGTCTTAGTATCCAGGTCTGTGCCCAAACAATTTGAGCTTCTACTTTTAAAAATCCACCTTTCCAGAAACAAGTCTCTCACCTTTGCCGCTTGCTATAGACCACCTTCTGCCCCCAGCTGTGCCCTGAACACCATATGTGAATTGATTGCCCCCCATCTATCTTCAGAGCTCGTGCTGTTATGTGACCTAAACTGGGACATGCTTAACACCCCGGCCATCCTACAATCTAAGCTTGATGCTCTCAATCTCACACAAATTATCAATGAACCTACCAGGTACAAACCAAATCTGTAAACATGGGCACCCTCATAGATATAATCCTAATCAACCTGCCCTCAAAATACACCTCTGCTGTCTTCAACCAGGATCTCAGCGATCACTGCCTCATTGCCTGTGTCCTTAATGGGTCTGCAGTCAAACGACCACCCCTCATCACTGTCAAATGTTCCCTAAAACATTTCAGCGAGCAGGCCTGTCTAATTGACCTGGCATGGGTATCCATCAGTAGAGGATGCCTGGTTATTCTTTAAAAGTGCTTTCCTCACCATCTTAAATAAGCATGCCCCATTCCAAAAATTTAGAACCAGGAACAGATATAGCCCTTGGTTCACTCCAGACCTGACTGCCCTTGACCAGCGCAAAAATATCCTGTGGCGTACTGCATTAGCATCGAATAGCCCCCGCGATATGCAACTTTTCAGGGAAGTCAGGAACCAACATAGACAGGCAGTTAGGAAAGCAAAGGCTAGCTTTTTCAAACTGAAATGTTCATCTTGTAGCACAAACTCCCAAAAGTTCTGGGACACTGTAAAGTCCATGGAGAATAAGAGCACCTCCTCCCAGCTGCCCACTACACTGACGCTTGGAAACACTGTCACCACTGATAAATCCACAATAATTGAGAATTTCAATAAGTTTTTCTCTACAGCTGGAAATGCTTTCCACCTGGTCATGGGTGCACCTCAGCCGCGCTCAAGGTCCTAAACGATATCATAACCGCCATCGATAAGAGACTATACTGTGCAGCTGTTTTCATCGACCTGGCCAAGGCTTTCGACTATGTCCATCACCACATTCTTATCGGCATACTCAACAGCCTTGGTTTCTCAAATGACTGCCTTGCCTGGTTGACCAACTACTTCTCTGACAGTGTTCAGTGTGTCAAATCGGAGGGCCTGTTGTCCTGACCTCTGGCAGTCTCTGTGGGGGTGCCACAGGGTTCAATTCTCGGGCCGACTCCTTTCTCTGTACACATCAATGATTTCGATCTTGCTGCTGGTGATCCACCTCTGTGCAGACGACACCATTCTGTATACTTCTGGTCCTTCTTTGGACACTGTGTTATCTAACCTCCAAACGAGCTTCAATGCCATACAACTCTCCTTCCGTGGCCTCCAACTGCTCTTAAAGGCAAGTAAAACTAAATGCTTGCTTTCAACCGATCGCTGCCCACACCTGCCCGCCCGTCCAGCATCACTACTCTGGACGTTTCTGACTTAGAATATGTGCACAACTACAAATACCTAAGTGTCTAGTTAGACTGTAAACTCTCCTTCCAGACTCACATTAAGCATCTCCAATCCAAAATTAAATCTAGAATCGGCTTTCCATTTCGCAACAAAGTATCCTTCACTCATGCTGCCAAACGTACACTCGTAAAACTGACTATCCTACCGATCCTCGACTTCGGCAATGTCTTTTACAAAATAGCCTCCAACATTCTACTCAGCAAATTGGATGCAGTCTATCACAGTGCCATACATTTTGTCACCAAAGCCCCAGATACTACCCACCACTGCGACCTGTATGCTCTCGTTGGCTGGCCCTCGCTTCATATTTGTCGCCATTCCCACTGGCTCCAGGTCATCTATAGGTCTTTGCGAGGTAAAGCCCCACCTTATCTCAGCTCACTGGTCACCATAGCAGCACCCACCTGTAGCATGCGCTCCAGCAGGTATATTTCACTGGTCACCCCCAAAGCCAGTTCCCCCTTTGGCCGCCTTTCCTTCCAGTTCTCTGCTGCCAATGACTGGAACGAACTGCAAAAATCATCTCCCTTACTAACTTTAAGCACCAGCTGTCAGAGCAGCTCACAGATCACTGCACCTTTACATAGCCTTTCTGTAAATTTCCCATCCAACTATCTCATCCCCATACTGTTATTTATTTTGTTCCTTTGCACTCCAGTATCTCTACTTGCGCACTCATCTTCTCCACAGTTATCACTCCAGTGTTTAATTGCTATATTGTAATTATTTTGCCACTGTGGCCTGTTTATTGCTTTACCTCCCTTATCCTACCTCATTTGCACACACTGTATATATACTTTTTCTATTGTATTATTGACTGTATGTTTGGTTTATTCAATGTGTAACTCTGTGTTGTTGTTTGTGTCGACAATGCTTTGCTTAGTCTTGGCCAGGTCACAGTTGTAAATGAGAACTTGTTCTCAACTAGCTTACTTGTTTAAATACTAATAGTATGTCCAGAATCCTCTGAATCATATTCAGTCCATATGGCCCGATTGTCGTAGAGAGACACACTAGCTTTAACTTTACTAATGTATATAATGAGGTCATCCACGAGTCGCCTCTTAGACAGAAACCTCTGAATCATATTGAAGTTTCATTGCTATGTTGGCATCCTTGTCCTTGTTTGTAAGAAAGGTACAGTGTGACAGCCTGTTCTATCTTCAACAATATAGTATTTGTTTGGTTTTGGTACTGTGATTGTCGACCAATGAGAGCGTTGTTTCTGTGACCATGTTGATTTGATGTATTAGACATCGGAGAGAAAGGCTCTCAAGGCTGGCCTCATCGTGATGACATTTCAACCCCTATCTAATCAATGTATAATTGGGTTGGATCAAACGGGATGTGATTATATTTGTAATTTTAGATTGAATCAAAGAGTTAGGCATAACATATTCACACTAAGACTAAGAGATTCAACATCGATTCCTCAAATCCAGCACTGTTGTTAAATGTTTCAAAACGCATGGAGAACAATGTCAGATCACTGTTTCAAAACACATAGAGAACAGTATCAGATCAATGTTTCAAAACGCATAGAGGGACAGAGGATAGAGACAATACATCTTAGTTCTACCTGGCTGTAGGGTGGTATAGCATGCTGAGGGACAGAGGATAGAGACAGTACATCTTAGTTCTAACTGGCTGTAGGGTGGTATAGCATGCTGAGGGACAGAGGATAGAGACAGTACATCTTAGTTCTAACTGGCTGTAGGGTGGTATAGCATGCTGAGGGACAGAGGATAGAGACAGTACATCTTAGTTCTAACTGGCTGTAGGGTGGTATAGCATGCTGAGGGACAGAGGATAGAGACAGTACATCTTAGTTCTACCTGGCTGTAGTGTGGTATAGCATGCTGAGGGACAGAGGATAGAGACAGTACATCTTAGTTCTACCTGGCTGTAGGGTGGTATAGCATGCTGAGGGACAGAGGATAGAGACAGTACATCTTAGTTCTACCTGGCTGTAGTCTGGTTACATCTAGACTGGATGGCTGTAGATAGCTGTAGTAATGTAGTCTGGTTAAATCTAGACTGGATGGCTGTAGATAACTGTAGTAATGTGCTGTAGTCTGGTTACATCTAGACTGGATGGCTGTAGTAATGTGCTGTAGTCTGGTTACATCTAGACTGGATGGCTGTAGATAGCTGTAGTAATGTGATGTAGTCTGGTTACATCTAGACTGGATGGCTGTAGATAGCTGTAGTAATGTAGTCTGGTTACATCTAGACTGGATGGCTGTAGATAGCTGTAGTAATGTAGTCTGGTTAAATCTAGACTGGATGGCTGTAGATAACTGTAGTAATGTGCTGTAGTCTGGTTACATCTAGACTGGATGGCTGTAGTAATGTGCTGTAGTCTGGTTACATCTAGACTGGATGGCTGTAGATAGCTGTAGTAATGTGATGTAGTCTGGTTACATCTAGACTGGATGGCTGTAGATAGCTGTAGTAATGTAGTCTGGTTACATCTAGACTGGATGGCTGTAGATAGCTGTAGTAATGTAGTCTGGTTACATCTAGACTGGATGGCTGTAGATAGCTGCAGCAATGTAGTCTGGTTACATCTAGACTGGATGGCTGTAGATAGCTGCAGCAATGTAGTCTGGTTACATCTAGACTGGATGGCTGTAGATAGCTGTAGTAATGTAGTCTGGTTACATCTAGACTGGATGGCTGTAGATAGCTGTAGTAATGTAGTCTGGTTACATCTAGACTGGATGGCTGTAGATAGCTGCAGCAATGTAGTCTGGTTACATCTAGACTGGATGGCTGTAGATAGCTGTAGTAATGTGGTGTAGTTTGTTGGAACAGAGGAACATGCAGTGCCTTGCAAATGTATTCATCCCCCTTGCAGTTTTTCAGATTCTGTTGCATTACAACCTTTTAGTTAAGTACATTTTATTTGGATTCGACAGAGCACCATTAAATCCATTATTTAAAATGGAAAGAATATGGCACCACAACAAACCTGCCAAGAGCGGGCTGCCCACCAAAACTCACAGACCAGGCAAAGAGTGCATTAATCAAAGAGGCAACAAAGAGACCAAAGATAACCCTGAAGGAGCTGCAGAGCTCCACAGCGGAGATTGGAGTCTCTGTCCATAGGACCACTTTAAACCTTACACTCCACAGAGCTGGGCTTTACGGAAGAGTGGTCATAAAAAAAGCCATTGCTTACAGAAAAAAAATAAACAAACACGTTTGGTGTTCACTTGGTGTTCGCCAAAAGGCATGTGGGGGACTCCCCAAACATATGGAATAAGGTACTCTGGGCAGATGACACTAAAATTAAGCTTTTTGTCCATCAAGGAAAATAATATGTCTGACACAAACCCAACACCTCTCATCACCCCAAGTTTCTCATAGACAGGGACTGGGAAACTGGTCAGAATGGAAGTAATGATGGATGGGGCTAAATACAGGGAGATTTGAGACTGGGACAGAGGTTCACTTTCCAGCAGGACAATGACCCTAAGCATACTGCTAAAGTAACGCTCGAGTGGATTAAAGGGAAACATTTAAATGTCCTGGAATGACCTAGTCAAAGCTCAGACCTCAATCCAGTTGAGAATCTGTTGTATGACATAAAGATCGCTGTTCACCAGCGGAACCCTCTACAGGCTCAAGTTTTCCGTTTTTATTTTTTTTATTTTTTTGTTTGTTTCACTATAAAAACTATTTTTGCATCTTCAAAGTGGTAGGCATGTTGTGTAAATCAAATGATACAACCCCTCTCCAAAAAATATATATTTGTAAGGCAACAAAATAGGAAAAAATGCCAAGGGGGGTGAATACTCTGTCTCTCTCTCTTTCTCTCTCTATCTCTCTCTATCTCTCTATTGCCTTCTGATAAAATCATTCAGTCTTCTTTGGAGTGATCTTTTTCAATCATTCAACGGCCCAATCAGTGGGTGGTATCTGAGGAAGAAACACCCCAACTGCTCTTTTATGTTCCTGAATATCCTGCAACCAGCCACACTGCACCAGACCTGGCTACAAGCACCATTTAAAATATATGATATTGCTTTTATCTGCTCTTGATTGAGGTTGCATGGGAAAGTGGAACCAATAGAACATAACCCACCCATCTGGAACCAAAAGAACAGTCCCAAAACCACATAACCCCACCCATCTGGAACCAATAGAACAGTCCCAAAACCACATAACCCCACCCGAACCAATAGAACAGTCAGAAAACCACATAACCCCACCCATCTGGAACCAATAGAACAGTCCCCAAACCACATAACCCCACCCATCTGGAACCAATAGAACAGTCAGAAAACCACATAACCCCACCCATCTGGAACCAATAGGACAGTCCCAAAACCACATAACCCCACCCACCTGGAACCAATAGAACCGTCCCAAAACCACATAACCCCACCCATCTGGAACCAATAGAACAGTCCCAAAACTACATAACCCCACCCATCTGGAACCAATAGAACATAACCCCACCCATCTGGAACCAATAGAACATAACCCCACCCATCTGGAACCAATAGAACATAACCCCACCCATTTGGCACTCCAGGCAGGCTAGCAGATTTTTTATTGTTTTTTAACTGCAATAAACCCATCCCTGATCCAAACCTCTGCAATAATCTGCGATTATAGATTGCTGCCCTATCATAACCAGAAACAGCCCAATCACATACCCGGTGCCCGATCTTAACCCCTAATTGCCCAACCACATACCTGCTGCCCTAATATAACCCCTAATAGCCCAATCACATACCTGGTGCCCTATCATAACCACAAATAGCCCAATCACATACCTGCTGCCCGATCATAACAACGACTAGCCCAATCACATACCTGGTCCCCGATCATAACCACGACTAGCCCAATCACATACCTGGTGCCCTATCATAACCACGACTAGCCCAATCACATACCTGCTGCCCAATCATAACCACGACTAGCCCAATCATATACCTGCTGCCCGATCATAACCCCTAATAGCCCAATCACATACCTGGTGCCCTATCATAACCACGACTAGCCCAATCACATACCTGCTGCCCAATCATAACCACGACTAGCCCAATCACATACCTGCTGCCCGATCATAACCCCTAATAGCCCAATCACATACCTGCTGCCCGATCGTAACCCCTAATAGCCCAATCACATAGCTGGTGAAATGTTAGTTCAATACAATGCTATCACAGTATGTGATTGTTGAAAATACTTTTAACTCTCAGGTATATTACTTTTAACTGTCAATCTATATTAAACAAAGTTATTATTGCACTGTTTGTGCTTGTTGCAAAACTATGTAATGTAACATATTTTATTCTTACTCTGAATGCATCATGGTTATTTTGACAAGTTGGGAGTTTTTTCAGGATATGTCAGAGGGTTGTTGGTTTACCAGAAACCCAGGAAGTTACCACCAGGATTGGGCATCTTAAATGTTCTTGCTATAGGGACTGGAGCAAATTCGAAACCATGACGCCGGGCCGACCGCACCCACTGCCATCACCACCCAAGCCCCTTTTTTTGATGCAGAGAAAACCCTGAAACATATATTATTTTTCATTTAGATGCACAGTGGAGGTTGGTAGTTATAACATATTGGAAGAGGTAATGCAGTACACTGTCTAGGTCATGTCGTACACTATTTAGGTAATGCTAAATAGTGACAGTGAGATACAGCGAGAGAGTGAGAGACAGCGAGAGACAGCGAGAGACAGTGAGAGAGAAAGAGAGACAGTGAGAGACAGTGAGAGAGACAGTGAGAGACAATGAGAGACAGTGAGAGACAGTGAGAGACTGCGAGAGACAGCGAGAGACAGCGAGAGACAGTGAGAGACAGTGAGAGAGAGTGAGAGACAGTGAGAGACAGCGAGAGACAGTGAGAGACAGCGAGACACAGCGAGAGACAGCGAGAGACAGTGAGATAGAAAGAGAGACAGTGAGAGAGAAAGAGAGACAGTGAGAGAGAAGGAGAGACAGCGAGAGACAGTGAGAGAGAAAGAGAGACAGTGAGAGACAGTGAGAGAGAGAGTGAGAGAGAAGGAGAGACAGTGTGAGAGAAGGAGAGACAGTGAGAGAGAAGGAGAGACAGTGAGAGAGAAGGAGAGACAGTGAGAGAGTGAGAGAGACAGTGAGAGAGAAGGAGAGACAGTGAGAGAGAAGGAGAGAGAGAGCAGAAAGAAAGCAATAGACTCTGCTGTCAATGTTGAAGACAGAAGTCCTTCTTGGATACCCACACGACTCTTTCACAAATACTTTTTCTTAAAAGATGTGCGAAATACTGGCTTGTACCCTTTGAGAGTAGGCTGTGAAGCTCCATGCTGGCAGCCATATTTAAAATAAATGAATAATTATTCATAGTTTCATTACTTCTTGACAACAGGGTTGGCACGCGGTGCTTAAGGTGCTCAATGCACTTGAATTTGGCACTCTGAAATTCAAGTACTGAAAGTCAGACATTTTCTCAAAGGTGGAACTTGAAAAGTAGTTGAATTAAAATGAGAACCGAAAGCGATCAAATATGTTAATAAGAAAAATATTTGAAAAATGTATTAGTGTTGCTAATTCAATTCCCGGCAGACTACAGAGTTTCATTTCCTCATGTATTTCGCGCTCTGGTTGCCAGGTGAGCTCGCTCATTCCACCCACATTGTCACTCAGCCAGGCAGGTACAAAACTGACTGATTAGGCGATGCCAAACGTCACATCGTAGCTAAAATTCTGGGCAAAATGTAGATTCAATACTGCCTGGCAGGATATTGATGTTTATGAATGGGGTTTGCCAGGGAGGGTCAATTCTGTGTACGCACATTTATTTGTGAAATAGAGTTTACTCACCTTTTCATTTAGTTATTTTCATTTTGACAATCACTGGAAATCTACAGTGCCTTCGGAAAGTATTCAGACCCCTTGACTTTTTCCACATTTTGTTACATTACAGCCTTATTCTAAAATTGGATTCATTTGTTTTTTTCTCATCAGTCCACACATAATGACTTCACAATACCCCATAATCAAATCAAATTTATTTATATAGCCCTTCGTACATCAGCTGATATCTCAAAGTGCTGTACAGAAACCCAGCCTAAAACCCCAAACAGCAAGCAATGCAGGTGTAGAAGCACATAATGACATCCCAATAGCCCATAATGCGATCACAATACCCCATAATGGCATCACAATACCCCATAATGACATCACAATACCCCATAATGACATCACAGTACCCCATAATGACATCCCAATACCCCATAATGACATCACAATACCCCATAATGACATCCCAATAGCCCATAATGACATCACAATACCCCATAATGACATCCCAATAGCCCATAATGACATCCCAATACCCCATAATGACATCCCAATACCCCATAATGACATCACAATACCCCATAATGACATCACAATACCCCATAATGACATCCCAATAGCCCATAATGACATCCCAATAGCCCATAATGACATCCCAATACACCATAATGACTTCACAATACCCCATAATGACATCCCAATAGCCCATAATGACATCCCAATGGCCCATAATGACATCCCAATAGCCCATAATGACATCCCAATAGCCCATAATGACATCCCAATAGCCCATAATGACATCCCAATAGCCCATAATGACATCCCAATAGCCCATAATGACATCCCAATAGCCCATAATGACATCCCAATAGCCCATAATGACATCCCAATAGCCCATAATGACATCCCAATAGCCCATAATGACATCCCAATAGCCCATAATGACATCCCAATAGCCCATAATGACATCCCAATACACCATAATGACATCCCAATACCCCATAATGACATCCCAATACACCATAATGACATCCCAATAGCCCATAATGACATCACAATAGCCCATAATGACATCCCAATAGCCCATAATGACATCCCAATAGCCCATAATGACATCACAATAGCCCATAATGACATCCCAATAGCCCATAATGACATCCCAATGCCCCATAATGACAAAGAAAAAAGTGTTTTTTAGAGATTTTTTCTCATTTATAAAAAAAAATACATCACATATACATACATTTTCAGACCCTTTACTCAGTACTTTGCGTAAACGTTTGTCCAAGCGGGCTGTAATGTGCCTTTTACTGAGGAATGGCTTCCGTCTGGCCACTCTACCATTAAGGCCTGATTGTTGGAGTGCTGCAGAGATGGTTGTCCTTCTGGAAGGTTCTCCCATCTCCACAGAGGAACAAGAGCTCTGTCAAAGTGACCATCGGGTTCTTGGTCACCTCCCTGACCAAGGCCTTTTCGCCATATTGCTCAGTTTGGCCGGGTGGCCAGCTCTAGGAAGAGTCTTGGTGGTTCCAAACTTCTTGTTTTTGGGGACCTTCAATGCTGCAGACATATTTTGGTACCCTTCCCCAGATTTGTGCCTATGACACAATCCTGTCAATCCTGTACAGCTCTATGGACAATTCCTTCAACCTCATGGCTTGGTTTTTGCACTTATATAGACAGGTGTGTGCCTTACAAAATCTTGTACAATCAATTGAATTTACCACAGGTGGTCTCCAATGAAGTTGTAGAAGCATCTCAAGGATGATCATTGGAAACAAGATGCACCTGAGCTCTCATAGCAAGGTCTGAATACTAATGCATTTCTGTTTTATATTAATATTTGCCCCCAAAAATTGCTGGGGAAAATGTTTTTCAAACATAGCAACATCAACTTTCCAAATACGCTGTTTTGCATTCCCAGCGTTGAACAACGCTCAGAGTGCTTCTTGATCTGAGTTATAACTATGCCTACCTCTGCGAATGAGTGGAATCATGAATAATTCATTTATGCTTGTTATGTTTCCCTAATCCCTCTTGTTAGCAGCAAATTCATTCACCACTCTGTCCAATGGGAAACTCTGCCCACGACATAGGCCGCGAGGTGAAACGAACTTCCTCAGCCCAGACCTACAGTGGCAAGTAGCAGAGAGACTTCGCTGACTGTGGGAATTCTTTTAATTAAATCTTCTTAGGGTTAGGCCCCTTTTTTTCAAAATTTTTGCCTGAAAGTGTCAGGCTTGTAACTTCAAAAATGATTAAGAAATATCAGTTTTAGTACCAGTCTTGGAAATTCTTGTTTGCTCGCACCATGAAGACAGAATGCACCAGCTAAAATCGGTTTATTTTTAATTATTTCTACATATTTTTTTACCCCTTTTCTTCTCCCCAATTTCGTGGTCTCCAATTGGTAGTAGTTACAGTCTTGTCTCATCGCTGCAACTCCCGTACGGGCTCGGGAGAGGCAAAGATCGTGAGCCATGCGTCCTCCGAAACACAACCAAACAAAGCCACACTGCTTCTTGTCACAGCGCGCATCCAACCAGGAAGCCAGCCGCACCAATGTGTCGGAGGAAACACAGTACACCTGCCGACCTTGTCAGCTTGCACTGCGCCCGGCCCGCTACAGGAGTCGCTTGTGTCCGATGAGACAAGGATATCCCTGCCGGCCAAAACCTCCCTAACCCGGACAACACTGGGCCGATTGTGCACCACCCCATGGGCCTCCTGGTTGCGGCCGGCTGCGGCAAAGCGATGCAGCGCCTTAGACCGCTGCGCCACCCGGGAGGCCTGTTTCTTTTTTAACATACTTCTTTCCGTAAGAAGTATTATAGTTTGATTTCATTTTAGGGTATCTGACGAGTAAATAGAAATGTACTTTGACTTGTTGAAACGAGGTTTAGGGGAAGATTTCCGGGTTCCATTCTTTGCCTGTTGAACGAGTGGATTCCTCAAATTGATGCTGCCAACTAAACCGACTTTTTGGTATATAAAGAAGGATTTTATCTAACAAAATGACACTCCATGTTATAGCTGTGACCCTTTGGATGACAAATCAGAGGAAGATTTTCCAAAAAGTAATTTAATATTTAGTCGTTATATGTGAATGTATGAAACCTGTGCCTGTGGAAAAATATTTAGATGTGGGGCGCTGTTCTCAAACAATCACATGGCATGTTTTCCCTGTAATAGCTACTGTAAATCAGACAGTGTAGTTAGATTAACAATAATTTAAGCTTTCAACCAATATAAGACAGTTATATACCTACAGTCATGGACAAAAGTTTTGATAATGACACAAATATTAATTTTTCACAATGTCTGCTTCCTCATTTTCTATGATGGCAATTTGCATACACTCCAGAATGTTATGAAGAGTGATCAGATGAATTGCAATTAATTGCAAAGTCCCTCTTTGCCATGCAAATTAACTGAATCCCCCAAAAAACATTTTCACTGCATTTCAGCCCTGCCACAAATTGACCAGCTGACATCATGTCAGTTATTCTCTCGTTAACACAGGTGTGAGTATTGACGAGATCACTCTGTCATGCTGATTGAGTTTGAATAACAGACTGGAAGCTTCAAATGGAGGGTGGTGCTTGGAATCATTGTTCTTCTTCTGTCAACCATGGTTGCCTGGAAGGAAACACGTTCCGTCATCATTGCTTTTGCACAAAAAGGGCTTCACAGGCAAGTATATTGCTGCCAGTATGATTGCACTTAAGTCAACCATTTATTGGATCATCAAGAACTTCAAGGAGAGCGGTTCAATTGTTGTGAAGAGGGCTTCAGGGCGCCCAAGAAAGTCCAGCAAGTGCCAGGACAGTCTCCGAAAGTTTATTCAGCAGCGGGATCGGGGCACCACCAGTACAGAGCTTGCTCAGGAATGGCAGCAGGCAGGTGTGAGTGCATCTGAAGACTTTTGGAGGATGGCCTGGTGTCAGGAAGGGCAGCAAAGAAGCCACTTCTCTCCAGGAAAAATATTAGGGACAGACTGATATTCTGCAAAAGGTACAGGGTTTGGACTGACGAGGACTGTGGTAAAGTCATTTTCTCTGATGAATCCCCTCTCCGATTGTTTGGGGGTTCCGGAAAAAAGCTTGTCCGGAGAAGACAAGGTGAGCGCTACCATCAGTCCTGTGTCATGCCAACAGTAAAGCATCCTGAGACCATTCATGTGTGGGGTTGCTTCTCAGCCAAGGGAGTGGGCTCACTCACAATTTTGCCTAAGAACACAGCCATGGATAAAGAATGGTACTAACACATCCTCAGATATCAACTTCTCCCAACCATCCAGACAAACAATGCCTTTTCCAGCATGATGGAGCACCTTGTCATAAGGCAAGTGATAACTAAGTGGCTCAGGGAACAAAACATTGACATTTTCGGTCCATGACCAGGAAACTCCCGAGACCTTAATCCCATTGAGAACTTGTGGTCAATCCTCAAGAGGCGGGTGGACAAACAAAAACCCACAAATTCTGACAAACTACAAGCATTGATTATGCAAGAATGGGCTGCCATCAGTCAGGATGGGGCCCAGAAGTTAATTGACTGCATGCCAGGACGGACTGCAGAGGTCTTGAAAAAGAAGGGTCAATACTGCAAATATTGACTCTTTGCATCAACTTCATGTAATTGTCAATAAAAGCCTTTGACACTTACGAAATTCTAGTAATTATACTTCAGTATTCCATAGTAACATCATCGAAAATATCTAAAGACACTGCAGCAAAAACGGGACATCCCTCGACTCCTGGCGTGTCAACAAATCCCCCCTGACTCTCAGGAAATGAGTGTAAAACTGGGATATAGTTGCTTATATTTCTGTCAGATGTCTTACTGGCTAGGTAGCTCAAGGGCTCTGACTATTAGCTAGGTATCTAGCTAAGGTAGCTAGCTATGACTAGCTGGCTAGAAAGAGGAAGTTAGAAGCTAATTTTGAATGGAGTCTGACCTCAGGAGCAATTGCCTGATATTAAGCTAGCTATAATCAGAATATGGGCTACTATAAGTTCTTATAACAAAATGCATTTTCTTTGCAGAGAGTAGGTATACAGTGGTGAGTCAGGCTGCAATGAAGGAGACGAAGGAGATGCACAGAGAGAGGAAGAATTTAAGTAAGCAGGGAGAGATGTTCTACACAGAGAGAGGAAGAATTGAAGTAAGCAGGGAGAGATGTTCTACACAGAGAGAGGAAGAATTGAAGCAAGCAGGGAGAGATGTTCTACACAGAGAGAGGAAGAATTGAAGTAAGCAGGGAGAGAGGTTCTACACAGAGAGAGGAAGCATTGAAGCAAGCAGGGAGAGATGTTCTACACAGAGAGAGGAAGAATTGAAGCAAGCAGGGAGAGATGTTCTACACAGAGAGAGGAAGAATTGAAGTAAGCAGGGAGAGAGGTTCTACACAGAGAGAGGAAGAATTGAAGTAAGCAGGGAGAGATGTTCTACACAGAGAGAGGAAGAATTGAAGCAAGCAGGGAGAGATGTTCTACACAGAGAGAGGAAGAATTGAAGTAAGCAGGGAGAGAGGTTCTACACAGAGAGAGGAAGCATTGAAGCAAGCAGGGAGAGATGTTCTACACAGAGAGAGGGAGCATTGAAGCAAGCAGGGAGAGAGGTTCTACACAGAGAGAGGAAGCATTGAAGCAAGCAGGGAGAGAGGTTCTACACAGAGAGAGGAAGCATTGAAGCAAGCAGGGAAAGAGGTTAGTAGTACACTGGTTCCCACACTTGGGGTCCCGGACCCATGTGAGGTCCCCTAAAATGTTTTATAAGGTCCCCTGAGAGATTATTTAATCTTATCAAACACATGAATAACTTGTTTTTTTTCAAATGGAAAGGGACAGGGAAAGGCGTGTGCCTAGTCAGTTGTCCAACTGAATGTATTCAACTGAAAAGTGTCTTCCGCATTTAAATGGCTATAGAATACATTTTAAAGTCAACTAAGGGCCTGTTACACCGTCATAACTCACCTTCATGTCATTATGTGTTGGGACAGCCTGTGACACTGAACACTTGTGAAATATAAAGACAATTTAAAAATAATGACATTTTAATATTATGTACGCTGAACAAAACTATAAAACGCAACATGCAACAATTTAAAAGATTTTACTGAGTTACAGTTCATATAAGGAAATCAGTCAACATCATCACTACTGATTTACCACTCATGTAT
This sequence comes from Oncorhynchus kisutch, assembly GCF_002021735.2. Lineage (NCBI taxonomy): Eukaryota > Metazoa > Chordata > Actinopteri > Salmoniformes > Salmonidae > Oncorhynchus > Oncorhynchus kisutch. Next base: position 4,963,175 of record NC_034174.2, read on the forward strand.
TTTGTAAATAAGTAGTGAAACACGTATTATTGAGTAGAACTTGTAAGGTAGTTTCATGAGGTTGTGGTGATACACTGCCATCTGGTGGCAACTTGAAACAATTGCATAATAGGAACTATTACAAATGGATTTTCCTTGAAATATTAGAAATATGAGTGCTTGAAAAATTACTTGAAAGTCCTTGAATTTGACTTGCTACTCTCTGTACGAACCCTGTGACCAGTGATCCTATTGAGAGAGACTGATTTGACATCCCAGAACAGGCTTGGTGGGTGAGAGATATCTATTAAAGTCTCCCTTTACCATTTTGTTTTTGGACTCCAATGACACAAAAACTTTTTGTTGTTTTACTCTCATCTACTTAAAAATGTTCCCTGTTATATTTTCTGTTTCTCTGATAACTATTTGATGTATATCTTTTTTTTAAATATAAAATGTCGCTTTAGCCATGAAAGTAAATGTCACATTGTCCATTTTTAAAAAGATAATTGTCTTTGTCTCTGACCTTTCACAATGTTCTCCCTCTCCAACATCTTCATCCATGGTAATAGATATACTCTGGAAGGCTAATTGATTTTTGGATTAAACCACAATTATGCAGAAATAAAACTGCATTTGTCCGTGTCAAATCAATTATATGTCGTGATTGCTAGCTTTTCCATTGAAAAATGTTCACTGTATTAAGCTTCCAGCTATTAATTCATTAATTAGCGACATCTTTGACATTGACATTTGGGTATGTCTGAAAAGACACCATTTTCCCTATATTGTGCACTACGTTTGACCAGAAACATTTTGGACGCACTCTATTTGTTTCTTAGAAATTCCACCATGTCATCATCATCACTGTACATGGAATTATACTGTAGCTTTCGTAAGTTATCAGCATTCACATTAACCTTCCCACCCACGTTGTACAAAAACATTTCCTTTAGTATGCAGATTAGTTCAATGAGTAGGGCAGTAGGGCCTCCGTCTGAGAAATAGAGGTCAGAAGGTTTTGTGGGAAGACTAAAAGTCTTGTTATTTCCAAACAATAATCATCTCACTCGTCTGTAGTGGCCAGAGAGATCGATGTTGTGCTATCCCAAGTTCCTTGCTTCTGTGTTGACCTCTCTCTGTTTCTCTCTCTGTTTATGTCTCTGTTTCTCTCTCTGTTTCTGTTTCCCTCTCTCAGTTTCTGTTCCCTCTCTGTTTCAAATCAAATCAAATCAAATTTGATTTGTCACATACACATGGTTAGCAGATGTTAGTGCGAGTGTAGCGAAATGCTTGTGCTTCTAGTTCCGACAATGCAGTAATAACCAACAAGTAATCTAGCTAACAATTCCAAAACTACTACCTTATAGACACAAGTGTAAGGGGATAAAGAATATGTACATAAAGATATATGAATGAGTGATGGTACAGAGCGGCATAGGCAAGATACAGTAGATGGTATTGAGTGCAGTATATACATATGAGATGAGTATGTAAACAAAGTGGCATAGTTAAAGTGGCTAGCGATACATGTATTACATAAAGATGCAGTAGATGATATAGAGTACAGTATATACATATACATATGAGATGAATAATGTAGGGTATGTAAACATTATATTAGGTAGCATTGGCTAGTGATATATTTTACATAATTTCACATCAATTCCCATTATTAAAGTGGTGGAGTTGAGTCAGTGTGTTGGCAGCAGCCACTCAATGTTAGTGGTGGCTGTTTAACAGTCTGATGGCCTTGAGATAGAAGCTGTTTTTCAGTCTCTCGGCCCCAGATTTGATGCACCTGTACTGACCTTGCCTTCTGGATGATAGCGGGGTGAACAGGCAGTGGCTCGGGTGGTTGTTGTCCTTGATGATCTTTATGGCCTTCCTGTGACATCGGGTGGTGTAGGTGTCCTGGAGGGCAGGTAGTTTGCCCCCGGTGATGCGTTGTGCAGACCTCACTACCCTCTGGAGAGCCTTACGGTTGTGGGCGGAGCAGTTGCCGTACCAGGCGGTGATACAGCCCGACAGGATGCTCTCGATTGTGCATCTGTAGAAGTTTGTGAGTGCTTTTGGTGACAAGCCGAATTTCTTCAGCCTCCTGAGGTTGAAGAGGCGCTGCTGCGCCTTCTTCACGATGCTGTCTGTGTGGGTGGACCAATTCAGTTTGTCTGTGATGTGTACGCCGAGGAACTTATAACTTACTACCCTCTCCACTACTGTTCCATCGATGTGGATAGGGGGGTGTTCCCTCTGCTGTTTCCTGAAGTCCACAATCATCTCCTTAGTTTTGTTGACGTTGAGTGTGAGGTTATGTTCCTGACACCACACTCCGAGGGCCCTCACCTCCTCCCTGTAGGCAGTCTCGTCGTTGTTGGTAATCAAGCCTACCACTGTTTCTGTTTCCCTCTCTGTTCATCTTTCTGTTTCTCTCTGTGTTTCTCTCTCTCTGTTTCAATTCAATTTACGTGGCTTTATCGGCATGGGAAACATATGTTCACATCGCCAAAGCAAGTGAAATAGATAATAAACAAAAGTGAAAAAATGAAAAAATAAATAAATGAACATTACACTCACAAAGGTTTAAAAGGAATAGAGACATTTCAACTATTCGTAACCATGTGCAACAGGGAAAATAAATAAAGATCAGTGGTTGCCGATTTATTGTGGCAACAGGTCATAAATCTTGCTGCTGTGATGTCATACTGTGCTATTTCACCCAATAGATATGGGAGTTTATAAACATGTGTGGATCTGTGTTATCTGAGGGAAATATTTCTCTAATATGGTCATACATTTGGCATGAGGTTAGGAAGTGCAGTACCACCTCATTTTGTGGACTTTTCTTGAGAGCCATGTTTGTCTACTGCAGCCTTTCTCAATAGCAAGGCTATGCTCACTGAGTCTGTACATAGTCAAAGCTTTCCTTAAGTTCCTTAAGCTTTCCTTAAGTTTGGGTCAGTCACAGTGGTCAGGTATTCTGACAGTGTACTCTCTGTTTAGGGCCAAATAGCATTCTAGTTTGCTCTGTTTTTTTGTTCATTCTTTCCAATGTGTCAAGTAATTATCTTTTCGTTGTCTCATGATTTGGTTGGGTTTAATTGTGCTGCTGTCCTGGGGCTCTGTGGGGTGTGTTTGTGAACAGAGCCCCAGTACCAGCTGGCAGAGGGGACTCATCTCCAGGTTCATCTCACTGTAAGTGATGGCTTTGTTATGGAAGGTTTGGGAATCGCTTCCTTTTAGGTGGATGTAGAATTTAACGTCTCTTTTCTGGATTTTGATAATTAGCGGGTATCGGACTAATTCTGCTCTGCATTAATTATTTGGTGTTTTACATTGTACATGAATTATGTGTTTGAAGAATTCTGCATACAGAGTCTCAATTTGGTGTTTGTTCCATTTTGTTTCTCTCTCTGTTTGTCTCTCTGCATCTAATGTCTGTTTCTCTCTGTCAATCTGTTTCTTTCTGTTTCTTCTCTCTCTGTGTTTCTCTCTTTTTTCTCTCTCTTTTTCTCCAGGGCCATTTATGATAATGTATGAATAGAAAAGCGTTCTCTCTCTCTCGCTGCGTAGGCTCCCCACTTCATCAAACATCGGAGGCTCATTACGAGAATCTCCCTCTGACATACTGTACCTATCTATAAAATATATGAGCCTGCAAAAAAAAATGGATTAAGCTGTCAAACCCTTCTTGAAGACAGACATATGGATCTCTAATTGCGCTAGGGCCAGGTTGCATGTAGCAGTGTTGAGACCGTGCCTGTGTTTCAAATGGCACCCTGTTCCCTATATAGTGCACTACTTTAGACCAGGGCTGGCACCCTATTCCCTATATAGTGCACTACTTTAGACCAGGGCTGGCACCCTGTTCCCTATATAGTGCACTACTTTAGACCAGGGCTGGCACCCTGTTCCCTATATAGTGCACTACTTTAGACCAGGGCTGGCACCCTGTTCCCTATATAGTGCACTACTTTAGACCAGGGCTGGCACCCTGTTCCCTATATAGTGCACTACTTTAGACCATAGGGCTAAATATGGATACTATATAATACTATATAATACTATATAGCGAATAGGATGCCGTTTCAGACGCTCTAAGTCAACCAGGGGGAGAATATTTCTGCCATGTCTTGACTATCATTAATGTGTGTTGACTGTTATTTTATAAAATAATTACATACCATGTTCAATTATTACGCAATTAAATTAATCATATAACAATTAATGAAGTTGTAATCTGGGGCACCACGGGAAAAGTTATCTCGCCAACAGCCAATGAAGTTGCAGGGTGCCAAATTCAATCAACAGAAATGTCATAAATCAAATTTCTTAAACATACAAGTATTAGGCACCATTTTAAAGATAAAATTCTCGTTAATCCAGCCACAGTGTCTGATTTCAAAAAGGCTTTACAGCGAAAGATCCACAAACGATTATGTTAGGTCACCACCAAGTCACAGAAAAACACAGCGAATCTTTCAGCCATAGAGAGGAGTCACAAAAAGCAGAAATATAGGTCAAATGAATCACTAACCTTTGATGATCTTCATCAGATGACACTCATAGGACTTCATGTTACACAATACATGTATGTTTTGTTCGATAAAGTGAATATATCCAAAAATCTCATTTTACATTGGCGTTGTTATGTTCAGTAGTTCCAAAACATGCAGTGATTTTGCAGAGAGCCACATCAATTCTCTATAAACATTGATAATAGATACAACTATTATACATGGAACTTTAGATAAACTTCTCCTTAATGCAACCGCTGTGTCAGATTTTTTTTTAAACTTCACGGAAAAATCACAATCTGAGTACGGCGCTCAGACAACAAATCAAGCCAAACAGATATCCGCCATGTTGGAGTCAACATTAGTCAGAAATAGCATTATAAATATTCACTTACCTTTAATGATCTTCATCAGAATGCTCTCCCAGGAATTCCAGGTCCACAATAAATGTTTGATTTGTTCGATAAAGTTCATAATTTATGTCCAAACACCTCCTTTTGTTCGCGCGTTTAGTAAACAAATCGAAACTCACGAGGCGCGGGCAAGTCCAGCGGAAATGTCGGACGAAAATTCCAAAAAGTTATATTACTGGTCGTAGAAACATATCAAACAATGTATAGAATCAATCTTTAGGATGTTTTTATCATAAATGTTCAACAATGTCCCAACCGGATAATTCTATTGTCTGTAGAAAAGCAATGGAACGAGAGCTAACTCTCTCATGACCACACGTCACGAGCCTGTGGCTCTCTGCCAGACCTCATTCCCCTCTCATTCAGCCCCCCCTACACAGTAGAAGCATCAAACAACGTTCTAAAGACTGTTGACATCTAGTGGAAGCCTTAGGAAGTGCAAGACCACCAATATCCCACTGTATCTTCAATAAAGTCAACTTTCAGATAGGTGTGGCTTATTGAGGTGGGTAAACAATGCAGACAGGTCAAGGTCCAGCCAGGTCACAGCCCAGCCAGGTCACAGCCCAGCCAAGTCACAGCCCAGCCAAGTCACAGACCAGCCAAGTCATAGCCCAGCCAAGCCACAGATCACCTGATCCATCTCTGCAAGATATCTCCTGATCAAAGCCCAGACAGTTGTTGAGAGCAGAGGAGGACAGTGGTCAAAGTCACCTGGTCCACCCGTGCCAGATCTCTTTCCCTGCCTGGGAAGACAGGGGACAAGATGAGTCTTACGGCAGATACTTAGCTGTCTGGTGGATTTTACTGCTGACACCCACTGATGTGTGTGTGTGTGTGTGTGTGTGTGTATGTGTGTGTGTGTATGTGTGTGTGTGTATGTGTGTGTGTGTGTGTGTGTGTGTGTGTGTGTGTGTGTGTGTGTGTGTGTGTGTGTGTGTGTGTGTGTATGTGTGTGTGTGTGTGTGTGTGTGTGTGTGTGTGTATGTGTGTGTGTGTGTGTGAAGTGCCATTCTGATGATGGGTGGCAGACAGGACAGTGAATACATGTGTTACTGGGTTGTGGTCCTGTAGGTGTTGGGTTGTGGTCCTGTAGGTGTTGGGATGTGGTCCTGTAGGTGTTGGGTTGTGGTCCTGTGGATGTTGGGTTGTGGTCCTGTAGGTGTTGGGTTGTGGTCCTGTAGGTTTTGGGTTGTGGTCCTGTGGATGTTGGGTTGTGGTCCTGTAGGTGTTGGGTTGTGGTCCTGTAGGTGTTGGGTTGTGGTCCTGTGGATGTTGGGTTGTGGTCCTGTAGGTGTTGGGTTGTGGTCCTGTAGGTGTTGGGTTGTGGTCCTGTAGGTGTTGGGTTTGTGGTCCTGTAGGTGTTGGGTTGTGGTCCTGTAGGTGTTGGGTTGTGGTCCTGTAGGTGTTGGGTTGTGGTCCTGTAGGTGTTGGGTTGTGGTCCTGTAGGTGTTGGGTTGTGGTCCTGTAGGTGTTGGGTTGTGGTCCTGTAGGTGTTGGGTTGTGGTCCTGTAGGTGTTGGGTTGTGGTCCTGTGGATGTTGGGTTGTGGTCCTGTAGGTGTTGGGTTGTGGTCCTTTCGGTGTTGGGTTGTGGTCCTGTGGATGTTGGGTTGTGGTCCTGTAGGTGTTGGGTTGTGGTCCTGTAGGTGTTGGGTTGTGGTCCTGTAGGTGTTGGGTTTGTGGTCCTGTAGGTGTTGGGTTTGTGGTCCTGTAGGTGTTGGGTTGTGGTCCTGTAGGTGTTGGGTTTGTGGTCCTGTAGGTGTTGGGTTGTGGTCCTGTAGGTGTTGGGTTTGTGGTCCTGTAGGTGTTGGGTTGTGGTCCTGTAGGTGTTGGGTTTGTGGTCCTGTAGGTGTTGGGTTTGTGGTCCTGTAGGTGTTGGGTTGTGGTCCTGTAAGTGTTGGGTTGTGGTCCTGTAGGTGTTGGGTTTGTGGTCCTGTAGGTGTTGGGTTGTGGTCATGTAGGTGTTGGGTTGTGGTCCTGTAGGTGTTGGGTTGTGGTCCTGTGGATGTTGGGTGGTGGTCCTGTAGGTGTTGGGTTGTGGTCCTGTAGGTGTTGGGTTGTGGTCCTGTTGGTGTTGGGTTGTGGTCCTGTAGGTGTTGGGTTGTGGTCCTGTAGGTGTTGGGTTGTGGTCCTGTAGGTGTTGGGTTGTGGTCCTGTAGGTGTTGGGTTGTGGTCCTGTGGATGTTGGGTTGTGGTCCTGTAGGTGTTGGGTTGTGGTCCTGTAGGTGTTGGGTTGTGGTCCTGTGGATGTTGGGTTGTGGTCCTGTAGGTGTTGGGTTGTGGTCCTGTAGGTGTTAGGTTGTGGTCCTGTAGGTGTTGGGTTGTGGTCCTGTAGGTGTTGGGTTGTGGTCCTGTAGGTGTTGGGTTGTGGTCCTGTAGGTGTTGGGTTGTGGTCCTGTAGGTGTTGGGTTGTGGTCCTGTAGGTGTTGGGTTTGTGGTCCTGTAGGTGTTGGGTTGTGGTCCTGTAGGTGTTGGGTTGTGGTTAATAAACCAAAGAAGAAAAGGGAAAGTAGAAACCTGTGTTGCTTCCAATCATCTTGTTGGCAAACCTCCAGAAATACCCCACACCTTTGGGAAATCTCCGTTTTATGGCACATATTCATTTTTCACCTTCCTTTCTCACAAAATGTTGAAGTGCCATGAAGCTCAATGACATCTGGTTATTACAACAAATACAAAAAAGATGACGTAAGATTTCACCACTTTAAATGGAATAATATATATCATAGTATAATCACGTCCCTTTAAATAGTATAATCACGTCCCTTTAAATGGTATAATCACGTCCCTTAAATTTTTTGCTGCGTATTATATGCTTTTAAACAGCACTTACGATTTGAATGAAAATCAGGATATTCTACCCGGAGGAAAATGGATCGATTTTCATGAAAATATGAAACCCTGGTCTGGTACTGTGTGTCTCTGTTTTCCTGACAGAGCACAGAGATCCCTACATTCCCTCACAGGACAAAACCTGCAGTGTGTGTGTGTGTGTGTGTGTGTGTGTGTGTGTGTGTGTGTGTGTGTGTGTGTGTGTGTGTGTGTGTGTGTGTGTGTGTGTGTGTGTGTGTGTGTGTGTGTGTGTGTGTGTGTGTGTGTGTGTGTGTGTGTGTGTGTGTGTGTGTGCGTTCGGATGTGTGGTGTGTGTGTATGAGTTTGTGTGTTTATGTGTGTGTGCATGTGGTTTTCTGAAGCTAAGTGCTGATTAACTTTACAAAGACCATGTAATGACTTTTGCTTCGACGGAATTGTGTTCCCAACATGACAAGTGTCGTTTAGTATTGACACCTCACATGGTGCTGCCGTACTGTAGCTCAGAGCTACACAAGAGACTGCTCTACTCTCTCTCTCTCTCTCTCTGGTTCTCTCTCTCTGGTTCTCTTTCTCTGGTTCTCTCGCTCTCTCTCTGCTTCTCTTTTTCTGGTTCTCTCTCTCTGGTTATTTTTCTCTGGTTCTCTCTGTCTGCATCTTTTATCTCTCTCTTTGTCTCTCTCTTTGTCTCTCTCTTTGTCTCTCTCTCTCTCTCTCTCTGTCTTCATCTTTTACCTCTCTTTTACCTCTTTACTGTGGTATTTCACCCAGTAGATATGAGAGGTTATCAACTTTGTATTTATTTTTTGGATCTGTGTAATCTGAGGGAAATATGTCTCTCTAATATGGTCATACATTGGGCAGGAGGCTAGGAAGTGCAGCTCAGTTTCCACCTAATTTTGTGGGCAGTGTGCACATGGCCTGTCTTCTCTTGAGAGCCAGGTCTGCCTACACAGCTTTTCTCAATAGCAAGGCTATGCTCACTGAGTCTGTACATAGTCAAAGCTTTCCTTAAGTTTGGGTCAGTCTGTTTAGGGCCAAATACCGTTCTAGTTTGCTCAGTTTTTTTGTAAATTCTTTCCAATGTGTCAAGTAATTATCTTTTTGTTTTCTCATGATTTGGTTGGGTCTAATTGTGTTGCTGTCCTGGGGCTCTGTGGGGTGTGTTTGTGTTTGTGAACAGAGCACCAGGACCAGCTTGCTTAGGGGACTCTTCTCCATGTTCATCTCTCTGTAGGTGATGGCTTTGTTATGGAAGGTTTGGGAATTGCTTTCTTTTAGGTGGTTGCAGAATTTAACGTCTGTTTTCTGCATTTTGATAATTAGCGAGATACGGCCTAATTTTGCTCTGCATGCATTATTTGGTGTTTTACGTTGTACACGGAGGATGTTTTTACAGAATTCTGCATGCAGTCTCAATTTGGTGTTTGTCCCATTTTGTGAATTCTTGGTTGGTGAGCGGACCCCAGACCTCACAACCATTAAGTGCACTGTGTTCTATAAACTGATTCAAGTATTTTTGGCCAGATCCTAATTGGTATGCTAAATGTTATGTTCCTTTTGATGGCATAGAATGCCTTTCTTGCCTTGTCTCTCAGATTGTTCACAGCTTTGTGGAAATTACCTGTGGTGCTGATGTTTAGGCCAAGGTATGTTTAGTTTTTTGTGTGCTCTAGGGCAACGGTGTCTAAATGGAATTTATATTTCTAGTCCTGGTGACCGGACCTTTTTTGGAACACCATTATTTTAGTCTTACTGAGATTTACTGTCAGGGCCCAGGTCTGACAGAATCTGTGCAGAAGATCTAGGTGCTGCTGTAGGCCCTCCTTGGTTGGTGACAGAAACCAGATCATCAGCAAACAGCAGACATTTGACTTCAGATTCTAGCAGGGTGAAGCTGGGTGCTGCAGGCTTTTCTAGTGCCCGCGCCAATTTGTTGATATATACGTTGAAGAGGGTGGGGCTTAAGATGCATCCCTGTCTCACCCCACGACCCTGTGGAACATTATTATTTTTATTTTTTTACCAGACACTTGTTGTTTGTCAATTAATTTTATAATGTTGTCTGTTTTTCCCACAACACCACTTTCCATCAATTTAAACAGCAGACCCTAATGCCAAATTGAGTCAAAAGCTTTTTTGAAATCAACAAAGACTTTGCCTTTGTTTTTGTTTGCTTATTTGTCAATTAGTGTGTGCAGGGTGAATATGTGGTCTGTCGTATGATAATTTGGTAACCAGGCAATTTGCTCAGTACATTGTTTTCACTGAGGAAATATACGAGTCTGCTGTTAATAATAATGCAGAGGATTTTCCCAAGGTTACTGTTGATGCATATTCCACGGTAGTTATTGGGGTAAAATTTGTCTCCACTTTTGTGTATTGGGGTGATCAGTCCTTGGTTCCAAATATTGGGGAAGATGCCAGAGCTAAGGATGATGTTGAAAAGTTTTAGTATAGCCAATTGGAATTTGTTGTCTGTATATTTGATCATTTCATTGAGGATACCATCAACACCACAGGCCGTTTTGGGTTGGAGGGTTTTTTATTTTGTCCTGTAGTTCAAGGTTTTCCAAGGTAATTGGAAAATCCAGTGGGTTCTGGTCTTTAATAGCTGATTCTAAGATTTGTATTTGATCATGTGTATGTTTTGGCTGTTTGTTCTTTGTTATAGAGACAAAAAGATTGGAGAAGTGGTTTATACACACATCTCCATGTTGGATAGATTATTCTTCATGCTGTTGTTTGTTTAGTTTTTTCCAATTTTCCCAGAAGTGGTTAGAGTCTATGGATTCTTCAATTATATTGAGCTGATATCTGACGTGCTGCTCTTTCTTTTTCCGTAGTGTATTTCTGTATTGTTTTAGTGATTCACCATAGTGAAGGTGTAGACTCAGGTTTTCTGGGTCTCTATGTTTTTAGTTGGATAGGTTTCTACATTTCTTTCTTAGGTTTTTGCATTCTTCATTCAACCATTTGTCATTGTTGTTCATTTTCTTTGGTGTACTGTTTAAATTTTTTAGATTTGATAGGGAAGCTGAGATGTCAAATATGCTGTTAAGATGTTCTACTGCCAAGTTTACAACTTCGCTATTACAGTGGAACGTTTTGTCAAGGAATTTGTCTAAGGGCTTGAATTTGTTGTTGCCTAATTGTTTTTTGGTAGGTTTACACACTACATTCCTTCCATCTATAGCATTTCTTAATATTTCTCAGTTCCTTTGGCTTTGATGTCTCATGATTGAGTATTGCTCTGTTCAAGTAGACTATGTTGCTGTGGTCTGATAGGGGTGTCAGTGGGCTGACTGTGAACGCTCTGAGAGACTCTGGGTTGAGGTCAGTGATAAAGTAGTCTACAGTACTACTGCCAAGAGATGAGCTATATGTGTACCTACCATTGGGAGTCCCCTCGAAGCCAACCATTGACTATGTACATACCCAGCTTGCAAAATAGCTGCAGAAGTTCTACCCCCCTCCATCCCCCTCGCTCCCTCCCTCCTCCCCGCCCCCTCTCTATCCCACCCTCTCTCTCCCTCCTACCCTCTCTACCCCCCCTCCTCCCCTCTCTACCCCCCCATCTCTCTCCCTCTCCCTCCTCCCCTCTCTACCCCCCCCTCCCCTCCCCCCTCCTCCCCTCTCTATCCCCCCTCCCCTCTCTATCCCCCCCTCTCTCTCTCCCTCCTCCCCTCTCTACCCCCCCTCTTTCTCCCTCTCTACCCCTCCCTCCCCCTCGCTCCCTCCTCCACTCCCCCCTCCCTCTCCCTCTCCCTCCTCCACCCCCCCTCCTCCCCTCTTCCTGCTCCCCTCTCTATCCCCCCTCTATCTCTCCCTCCTCCCCTCTCTACCCCCCCTTCTCCCCTCTCTACCCCCCCTCTCTCTCTCTCCCTCCTCCCCTCTCTACCCCTCTTCTCCCCTCTCTACCCCCCCCCTCTCTCTCTCCCTCTCTCTCCTCCCCTCTCTACCCCCTTCCCCTCCCCCCTCCTCCCCTCTCTACACCCCCCTCCTCCCCTCTCTACCCCCCCCTCCTCCCCTCTCTATCCCCCGTCCCTCTCCCTCCTCCCCTCTCTACCCCCCCGTCCCCTCCCCCCTCTATATTCCCCCTCTCTCCCTCCTGCCCTCTCTACCCCTCTCCTCCCCTCTCTACCCCCCTTCTCCCCTCTCTACACCCCCATCCTCCCCTCTCTACCCCCCCTCTCTCTTCCTCTCCCTCCTCCCCTCTCTACCCCCCCCGTCTCTCTCCCTCCTCCCCTCTCTACACCCCCCCCTCCCCTCTCTACCCCCCTCCCCCCCCTCCCCATCCTCCCCCCTCCTCCCCTTCCTCTTTCTGTTTACCCTTAGTGATTTATCTTGACCCATTTCAGTCCTCGTCCGTCTGGGATTGTGGCGGCTGGGCCTGTAATCATTTATTTTTAAATTGTCAAGAACAGCTTCTCTCTTTTACTTTATTGCCTATTTCATCTTGCTGTTCGTCTCTCAGAAAATGCTAACATAGGGATCTGGTCTAAAGTAGTGCACTATATAGGGAATAGGGGGCCAACCCTGGTCTAAAGTAGTGCACTATATAGGGAATAGGGTGCCAGCCCTGGTCTAAAGTAATGCACTATAAAGGGAATAGGGTGCCAGCCCTGGTCTAAAGTAGTGCACTATATAGGGAATAGGGTGCCAGCCCTGGTCTAAAGTAGTGCGCTATATAGGGAATAGGGTGCCAGCCCTGGTCTAAAGTAGTGCACTATATAGGGAATAGGGTGCCAACCCTGAAGTAGTGCCCTTCCAGACGCAGACTAAAGTTCTAAAGTTCAATTTGAGATCAATAAATTATATTCTACTCTTGTGATTTCTCATTGATTATCAAACCAGCATCAATGAGATTGAATCATTTTAATTTGTTTTAAATATTTATTTATTTATTTATTATACCTTTATTTAGCTAGGCAAGTCAGTTATGAACACATTATTATTTTCAATGACAGCCTACCAAAAGGCAAAAGACCTCCTGAGGGGACAGGGGCCTGGGATTAATAAATAAATAAATAATGCAATATAAATATAGGACAAAACACGAATCACAACAATAGAGACAACACTACATAAAGAGAGACCTAGGAAAACAGCATAGCAAGGCAGCAACACATGACAACACAGCATGTTAGCAACACAACACAACTCTAACCACTAGGCCATCTGCCACCTCTACACTCTAACCTCTAGGCTACCTGCCACCTCTACACTCTAACCACTAGACTATCTACCGCCTCTACACTCTAACCACTTGGCTACCTGCCACCTCTACACTCTAACCACTATGCTACCTGCCGCCTCTACACTCTAACCACTAGGCTACCTACCACCTCTACACTCTAACCACTATGCTACCTGCCGCCTCTACACTCTAACCACTAGGCTACCTACCACCTCTACACTCTAACCACTATGCTACCTGCCGCCTCTACACTCTAACCACTAGGCTACCTACCACCTCTACACTCTAACCACTAGGCTACCTACCACCTCTACACTCTAACCCTAGGATACCTGCCGCCTCTACACTCTAACCACTAGACTACCCTGCCACCTCTACACTCTAACCACTATGCTACCTGCCGCCTCTACACTCTAACCACTAGGCTACCTACCACCTCTACACTCTAACCACTAGGCTACCTACCACCTCTACACTCTAACCCTAGGATACCTGCCGCCTCTACACTCTAACCACTAGACTACTAAATAGAAATACTTTGCTGCTCAGATCAAAGGTATTAAAATGACATCAATATGAGTTATGAAAGCTGCTGAGAAAAGAGAGATGAATATGTACAGATGGCTGTAATGTCATATATGAGAGGGACTTGAGACAATATCCCATAAAGAAAGTACGGTCAAGCTAACCTTCATAGTGAGCCAATACTCTATCTCAATTGGTAGAGAAACCCCAATTCTCAGTCCATCTATAACCTGGATCTCAATGGTTCTCAGAGAAGAGAATTGTTAAAACACTGTATATATATATATATATATATATATAATATGACATTCGTAATGTCTTTATTGTTTTGAAACTTCTGTATGTGTAATGTGTACTGTACATTTTTATTGTTTATTTCACTTTATATATTCACTTTATATATTATCTACCTCACTTGCTTTGGCAATGTTAACACATGTTCCCCATGCCAATAAAGCCCTTGAACTGAATTTAATTGAAACCCACATCTCAGTCCATCTATAACCTGCTTCTCAAGGGTGGAGAAACCCAATAAAGCTGGCTCCTATATGATAGGAGGATGGAAATCTTCTGAACTACCATTCATCCAATTGCTTTTCTGAAAACGATCATAATCAGTGTGATGATCAGTGTGATACAAACATCTCTATTCTCATGGTGCTTACAAACAATCGTGATCGTCTCCTCGGTCGTGCAGGACACTTTCAGTAGCTTCAATATTGCAGGTTTAGCCCACTGTGACAGCTGTTGTGAATGATAGGCAATCAACGACCGCATTCATGGACAATCCTGGCAGCCCCCCCCCCCCCCTCCCCGTCTGTCTCTGTAATGCCCGGTAGCTGGACTCAGACCAACTTCTATATATTCTCCTGTGGACCCAGCCATGACTCAGAGTGATGACCCAAGTCAAGGTCAGCTTTCTAGCTTCCTTCTGTCGAAAAAACTCTTGACACCAAGAGATAGAGAGAGGATTTAACCATAAAATACACATAAATATTGTATAGGTTATTGTGGGTTATTCAGGAAAATATTGAATATATATTGAATTATCCTTCACTCCTACTAAGAGGGGGAATGCCTGCATGGAATGTGAAATGATCTATTTTGAGAAAACACATTTGCTTACATTTGCAAAACAAATATTGGAGAGGTCATCAAAGATGCATTCACATTCACAAGGCGTTTTAGAAGGGGACAAATCTCTGAAGGAAAAAAATCATTTATTTTTTATAAAACTTTCCCCTGGTTGTTTATATTTGCAAAACTTTAACTAATTCTTAGACTCAGTATACTGTACAGTATATATACCTGTTACCAACAGATACCTGTTACCATGAAAACTGTTACCATGAAAGCTGTTACCATGAAAACTGTTACCATGTAAACTGTTACCATGTAAACTGTTACCATGTAAACTGTTACCATGAAAACTGTTACCATGTAAACTGTTACCATGAAAACTGTTACCATGTAACCTGTTACCATGAAAACTGTTACCATGTAAACTGTTACCATGTAAACTGTTACCAACAGATACCTGTTACCATGAAAACTGTTACCATGTAAACTGTTACCATGAAAACTGTTACCATGTAAACTGTTACCATGTAAACTGTTGTTGTTGTTGTTGTAATATCACTGACACAGTAAATGGAACCTCCTTTCAACGTTTCAGAATCTTCCTAAAAGAAAAAGGAAAAGAGGACCATTCCTTTGAAACATGTCTCCCCCCAGGACCTCCCACTATCTACCAGTCCCTCCCCCCAGGACCTCCCACTATCTACCAGTCCCTCCCCCCAGGACCTCCCACTATCTACCAGTCCCTCCCCCCAGGACCTCCCACTATCTACCAGACCCCTCCCCCTCCCCCCAGGACCTCTCACTATCTGCCAGAGTCTACTCCCCCCAGGACCTCCCACTATCTACCAGACCCCTCCCCCTCCCCCCAGGACCTCCCACTATCTACCAGTCCCTCCCCCCAGGACCTCCCACTATCTACCAGACCCCTCCCCCTCCCCCCAGGACCTCTCACTATCTGCCAGAGTCTCCTCCCCCCAGGACCTCTCACTATCTACCAGAGTCTCCCCCCCCCAGGACCTCTCACTATCTACCAGAGTCTCCTCCCCCCAGGACCTCCCACTATCTACCAGAGTCTCCTCCCCCCCAGGTCACTATCTACCAGAGTCTCCTCCCCCCAGGTCACTATCTACCAGAGTCTCCTCCCCCCAGGACCTCTCACTATCTACCATAGTCTCCTCCACCCAGGACCCCCCACTATCTACCAGAGTCTCCTCCCCCCAGGTCACTATCTACCAGAGTCTCCTCCCCCCAGGTCACTATCTACCAGAGTCTCCTCCCCCCAGGTCACTATCTACCAGAGTCTCCTCCCCCCAGGTCACTATCTACCAGAGTCTCCTCCCCCCAGGTCACTATCTACCAGAGTCTCCTCCCCCCAGGTCACTATCTACCAGAGTTTCCTCCCCCCAGGTCACTATCTACCAGAGTCTCCTCCCCCCAGGTCACTATCTACCAGAGTCTCCTCCCCCCAGGTCACTATCTACCAGAGTCTCCTCCCCCCAGGTCACTATCTACCAGAGTCTCCTCCCCCCAGGTCACTATCTACCAGAGTCTCCTCCCCCCAGGTCACTATCTACCAGAGTTTCCTCCCCCCAGGTCACTATCTACCAGAGTCTCCTCCCCCCAGTTCACTATCTACCAGAGTCTCCTCCCCCAAGGTCACTATCTACCAGAGTCTCCTCCCCCCAGGTCACTATCTACCAGAGTCTCCTCCCCCCAGGTCACTATCTACCAGAGTCTCCTCCCCCAATAAGTCACGAAACAAACAAAAAGGAACAAAACAATGACAGAAAAAAAGGAAGGGTAATATTAAATCTACTTTTTTCAAAACCCCCAACTACAGCAATTATATATCTTGGTGATGTGTCCTGTTTAAGATAATGATTTATCAACTATATTGTCATAGCCCCAACTATAACCATTAAATAGCAACGGTAGTCTCTTGGTCCTTCATGCCCTTGTGAACCCTCGATTCCTTTGCTTACTGAGCAAGTTGTTACAGCCTGCATGGGACAACACTATGAAGCCTCAGCAAGTTCAAGGCTATTATCTTGTCAATTTATTGTTTTCTCGCAACAAGAATTACTGTGCATCTGTGGCGTGAATGTGGTCAGTAATTAATATATATATATTTATTTCTGTGCAACAGACATACAGGTAACTGCCAAAATAAAACACCAACATAGTGTTTTAACAGGGCGCTGGGCCACCACGAACCAGAACAGCTTCAATGCACTTTGGCATAGATTCTACAGGAACTACAGGAGATTCTACATGGATTCTGTCTGGAACTCTACAGGAACTACAGGAACTACAGAGGATTCTACATGGATTCTGTCTGGAACTCTATTGGAGGGATGCGACACCATTCTTCCACAAGAAATTCCATTATTTGGTGTTCTGTTGATGATGGTGGTGGAAAACACTGTCTCAGGCTCCACTCCAGAATATCCAAATAGTGTTCATTTGGGTTGAGATCTGAGGTGACTTAGACAGCCATGGCATATGGTTTACATAGTTCTTATGCTCATGAAAACATTCAGTCACCACTCTTGCCCTGTGAATTGATTGGTGGCATAGAAACTAGATGTAGAAACTAGATGGCAGTGACTATGTATTGAATACCCCATAATGACAAGGTGAAAACAGGTTCAGAAATGTTTGCAGATGTATTCAAAATAAAAATCAAATAAAAACCTGGTTTATAGAAGTATTGAGAGCCTTCGCTATCACACACAAATTAAAATCCTTTAATCATCCTTGAGATGTTTCTACAACTTGATTGGAGACGAGCAGTGGTCAATTCAATTGATTGGACATGATTTGGAAAGGCACACACCTGTCTATATAAGGTTCCACAGTTGACAGTGCAAGTCAGAGCAAAAAACAATCCATGAGGTCGAAGGAATTGTCCGTGGAGCTCCGAGACAGGATTGTGTCGAGGCACAGATCTGGGGAAGGGTATCAAAAAAATTCTGCAGCATTGAATGTCAGCCAAGAACACAGTGGCCTCCATCATTCTTAAATGGAAGATCTAGTTTCTATGCCAAACTACATCTAGTTTCTATGCCACCAATCAATCTATCTGTCCATGTTTGGAAATAACAATACTCCTCTTATAGCTGGCCACTGAGCTAAACTGACCAATCGGGCGAGAAGGGCCTTGGTCAGGGTCAGGAGGTGACCAAGACCTGATGGTCACTCTGACAGAGCTCCAGAGTTCCTCTGTGGAAATTGGAGAACCTTCCAGAAGGACAACCATCTCTGCAGTACCCCACCTATCTGGCCTTTATGGTAGAGTTGCCAGATGCAAGCCACTCCTCAGTAAAAGGCACATTACAGCCCGCTCAGAGAAACAAGATTCTCTGGTCTGATGAAACCAAGATTGAACTATTTGGCCTGAATGCCAAGTATCACGTCTGGAGGAAACCTGGCACCATCCCTACGGTGAAGCATGGTGGTGGCAGCATTGTGCTGGGGGGGGGGGGTGTTTTTCAGCGGCAAGGACTGGGAGACTAATGGAGATGAATGGAGCAAAGTACAGAGAGGTCCTTGAAAACCCGCTCCAGAGGGCTCAGGACCTCAGACTGGGGAGAAGGTTCACCTTCTAACAGGACAACGACCCTAAACACACAGCCAAGACAATGCAGGAGTGGCTTTGGGACATGTCTCTGAATGTCCTTGAGTGTCCTAGCCAGAGCCCGGCTTGAACCTGAAAATAGCTGGGATGCTACGCTCCCCATCCAATCTGACAACTCCCCACATACAGGTGTGCCAAGCTTGTAGCGTCATACCAAAGAAGACTCGAGGATTTAATCGCTGCCAAAGGTGATTCAACAAAGTACTTAGTAAAGGGTCTGAATCCTTATGTAAATGTGATATTTCTGTTTTTTATTTTGAATACATTTGCAAACATATCTAAAATAAAACAGTTTTTGCTTTGTCATTATGGGTTATTGTGTTTAGATTGATGAGGGGAAAAAACACAATTTATTCCATTTTAGAATAAGGCTGTAAACTTAACAAAATGTTGAAATTAATGCTCACCCTGTTCTTTGAATGGGTTCACTTACAGAGCAGAGAATGAGTACATGTAGATATCTGCACCATAACATGTGGTTCCATCACAGCGATCATTAAATCATACCAAACCTTCTTACGGCCAGTGTTACCAAACAACTTCCTATGATCTCATCTATCTGTCCACCGGTATACTCATCGCTCCCTTCCCTCACCAACAAACACTATTAGGTTCTGGTTATTAACAGACCTGTACACAAACACCGAACATGTGTGTTTATTCCTGGGACCAGCCTGATTCCCTAGTAGCTCTTTGTCCACCTGATCCACACCACATAGTCATCCCATCGGTGTAATGGATGATCGATCTCCACGGCTTTGACGGGAGGTTACCCCTCGTTCGAAATAGTGTTGAGTGTAAGCCTACTCTGTGTCCCAAATGTCACCCTATTCCCTATATAGCACATTACTTTCAGTTAGGGCTCATAAGGGGAATAGGGTGCCATTTGTGATGTACCCTTTGATGTGTCTTATACCTTGTCCTTCTGTGGTATATCCATCGTGGATGTTATTTTTACGGGCAGGTCCATCTCTTTACCATCTATTATGGAAGTGATTTATACAGGCAGGTCCATCTCTTTAAATATCCATTATGGAAGTGATTTATACAGGCAGGTCCATCTCTTTATGACTCATTGTGGAAGTGATTTATACGGGCAGGTCCATCTCTTTACGACTCATTGTGGAAGTGATTTATACAGGCAGGTCCATCTCTTTAATATCATTATGGAAGTGATTTATACAGGCAGGTCCATCTCTTTAATATCCATTATGGAAGTGATTTATACAGGCAGGTCCATCTCTTTAATATCCATTATGGAAGTGATTTATACAGGCAGGTCCATCTCTTTGACACTCATTATGGAAGTGATTTATACAGGCAGGTCCATCTCTTTGCCACTCATTATGGAAGTGATTTATAATGGCAGGTCCATCTCTTTGCCACTCATTATGGAAGTGATTTATACAGGCAGGTCCATCTCTTTGCCACTCATTATGGAAGTGATTTATAAGGGCAGGTCCATCTCTTTAATATCTATTATGGAAGTGATTTAAACAGGCAGGTCCATCTCTTTGACACTCATTATGGAAGTGATTTATACGGTCAGGTCCATCTCTTTAATATCTATTATGGAAGTGATTTATACAGGCAGGTCCATATCTTTACCATCTATTATGGAAGTGATTTATACGGGCAGGTCCATATCTTTACCATCTATTATGGAAGTGATTTATACAGGCAGGTCCATCTCTTTAAATATCCATTATGGAAGTGATTTATACAGGCAGGTCCATCTCGTTAATATCTATTATGGAAGTGATTTATAAGGCCTGGTCCATCTCTTTACGACTCATTGTGGAAGTGATTTACACAGGCAGGTCCATCTCTTTAATATCTATTATGGAAGTGATTTATACAGGCAGGTCCATCTCTTTACCATCTATTATGGAAGTGATTTATACAGGCAGGTCCATCTCTTTACCATCTATTATGGAAGTGATTTATACAGGCAGGTCCATCTCTTTACCATCTATTATGGAAGTGATTTACACAGGCAGGTCCATCTCTTTAATATCTATTATGGAAGTGATTTATACAGGCAGGTCCATCTCTTTACCATCTATTATGGAAGTGATTTATACAGGCAGGTCCATCTCTTTACGACTCATTGTGGAAATAATCTATCCAGGCAGGTCCATCTCTTTATATACATTAAACCCTGCCTTGGCTCCTACCCTCTAATCTCTGCCCACTGCAATATAAAACAATATACCATTGATCTTTGACTGGATTGTAATGCATACATCATTATGTACAGTACCAGTGAATCGTTTGGACACTCCTACTCATTCCAGGGTTTTCTTTATTTTTACCAAAAAAGTGTTCAACAAATCTAAATATTTTAGATTTTTCAAAGTAGCTAACCTTTGCCTTGTAAAATAAAATAGATTTGGACTTGTTTAACACTTTTTTGGTTACCACATGATTCCATATATGTTATTTCATAGTGTTGATGTCTTCACTATTATTCTACAATGTAGAACTAGGTCAAAATAAAGAAAAACCCTTTAATGAGTCGATGTATCTAAACTTTTCACTAGTACTGTACATAATATTTGTAGTCATAACGTGCACTGAAAGCTAGACATTTACAAACAATGATTATATACATGTAAATGTGTACGTATAGTTGTCATGTAATTGATATATCAGCGAGCACACACACATTTACTCTATGTTCTACAAAGTAATTTTACCTCCAAGGATTCGTTATCTGTTGTTACTGACTTCACTACTACACGATTCTCATCAAATACAACATAATCCTCCCCATCATTGAGCCAGATGAACAGTTGGGACCCACCTATCCTCTCCCATAACAGTTTCATTAAAGTGAGACAAGCGATGAGATCACCCAGGATTGGAATTATTATGATTCCTCTATCCTCAAGGACCCAGCAGGGATGCTGATTGGTTCATTGACATTCCGACAAATTCCGACAATTTAGGATTTGCAAATGAGCAGTGACTATTCCGCAGCGGAATGTCTGTCTCTCAACGTTCTGATTGTGAAGCGTCCCCTCTGCGTTTATTCAATCATCTCAGGTTCTCTCTGATTGCTGCATGTTGATAGTCACTACTTTCCTCTCTTCCTACCTCCCCTTCATTATATAGTCATCTCTCTCTCTCTCTCTCTCTCTCTCTCTCTCTCTCTCTCTTCTCTCTCTCTCTCTCTCTCTCTCTCTCTCTCTCTCTCTCTCTCTCTCTCTCTCTTCTCTCTCTCTCTCTCTCTCTCTCTCTCTCTCTCTGTCTCTCTCTCTCTCTCTTTCTCTCTCTCTCTCTCTCTCTCTCTCTCTTATATATATATATATATAGCAATTGCACCGGGTATTGATGAGAAGTGCTTTACTTCATGGAGTGCTCTGATGGTTCTTGGAGTACTATGATAAAAAAAAGTAATACATCAACATGCTCTGAAGACCCAATTATGAGAAGCTGTCTGTCAAACTAATATTCTCTTCACTCTACGCACTCTCTCAACTGGTACGGTATGAGCCATCAGCACTGTAGCAGAGAGAGAGATAGGCTGAAAAAGAGGTGAGAGTGAAATAGATATAGAGGGAGAGAGAGATTAGTCTGACAAGCTCGAATCATACTTTCAATTTGAGACAAGGTTTTAGGATTTGCTCTATATTTTGGTTTAAACAGCATACTGTACCTTCTCTTTCAAATACATTTCGTTGACCCTAATTGGAGCGCTAGATGGGCAGGGTTTGGGGTTTGGGGTTTATTCTATTGCTTCCACTGCACCGGGCCAAGCTCATTCAAGCACAGCTAAAGTATTTGAAAAGACAACAACAAACACTATTTGAAACCATGTGGTTTATTTTTGCGTTATTTGTAACGTATTTTGTACATAATGTTTCTGCCACCGTATCTAGATATGCATGAGAGCATCTCCAGTTCCGGATGACTGTCATCGCTCTCCGCAGCCGACGTGAGTAAGACCTTTAAACATGTCAAGATATATAAGGCCTCGGGGCCAGACGGATTACCAGGACATGTGCTCCGGGCATGTGCTGACCAACTGGCAGGTGTCTTCACTGACATTTTCAACATGTCCCTGCTTGAGTCTGTAATACCAACATGTTTCAAGCAGACAACCATAGTCCCTGTGCCCAAAACCACAAAGGCAACCAACCTAAATGACTACAGACCCGTAGCACTCACGTCCGTAGGGTTTTGAAAGGCTGGTAATGGCTCACATCAACACCATTATCCCAGAAACTCTTGGCCCACTCCAATTTGCATATCGCCAGAACAGATCCACAGATGATGCAATCTCTATTGCACTACACACTGCCCTTTCCCACCTGGACAAAAGGAACACCTATGTGAGAATGCTATTCATTGAGTACAGCTCCGTGTTCAACACCATAGTACCCTCAAAGCTCATCATTAAGCTAAGGACCCTGGGACTTAAACACCTCCCTCTGCAACTGGATCCTGGACTTCCTGACGGGCCGCCCCAAGGTGGTGAGGGTAGGCAGAAACACATCTGCCACGCTGATCCTCAACACTGGAGTCCCCCAAGGGTGCGTGCTCAGTCCTCTCCTGTACTCCCTGTTCACCCATGACTGCACGGCCAGGCACGACTTCAACACTATCATTACATTTGCAGATGACAGTGGTAGGCCTGATCACCAAAAACGATGAGACAGCCTATAGGGAGGAGTTCAGAGACCTGGCTGGGTGGTGCCAGAATAACAGAATGACTAGGTCATTCCAAGACATTTAAATGTTTCCCCTTAAACCACTCGAATGTTGCTTTAGCGGTATGCTTAGGGTCATTGTCCTGCTGGAAGGTGAACCTCCGTCCCAGTCTCAAATCTCTGGAAGACTGAAACAGTTTTCACTCAAGAATTTCCCTGTATTCAGCACCATCCATCATTCCTTCAATTCTGACCAGTTTCCCAGTCCCTGCCGATGGAAAAACATCCCCACCACCATGCTTCACTGTAGGGATGTTAATTCTCGGGGTGATGAGGTGAGAGGTGTTGGGTTTGCGCCAGACATAGCGTTTTCCATCATGGCCAAAAAGCTACATAGTCTCATCTGACCAAAGCACCTTCTTCCATCTGTTTGGGGAGTCTCCCACATGCCTTTTGGTGAACACCAAACGTGTTTGCTTATTTTTTTCTTTAAGTAATGGCTTTTTTATGGCCACTCTTCCGTAAAAACACAGCTCTGTGGAGTGTACGGTTTAAAGTGGTCCTATGGACAGATACTACAATCTCCGCTGTGGAGTTTTGCAGCTCGTTCATGGTTATCTTTGGTCTCTTTGTAGCCTCTCTGATTAATGCCCTCCTTGCCTGGTCTGTGAGTTTTGGTGGGCGGCCCTCTCTTGGCAGGTTTGTTGTGATGACATATTATTTCATTTTTTATAATGGATTTAATGGTGCTCAGTGGGATGTTCAAAGTTTCAGATATTTTTTTTATAACCCAACCCTGATCTGTACTTCTCCACAACTTTGTCCATGCCCTGTTTGGAGAGCTCCTTGGTCTTCATGGTGTCGCTTGCTTGGTGATGCCCATTGCTTAGTGGTGTTGCAGACTCTGGGGCCTTTCAGGACAGGTGTATATATGCACTTAGATCATGTCACAGATCATGTGACACTTATATTGCACACAGGTGGACTTTATTTAACTAATTCTGTGACTTCTGAAGGTAATTGGTTGCACCAGATCTTATTTAGGGGCTTCATAGCAAAGGGAGGGAATACATATCACCACTTTTCTGATTTTTAGAAACTTTTGAAACATCACCACCATCCACCATAATTAGCAAATAAATTCATAAAAAATCCTACGATGTGATTTTCTGGATTTCTTTTCTCATTTTGTCTGTCATAGTTGAAGTGTACCTATGATGAAAATTACAGGCCTCTCTCATCTTTTTAAGTGGGAGAACTTGCACAATTGGTGGCTGACTAAATACTTTTCTGCCCCACTGTATATATATATATAGTATATATTTAACAAAATGGTCAGACAGTGTTTTTCTTGCATATATTATTATATATATATATATATGTATAGTGTATATATTTAACAAAATGGTCAGACAGTGTTTTTCTTGCATATATTATTATATATATATATATATGTATAGTGTATATATTTAGCTCTAAATCCATAGATGAGGGATGAATTACAATTGGTACATTTTATTTAGATGGGCAATCTATAGACACTATTAACCTTAAGCCCTTAACCTTTGCCCTAACATTACCAAGCCTTACTCTAAACCCTAACTGTACTCTTGACAAGCAGTTGCTCATCAACAGATAGTTTGTATGACCATCTGTAGAGCCTGTTTCAGATGGACGATCCAGACTATCAAAATAAAGTGTGACACTGTTATCTACAAGGACTGTCTTCGTCAATTTATTCAACCTCTGAATGTGTGGTGACATCCTCTCTAGAGGAATTTAATTGGTCGACTAAGAGCAGGTGATCAATTCCATTATGTCAGTTCAATTTCGAAGGGTCAGGTGAGCTCAGGATTGTGTCTTAACTCAGAGACATCAGTGAGTCTATCTAGATGTGATGATCTCTGTTTCTCTGCAGACTATAATGGGTCCATCAAGTGGACCATAGAGAAAACCAAGGCCAGGCAGATTACACAGCAAATATTCTACACTAATCAGATTCTATACAGTGCCTTTTTTAAACGTTACATCCTTATTCTAAAATGTATTAAATATTTGTTTACCTCTTCAATCTACACACAATAACACATAATGATGAAGCAAAAACAGTTTTTTAGAAATGTTTTGCTAAGTTGTTATACATAAAAACATAAAATATTACATTTACATAAGTATTCCGACCCTTTGTTGAAGCACCTTGTGCAGCGATTACAGCCTCGAACCTTCTTGGGTATGATGCTGCAAGCTTGTTGAAGCACCTTGTACAGCGATTACAGCCTCGAGTCTTCTTGGGTATGATGCTGCAAGCTTGTTGAAGCACCTTGTGCAGCGATTACAGCCTCGAGTCTTCTTGGGTATGATGCTGCAAGCTTGTTGAAGCACCTTGTGCAGCGATTACAGCCTCGAGTCTTCTTGGGTATGATGCTGCAAGCTTGTTGAAGCACCTTGTGCAGCGATTACAGCCTCGAGACTTCTTGGGTATGATGCTGCAAGCTTGGCACACCTGTGTTTGTGGAGTTTCCCCCATTCTTCTCTGTAGATTCTTTCAAGCTTTGTCAGGTTGGATGGAGAGGGATAAGAGGATTAGAGCCTAAACAGACAGAACAATAAATTCAGCCTTTAGTGTAGTAAAGATAAAAGGTCGGTAATGAATCCTTTGTGCCAGGTGGGAAGAGGCTACTGGACAGCTGTGGAAAATTACCAGTGAATAATACTATTCAACTGTTCTGGGTACCATGCTCTTAAAAGATGCTGCTCCTGGTTAAGGGGTGATATAAAGAAGCTACATTCCCTCAATGTTAAAAGTCTGTCAAATTAATATTGTGGGTGATAGTTAGCATTTCTGCTGTCAATGGGAAAACTGTAAATACATTGTTGTTGTACATTTCTCAGGCGCCTGAGGAACCCTCCGGTTTGTAGCAGGTGTTTCTTCTCAACCCTTTTGGGTGATCTCTGTAACAACAAGGATCTAATTTTAACTCAACATATGGCAGCAGTGCTTTTATTAAACACACGACTGGAATGTTTTATATTCTGCGCGTATATTCTATTGCTTCTATTTTATACGTCTGAAGTCGGGTAACACAGTCTCTGGAGTGTAACAGAGGAGGTTCTGCATGATGAATAATCACGCCTCAAGGCCTGAAGACTTGTGTTAGTTCCCTGAGCTAATGTGGCGTTCAGGGGACCCTGGGTCTGATTTGTATTTGTATGTATATTTGTTTATGGATCCCCAGGGCAGCAGCTAATCTTCCTGGGGTCCAGCAAAATTCAGGCAGTTTATGCTATTTTTTTAATAATTTGTGCGTGTATAGTGTGTATGTTGTCGTCTGTGTGCATGCGTGTGTCTGTGCCTGTGCATGCGTGTGTCTGTGCCTGTGCATGCGTGTGTCTGTGCCTGTGCATGTGTGTGTCTGTGCCTGTGCATGCGTGTGTCTGTGCCTGTGCATGCGTGTGTCTGTGCCTGTGCATGCGTGTGTCTGTGCCTGTGCATGTGTGTGTCTGTGCCTGTGCATGCGTGTGTCTGTGCCTGTGCTTGCGTGTGTCTGTGCCTGTGCATGCGTGTGTCTGTGCCTGTGTTGGTGTGTCGGTGCCTGTACATGCGTGTGTCTGTGCCTGTGCATGCGTGTGTCTGTGCCTGTGCATGCGTGTGTCTGTGCCTGTGTTGGTGTGTCTGTGCCTGTGTTGGTGTGTCTGTGCCTGTGTTGGTGTGTCTGTGCCTGTGTTGGTGTGTCTGTGCCTGTGTTGGTGTGTCTGTGCCTGTGTTGGTGTGTCTGTGCCTGTGTTGGTGTGTCTGTGCCTGTGCATGTGTGTGTCTGTGCCTGTGCATGCGTGTGTCTGTGCCTGTGTGTGTCTGTGCCTGTGTTGGTGTGTCTGTGCCTGTGTTGGTGTGTCTGTGCCTGTGTTGGTGTGTCTGTGCCTGTGTTGGTGTGTCTGTGACTGTGTTGGTGTGTCTGTGCCTGTGTTGGTGTGTATGTGCATGTGTTGGTGTGTCTGTGCCTGTGCATGCGTGTGTCTGTGCCTGTGTTGGTGTGTCTGTGCCTGTGTTGGTGTGTCTGTGCCTGTGCTGGTGTGTCTGTGCCTGTGTTGGTGTGTCTGTGCCTGTGTTGGTGTGTCTGTGCCTGTGTTGGTGTGTCTGTGCCTGTGTCGGTGTGTCTGCACCTGTGTTGGTGTGTCTGTGCCTGTGTTGGTGTGTCTGTGCCTGTGTTGGTGTGTCTGTGCCTGTGTTGGTGTGTCTGTGCCTGTGTCGGTGTGTCTGCGCCTGTGTTGGTGTGTCTGTGCCTGTGTTGGTGTGTCTGTGCCTGTGTTGGTGTGTCTGTGCCTGTGTTGGTGTGTCTGTGCCTGTGTTGATGTGTCTGTGCCTGTGTTGGTGTGTCTGTGCCTGTGTTGGTGTGTCTTTGCCTGTGTTGGTGTGTCTGTGCCTGTGTTGGTGTGTCTGTGCCTGTGTTGGTGTGTCTGTGCCTGTGTTGGTGTGTCTGTGCCTGTGTCGGTGTGTCTGCGCCTGTGTTGGTGTGTCTGTGCCTGTGTTGGTGTGTCTGTGCCTGTGTTGGTGTGTCTGTGCCTGTCTTGGTGTGTCTGTGCCTGTGTTGGTGTGTCTGTGACTGTGTTGGTTTGTCTGTGCCTGTGTTGGTGTGTATGTGCATGTGTTGGTGTGTCTGTGCCTGTGCATGCGTGTGTCTGTGCCTGTGTTGGTGTGTCTGTGCCTGTGTTGGTGTGTCTGTGCCTGTGCTGGTGTGTCTGTGCCTGTGTTGGTGTGTATGTGCCTGTGCATGCGTGTGTCTGTGCCTGTGCATGCGTGTGTCTGTGCCGGTGTTGGTGTTTCTGTGTCTGTGTTGGTGTGTCTGTGCCTGTGCTGGTGTGTCTGTGCCTGTGTTGGTGTGTCTGTGCCTGTGTCGGTGTGTCTGTGCCTGTGTTGGTGTGTCTGTGCCTGTGTTGGTGTGTCTGTGCCTGTGTCGGTGTTGCTTCACAGTCCCCCGCTGTTCCATAAAGTGTATTTTTAATTTGTTTTTTAATTTAAAAAATAATAATCTGATTCTAATGCTTGAATCAGTTACCTGATGTGGAATAGAGTTCCATGTAGTCATGGCTCTATTTAGTTGTCACGTCCTGACCTTAGTTCCTTTTTTATGTCTGTTTTAGTTTGGTCAGTTGGGGTGGGCATTCTATGTTTTGTAGTCTATGTTTGTATTTCTGTGTTTGGCCTGGTATGGTTCCCAATCAGAGGCAGCTGTTTATTCGTTGTCTCTGATTGAGAACCATACTTAGGCAGCCTGTTTTCCCACTATGATTTGTGGGTAGTTGTTTTCTGTCTCTGTGTCTGCACCAGACAGAACTGTTTCATTTTCATTCATTCTCTTGTTATTTTTGGTTTGTGTTCAGTTGAAATAAATATTAACATGGACACGTAGCACGCTGCATATTGGTCCGATCTTTCATACTCGTCACCAGTCGAGGACGAGAATCGTTACAGTAGTACTGTCTGCCTCCCATAGTCTGTTCTAGACTTGGGGACTGTGACTGCATGGGTGTCCGAGCTGCGTGCCAGTAGTTAAAACAGACAGCTCGTTGCAATCAACATGTCGATACCTCTATATTTACAGTGACATGGGAGTTATGAACATGACCTGGTTATTAAGCTTGCTACAGTCAGGTTCATGCTACCAAACAGAGACTACTTACATCCCAGCTAAAACTCAGGGGTTTGGGAGAGGAAATGATTAAATATAGCCCCCATTATTCTGCCTTTTGACTTTCCTTCCCTGTTCAACATAGGACCATTTCATACAGTCCTGTAGCCTACAGTAGATATGTCATATGTACTTGTAACACACGCCAAGATGTACAATTAATGACTGTGTGCAAAAAGGCTTTGTGATGTATAGCTCAACTATATTTAGTTTGAACATGTCTATGGGATTTCATATTGTACGGCATTGTGAAGTATGTAATAGCCTGTTAATGCACAGCCTTTTGTTACATGTGGAGTACCTCAGTTCAGATCAGTGTGTATGGGGAGGTTTGATCATTGCAATTGAGCTGGTTCGATGTTCGTCGGATTTATGTTTAAAAAAATTGTTGTGCATATTTCATTTATTTTCTTCACATTTTAAATATTTTTAACAAATTTTATTTTTGTAGTTTTTAGTAGTTAACGTTCTTCTTCCAGGTCCTTCTCCCAGTTTGAGGTACCCTCCCGGAATCCCATCATTTTCCCTCTTTCCATTTCAGGTGGGATCTGCATCGCTCAGTCCTTAAAGATCCCTCACAATCACAAGCAGGAGAACTTCGACAAGATCATCAGGCTGCTTCTGGAGACTCGTTACGCCCGGGCAGTCATCCTCTTCGCATCAGATGAGGACATACGGTATGTATCTACTAGTTTTTAGCCCTTTTAGCTAAAGCCTAGGGATTTCTGTGTGCTGGCACTCAAAGCAAGATTTTAAATATTGTTCTGGCAGCTCATGGGCTGCTGAGTCCTAGGAATTTCAACCTAAAAAGCTAAAAGAAGGTTCAGGACGATGTCAACTTAATTCCCTTCAATAATGTTTGATTTAATGCTGACACATTTTGGAGCCGGCGCCATTCTCACAGCGCCGGTATCTCCTGTTCATTATCTCACCAGGCGTAATGTGTGACACCGATTAAGAGGCTAATGATTTATCCCTGTGTTTGCAGAAAGGAGGACTCCACACACAGCAGTCAAATATTTCCATGTGGTTTAATAATGAAACAACGTATCGAACCTTTAGGTCTTCATCCAAGGGTTGAATCATTGTTTCAGTAAAACCATATCTGAGCTTAGATGATAGATCACAGTCACGTAGACTTGTCTTGTACTTTATGCTGAACAAATCGTTTTGATCCTCAGCACCTGCTTTAAAACACTGAACGTGCGTACAGTTTGTAAACCTACTATTGTAGGGAGAACAAAAACAACGACACCACATCCATTTTACAGCAGTAAATATTGAAGTATCAGTCTTGTCACAGTTCTGGTGATATTGTATTTCTGTTGTTATGATCGCAAGATCACAATGCAATTTGTGGTTGAGTCTGTAGTTCCACATCAAACCGGATATAACTCCGCATCCAGATTTATCTGTCAAGACAATATACAGAAACTGAGGGAATATCTCTTTGTTCAGAGGAAAAAGAACGGAAAACTACCCTACACATTGACCTTTTTTTCCCCTCTCTTTGGAGATTTTCTCCCATTCCTCACTTCCCTCATCAGGTCATCCCTGATCGCTGGCTGCGTCCCTTCTGACTTCAAAATGGCTCGAGTTGTTCCCCTCCTCAAGAAACCAACACTCCACTCATCTGACGTCAAAAAAATATAGACCTGTATTTCTTTACTTTCCAAAACACTTGTGCGTGTTATCTCCGATGAACTTTCTCGTTATCTCTCTCAGAACGATATTCTTGACCCTAACAAGTCAGGCTTCAAGACGGGTCACTCAACCGAGTCTGCTCTTCTCTTTGTCACGGAGGCTCCCCGCTCTGCCAAAGCTGACTCTCCCTTCTCTGTTCTCATCCTCCTAGATCTATCCTCTACCTTCAATACTGTGAAACATCAGATCCTCCTCTCCAACTTCTCAGGGCTGGGCGTCCAGGCTCTGGGATGGCATCCTACCTGGCAGGCCGCTCCTACCAGGTGACGTGGAGAGGATCTGTGTCTGCACCACGTACTCTCACTACTGGTGTCCCCCAGGGCTCGGTTCTAGGCCCTCTCCTCTTCTCTTTATACACCTAGTCACTAGGCTCCGTCATATCCTCACATGGTCTCTCCTATCATTTCTATGACAATGACAATCAACCATTCTTCTCCTTCAAGACCACTTAGTCACAGTTGATAACTTCATGGTGTTACCAGAGTGCAAAGAACCTTGACGTGACGCTGGACAACACCCTGATGTTCTCTGCAAACATCAAAGCAGTGACTCACTCCTGCAGGTTCACGCTCTACAACATGCATTATGTACGACCCTACCTCACACAGGAAGAGGAACATCCGTAGAGTAGGACCTTTCCTCACATAGGAAGCGGCACAGGTCCTAATCGAGGCACTTGTCCTCTCCAATCTGGACTGCTGCAACTCGCTCTTGTCTGGGCTCCCGGTCTGTGCCTTCAAACTCCTGCAACTTATCCAGAAATCTGCAGCCCGCCTGGTTTTAAACCTTCCCAAGTTATCACACTCCTACACCCTTCTCCACTGGCTTCCAGTCAAAGCTCGCATCCACTACAAGACCATTATACCTATTGAGCAGCAAGAGGAACTGTCCCTCCATACCTTCAGGCTATGCTCAAACCCTACACCCCAAACTGAACACTCCGTTCTGCCACCTACAGTAGGGCAGCTCTCGCTCAGCCCGGTCCAAGCTCTTCTCTGTCCGCTAATGTTGGAACTAGCTTCCCCCTGAAGCTAGGACAGCACCCGTAAACCCTACCTCTTCAAAGAGTATCTTAAATAATCCCCCTCCTTTCCTGAACCAAGACTTGTACTTCACCCACCTAGCAGCTCTATCATTCTAACTCTGGCTCCACTGATAGCTACTGTATTGAGGAGAAAGTGGACTTCACCCACCTAGCAGCTCTATCATTCTAGCTCTGGCTCCACTGATAGCTACTGTATTGAGGAGAAAGTGGACTTCACCCACCTAGCAGCTCTCTCAACTTCCCATGCCTGTGATATGCGATTGTCACACCAAGCTATCTTAAGATGAATGCAGTGACTGTAAGTCACTTTGGGATAAACGCTTCTGCTAAATGACATTTTTTTTTTTTTTACATGAACATGTTACTGAGACGCACAAGGGGATGATAGATCAATGTACTGTTTGACAAACTGCTGTATGGAGCTGTGTGACTGATAGATCAATGTACTGTTTGACAAACTCTGCTGTGAATCGTGTATGTGTGCTTGTGTGTGTGGGTTTCTATGGTGTCTGGGTTGCTTGGGAGAATAGCAAAAAAAAGACACATTTCATTTGCAAGATGGACTATAACTGTAACGGCTTTCTAGGTGTGGTGAAGGAGAGTCGGACCAAACTGCAGCGTGTAGATTTTGATCCATGTTTAATCAAACAAACGTAACATGAATAAACACTAAAAAACAATAAACGTAATGAAAACCGAAACAGCCTATACTTGTGTCAACTAACACTGCGACAGGAACAAAGACACTAAGGACAATCACCCACGACAAACTCAAAGAATATGGCTGCCTAAATATGGTTCCCAATCAGAGACAACGATAAGCACCTGCCTCTGATTGAGAATCACTCCAGACAGCCATAGACTTTGCTAGATAACCCCACTAGCTACAATCCCAAATATATACACACCAAAACCCCAAGACAAAACACACCACAATACAAAAACTCCATGCCACACCCTGGCCTGACCCAATATATGAAGAAAAACACAAAATACTTAGACCAGGGCGTGACAATATAACGTACTGTTCCATTCTATGCTATCCTACTCATTCTATCTATGTGTCTGATTGCAGGGGTATCCTGAACGCCAGTAAGAGGGCGGACCAGGTGGGTCATTTCCTGTGGATCGGTTCAGACAGCTGGGGAGCCAAGATCAGCCCTGTCCATCAGCTAGAGGAAGCAGCAGTGGGAGCTGTCACTATCCTGCCAAAAAGAGCAACCATCGCCGGTAGGTTGTGCCTGCAGACTTTTAGTGGAGAGAAAAAAAAGGAAAAGAAGAAAAAAAGCTACTTGCTGTCAAGTCTCCTGTCGTCCACAGTACAGTCTGTAGACTGTATACTAGCACCAATACTGTCTGTCGTCCTTCTCCTACAGTCTGTAGACTGTATACTAGCACCAATACTGTCTGTCGTCCACAGTACAGTCTGTATACTGTATACTAGCACCAATACTGTCTGTTGTCCTTCTCCTACAGTCTGTAGACTGTATACTAGCAGCCAATACTGTCTGTCGTCCACAGTACAGTCTGTATACTGTATACTAGCACCAATACTGTCTGTCGTCCACAGTACAGTCTGTAGACTGTATACTAGCACCAATACTGTCTGTCGTCCACAGTACAGTCTGTAGACTGTATACTAGCACCAATACTGTCTGTCGTCCACAGTACAGTCTGTAGACTGTATACTAGCACCAACACTGTCTGTCGTCCACAGTACAGTCTGTAGACTGTATACTAGCACCAATACTGTCTGTCGTCCACAGTACAGTCTATAGACTGTATACTAGCACCAATACTGTCTGTCGTCCACAGTACAGTCTGTATACTGTATACTAGCACCAATACTGTCTGTCGTCCACAGTACAGTCTGTAGACTGTATACTAGCACCAATACTGTCTGTCGTCCACAGTACAGTCTGTAGACTGTATACTAGCACCAATACTGTCTGTCGTCCACAGTACAGTCTGTAGACTGTATACTAGCACCAATACTGTCTGTCGTCCACAGTACAGTCTGTAGACTGTATACTAGCACCAATACTGTCTGTCGTCCACAGTACAGTCTGTATACTGTATACTAGCACCAATACTGTCTGTCGTCCACAGTACAGTCTGTAGACTGTATACTAGCACCAATACTGTCTGTCGTCCACAGTACAGTCTGTAGACTGTATTCTAGCACCAATACTGTCTGTCGTCCACAGTACAGTCTGTAGACTGTATACTAGCACCAATACTGTCTGTCGTCCACAGTACAGTCTATAGACTGTATACTAGCACCAATACTGTCTGTCGTCCACAGTACAGTCTGTATACTGTATACTAGCACCAATACTGTCTGTCGTCCACAGTACAGTCTGTAGACTATATACTAGCACCAATACTGTCTGTCGTCCACAGTGCAGTCTGTAGACTGTATACTAGCACCAATACTGTCTGTCGTCCACAGTACAGTCTGTAGACTGTATACTAGCACCAATACTGTCTGTCGTCCACAGTACAGTCTGTAGACTGTATACTAGCACCAATACTGTATGTCGTCCACAGTACAGTCTGTAGACTGTATACTAGCACCAATACTGTCTGTCGTCCACAGTACAGTCTGTAGACTGTATACTAGCACCAATACTGTCTGTCGTCCACAGTACAGTCTGTAGACTGTATACTAGCACCAATACTGTCTGTCGTCCACAGTACAGTCTGTAGACTGTATACTAGCACCAATACTGTCTGTTGTCCTTCTCCTACAGTCTGTATACTGTATACTAGCACCAATACTGTCTGTTGTCCTTCTCCTACAGTCTGTAGACTGTATACTAGCACATATACTGTCTGTCGTCCACAGTACAGTCTGTAGACTGTATACTAGCACCAATACTGTCTGTCGTCCACAGTACAGTCTGTAGACTGTATACTAGCACCAATACTGTCTGTCGTCCACAGTACAGTCTGTAGACTGTATACTAGCACCAATACTGTCTGTTGTCCTTCTCCTACAGTCTGTACACTGTATACTAGCACCAATACTGTCTGTCGTCCACAGTACAGTCTGTAGACTGTATACTAGCACCAATACTGTCTGTCATCCACAGTACAGTCTGTAGACTGTATACTAGCACCAATACTGTCTGTCATCCACAGTACAGTCTGTATACTGTATACTAGCACCAATACTGTCTGTTGTCCTTCTCCTACAGTCTGTAGACTGTATACTAGCACCAATACTGTCTGTTGTCGTTCTCCTACAGTCTGTAGACTGTATACTAGCACCAATACTGTCTGTCGTCCACAGTACAGTCTGTAGACTGTTTACTAGCACCAATACTGTCTGTCATCCACAGTACAGTCTGTAGACTGTATACTAGCACCAATACTGTCTGTCGTCCACAGTACAGTCTGTATACTGTATACTAGCACCAATACTGTCTGTCGTCCACAGTACAGTCTATAGACTGTATACTAGCACCAATACTGTCTGTCGTCCACAGTACAGTCTGTATACTGTATACTAGCACCAATACTGTCTGTCGTCCACAGTACAGTCTGTAGACTGTATACTAGCACCAATACTGTCTGTCGTCCACAGTACAGTCTGTATACTGTATACTAGCACCAATACTGTCTGTCGTCCACAGTACAGTCTGTAGACTGTATACTAGCACCAATACTGTCTGTCGTCCACAGTACAGTCTGTAGACTGTATACTAGCACCAATACTGTCTGTTGTCCTTCTCCTACAGTCTGTAGACTGTATACTAGCACCAATACTGTCCGTTGTCCTTCTCCTACAGTCTGTAGACTGTATACTAGCACCAATACTGTCTGTCGTCCACAGTACAGTCTGTAGACTGTTTACTAGCACCAATACTGTCTGTCATCCACAGTACAGTCTGTAGACTGTATACTAGCACCAATACTGTCTGTTGTCCTTCTCCTACAGTCTGTAGACTGTATACTAGCACCAATACTGTCTGTTGACCTTCTCCTACAGTCTGTAGACTGTATACTAGCACCAATACTGTCTGTTGTCCTTCTCCTACAGTCTGTAGACTGTATACTAGCACCAATACTGTCTGTTGTCCTTCTCCTACAGTCTGTAGACTGTATACTAGCACCAATACTGTCTGTTGTCCTTCTCCTACAGTCTGTAGACTGTATACTAGCACCAATACTGTCTGTTGACCTTCTCCTACAGTCTGTAGACTGTATACTAGCACCAATACTGTCTGTTGTCCTTCTCCTACAGTCTGTAGACTGTATACTAGCACCAATACTGTCTGTTGTCCTTCTCCTACATTCTGTAGACGTAGACTGTATACTAGCACCAATACTGCCTGTTGTCCTTCTCCTACATTCTGTAGACGTAGACTGTATACCAGCACCAATACTGTCTGTTGTCCTTCTCCTACATTCTGTAGATGTAGACTGTATACTAGCACCAATACTGTCTGTTGTCCTTCTCCTACATTCTGTAGACGTAGACCGTATACTAGCACCAATACTGTCTGTTGTCCTTCTCCTACATTCTGTAGACGTAGACCGTATACTAGCACCAATACTGTCTGTTGTCCTTCTCCTACATTCTGTAGACGCAGACTGTATACTAGCACCAATACTGTCTGTTGTCCTTCTCCTACAGTCTGTAGACGTAGACTGTATACTAGTACCAATACTGTCTGTTGTCCTTCTCCTACATTCTGTAGAAGTATACTATCACCAATACTGTCTGTTGTCCTTCTCCTACAGTCTGTAGACTGTATACTAGTACCAATACTGTCTGTTGTCCTTCTCCTACATTCTGTAGAAGTATACTAGCACCAATACTGTCTGTTGTCCTTCTCCTACATTCTGTAGAAGTATACTATCACTGATACTGTCTGTTGTCCTTCTCCTACATTCTGTAGAAGTATACTATCACCAATACTGTCTGTTGTCCTTCTCCTACATTCTGTAGAAGTATACTATCACCAATACTGTCTGTTGTCCTTCTCCTACATTCTGTAGAAGTATACTATCACCAATACTGTCTGTTGTCCTTCTCCTACATTCTGTAGAAGTATACTAGCACCAATACTGTCTGTTGTCCTTCTCCTACATTCTGTAGAAGTATACTATCACCAATACTGTCTGTTGTCCTTCTCCTACATTCTGTAGAAGTATACTATCACCAATACTGTCTGTTGTCCTTCTCCTACATTCTGTAGAAGTATACTATCACCAATACTGTCTGTTGTCCTTCTCCTACATTCTGTAGAAGTATACTAGCACCAATACTGTCTGTTGTCCTTCTCCTACATTCTGTAGAAGTATACTATCACCAATACTGTCTGTTGTCCTTCCCCTACATTCTGTAGAAGTATACTAGCACCAATACTGTCTGTTGTCCTTCTCCTACATTCTGTAGAAGTATACTATCACTGATACTGTCTGTTGTCCTTCTCCTACATTCTGTAGAAGTATACTATCACCAATACTGTCTGTTGTCCTTCTCCTACATTCTGTAGAAGTATACTATCACCAATACTGTCTGTTGTCCTTCTCCTACATTCTGTAGAAGTATACTATCACCAATACTGTCTGTTGTCCTTCTCCTACATTCTGTAGAAGTATACTATCACCAATACTGTCTGTTGTCCTTCTCCTACATTCTGTAGAAGTATACTAGCACCAATACTGTCTGTTGTCCTTCTCCTACATTCTGTAGAAGTATACTATCACCAATACTGTCTGTTGTCCTTCTCCTACAGTCTGTAGAAGTATACTATCACCAATACTGTCTGCTGTCCTTCTCCTACATTCTGTAGAAGTATACTAGCACCAATACTGTCTGTTGTCCTTCTCCTACATTCTGTAGAAGTATACTAGCACCAATACTGTCTGTTGTCCTTCTCCTACATTCTGTAGAAGTATACTAGTACCAATACTGTCTGTTGTCCTTCTCCTACATTCTGTAGAAGTATACTATCACCAATACTGTCTGTTGTCCTTCTCCTACATTCTGTAAAAAATGTACTTGTGAAATATATATATTTTTATAGATATGATGCAATATAGCAATATATATATATATATGTTTTTACCATATTGATCAACAAATGAAGAAGACTCAGGAAACTGTAATGCAGTACATTTAGCCAATGTACAGTAAAGGATATGTACTGTCTTTAGTACGCAACACAACAAACTCATAATGCAAGTCCAAAGGTATTTTATCTGATTCTGATTCTGGAGCAACACTAGTTACAGTAGCTACTTCAAATCAGATTATATTTGTCACAAGCTTCATAAACAACATAAATGCTTCCCAACAATACATCGAGAAATAAAGATAAATAATTATAAAATAATAACACACAGAATAAATACACAATGAGTAATGATAACTTGGCTGTATACACGGGATACCAGTACCAAGTCAATGTGCAGGGGTACAAGGTAATTGATGTATGTACATATTCTAGGTAGGGATAAAGTGACTAGGCAACGGGATAGATAATAAATAGTAACAGCAGTATATGTGATGAGTGAAAAGGTCAATAACTACCCGGACTAACTATTTAACAGTCTTATGGCTTGGGGGTAGAAGCTGTTTAGTTGGTTCCAGACTTGTTGTATCGGTACCACTTGCCATGTGGGTTGCAGAGAGAACAGTCTATGACTGGGGTGGCTGGAGTCTTTGACCATTTTCAGGGTCTTCCTCTGACACCGCCTGGTATAGTGGTCCTGGATGACAGGGAGCTCAGCCCCAGTGACGTACTGGGTCTAACCTCTGTAGCACTAAACCTCTGTAGCGCCTTCCGGTCAGATGCCAAGGAGTTGCCATACCAAGCGGCGATGCAGCCAGTCAGGATGCTCTCGATGGTGCAGCTGTAGACATTGTTGAATATCTGAGGGCCCATTCCTAAATCTTTTCAGCCTCCTGAGGGGGACGAGGCGTTGTCGTGCCTTCTTCATGACTGTGTGGGTGTGTATGGAACATTACATGATAATTCCTTAGTGATGTGGACACCGAGGTACTTGAAGCTCTCGACCCGCTCCACTGCAGTTTACCGCCGATGTGGATGGTGGCGTGCTCTGCCCTTCGTTTCCTGTAGTCCACGATCAGCTTCTTTGTCTTGCTGACATTGAGGGAGATGTTGTTGTCTTGGCACCACACTGGAGGGCACTATGGAGTTGAATGCTGAGCTATAGTCAATGAACAGCGTTCTCACATAGGTATTCCTCTTGTCCAGGTGGAATAGGGCAGTGTGGAGTGCAATAGAGATAGTTTCATCGGTGGCTCTGTTGTGGTGGTATGCGAATTGGAGTGGGTCCCGGGTGTTTGGGAAGATGATGTTGATGTGAGCTATGACCAGCCTTTCAAAGCATTTCATGGCTACAGATGTGAGTGCTACTGGGCGATAGTGATTTAGGCAGGTTACCTTGGCATTGTTGGGCACAGAGACTAGGGTGGTCTGCTTGAAACATGTTGGCATTACAGACTCAGTCAGGGAGACACTGAAAATGTCAGTGAAATCACTTGTCAGCTGGTCAGCAAAGCACGCATCCTTGTAATCTGACTGAATGTTAACCTGTTTAAATGTCTTCCTCACATCGGCTATGGAGAGTGAGATGACACAGTCTGGGCAGCTCGCGGCTGGGTTTCTCTTTGTAATCCATGATAGTTTGCAAGCTCTGCTACATCCGATGAGGATTCGATCTTAGTCCTGTATTGGCGTTTTGACTGCTTGATGGCTCGTCGGAAGTCGTTACGGGATATCTTATAAGCATCCGGATTAGTGCCCCACTCCTTGAAAGCGGCAGCTCTATCCTTTAGATCTGTGGGAATGTAGCCTGTAAATCCATGGATTCTGGTTGGGATATGTACGCACACTCACTGTGGGGGACGACATCATCCATGCACTTAAGAATGAAGCCTGTGACTGATGTGGTAAACTATGTTACTATGGTAACCTCAACAAGGAATCCCAGAACAAATTATACATGATCCTAATGATGGAAGTCTGTTATCCTGAACGATCACACACAACTGTGTCATGTTTGGCTATGGGCAGGATGGTATGGTGTGTGTGTGTGTATGTGTGTGCGTGCAAGCTTGTGTGAGTGTGTGTTTTGCAGTTAGGCCTGTTAGCGAAGGCTGCCCTCTGTCAAGATTAGATCACAGCCTCTCTGATTGTGCCAGGTGTGTCGCAAATGGCACTCTATTCCCTATTCCATGTTTCCTATTCCCTATTCCCTAATCCATGTTTCCTGTTCCCTATTCCCTATTCCCTGTTTCCTGTTCCCTATTCCTATTCCCTGTTTCCTATTCCCTGTTTCCTATTCCCTATTCCCTTTTTCCTATTTCCTATTCCCTTTTTAGGGTGAATAGGGTGCCATTTGGGTAATAAGTAGTGCACTAAATAGGGAATAGCGTTCCGTTTGGAAAGCAGGCTCTGAGTCGTGCAGGGTCAAGTCTACCACTGAGTGATGTCATCTGCGCCTTAGCGAGACACTGGACAGATGAAACTGTGAGACTGAGTTGGAGCTGTTGGAGTCTGTAACCTTGAGCTACAGGGTGTAATTGGTCGGGGGAGAGCCCACAGGTGTCAAATTAATAAATTGTTTCCCTTTGATGTTTTCAGAGATACTTTTTTTCTTTATCAGCTAATGATTTATGGGAATGGGTGTTTCTGGGGCCCTGGGGTTGGGGAGGGGGGTGAGGGGGAGGACGGGAAGGGAGGGAGGAGAAGGGACAGGGTTCAGTCTGGCTGAGTGATAGGAGAGAAGGATTTTGAACTCACTCACTCACTCACGCACACACCCACACACACAGGCATGTGCACACACACAGGCATGTGTATACACACACACAAATAAACACACACACACACACAGGTGGTGTGTCTGATTGAAAGACAGAGCGACGGCTGAGGGACTCTGGGCTGCTGTGTGGTTTCACTGGACCGTCTCTCTACTCTCTCTGACTAAGAGGGAGAAAACTCCTGCTGTTCAGCCTGCTGTGAGAAAAGCCACATGTAATGTCAATTAAGACCAAAGCACAGCTCTCCATCACTTGTTGTTGGGTTGGATGGAATAACCGTTTCTTATTGTAGCAAAGAAACACACGTGACTGATGTGTGTAAATGATGCAAATTTTACAAGAACAAATCTTGACCCGGCTAAAATAGGAAGCCATTGCATTCCCCATTCCCCAGTCCCCAATCCCTAGTCCCCATTCCCCACTTCCCACTCCCCAGTCCCCAGTCCCTAGTCCCCATTCCCCAGTCCCCAGTCCCTAGTCCCTAGTCCCCACTCCCCAGTCCCTAGTCCCTATTCCCCACTCCCCAGTCCCTAGTCCCCATTCCCCACTCCCCATTCCCCACTCCCCAGTCCCTAGGCCCCATTCCCCACTCCCCACTCCCCAGTCCCCATTCCCCACTCCCCATTCCCCAGTCCCCAGTCCCTAGTCCGAAATTCCCCACTCCCCATTCCCCACTCCCCAGTCCCTAGTCCCCATTCCCCACTCCCCCACTCCCCAGTCCCTAGTCCCCACTCCCCAGTCCCTAGTCCCCAGTCCCCAGTCCCTAGTCCCCATTCCCCAGTCCATAGTCCCCATTCCCCAGTCCCTAGTCCCCAGTCCCTAGTCCCTAGTCCCCACTCCCCAGTCCCTAGTCCCCACTCCCCACTCGCCAGTCCCTAGTCCCCATTCCCCACTCCCTAGTCCCCATTCCCCACTCCCCACTCCCTACTCCCCAGTCCACATTCCCCAGTCCCCACTCCCAGTCCACATTCCCTAGTCCCCATTCCCCACTCCCCAGTCCCTAGTCCCCATTCCCCACTCCCCAGTCCCTAGTCCCCATTCCCCACTCCCCATTCCCCACTCCCCACTCCCTAGTCCCTAGTCCCCACTCCCCAGTCCCTAGTCCTCAGTCCACATTCCCCAGTCACCTGTCCCCAGACCACATTCCCCATTCCCCACTCCCCAGTCCCTAGTCCCCATTCCCCACTCCCCATTCCCCATTCCCCACTCCCCAGTCCCTAGTCCCCACTCCCCAGTCCCTAGTCCCTAGTCCCCAGTCCCTAGTCCCCATTCCCCAGTCCATAGTCCCCATTCCCCAGTCCCTAGTCCCCAGTCCCTAGTCCCTAGTCCCCAGTCCCTAGTCCCCATTCCCCACTCGCCAGTCCCTAGTCCCCATTCCCCACTCCCTAGTCCCCATTCCCCACTCCCCATTCCCCACTCCCTACTCCCCAGTCCACATTCCCCAGTCCCCACTCCCAGTCCACATTCCCCAGTCCCCAGTCCCCAGTCCCTAGTCCCCATTCCTCAGTCCCTAGTCCCCATTCCCCACTCCCCATTCCCCACTCCCCAGTCCCTAGTCTCCATTCCCCACTCCCCAGTCCCTAGTCCCCATTCCACACTCCCCATTCCCCACTCCCCACTCCCTAGTCCCTAGTCCCCAGTCCCTAGTCCCCAGTCCACATTCCCCAGTCCCCAGTCCACATTCCCCATTCCCCATTCCCCAGTCCCTAGTCCCCATTCCCCACTCCACAGTCCACATTCCCCAGTCACCTGTCCCCAGTCAACTGTCCAAAGTCCCCAGTTCCCAGTCCCCAGTTCCCATTCTCCAGTCCCCAGTTCCCAGTTCCCATTCCCCAGTTCCCAGTCCCTAGTCCCCAGTCCACATTCCCCAGTCACCTGTCCCCAGACCACATTCCCCAGTCCACATTCCCCAGTCCCCATTCCACAGTCCACAATTTCCAGTCCCCAGTCCACATTCATGAGTCCCCATTAACCAGTTCCCATTCCCCAGTCCCCAGTCCACATTCCCCAGTCACCAGTCCACATAAAGCTCTAAACTTTTAAAGAAAGAACCACTTTACTGTAGAGTGTGAATGTGTTGACATGAAAGAGGTCTGGCATAGTCGGCTGTACAGGATAAACAGAGGTTGTGTACCTTTTGGCATCCTGTTCACCTACATAGTGCACTACTTTGACCAGATACCTGTAAGCCCTGGTCAAATATAAATCAAATCAAATCACATTTTTATTGGTCACATACATATGGTTAGCAGATGTTAATGCGAGTGTAGAGAAATGCTTGTGCTTCTAGTTCCGACCGTGCGGTAATATCTAACAAGTAATCTAACAATTTCACAACAACTACCTTATACACACAAGTGTAAAGGAATGAATAAGACTATGTACATATAAATATATGGATGAGTGATGGCCGTGCGACATAGGCAAGATGCAGTAGATGGTATAGAGTACAGTATATACATATGAGATGAGTAATGTAGGGTATGTAAACATTATATAAAGTGGCATTGTACCTCTCTGGGTTTGGGGGGACCCTTGCGTCCCACTTGGCCAATAGCCAGGGAAAATGCAGAGCGCCAAATTCAAATACAATGCTATCAAAATCAAACTTTCAATAAACAAAAAAGAGAGTAGTATATTTAAACCCTGCAGGCGCAACACAAAACGCAGAAATAAAAATATAAATCATGCCTTACCTTTGACGAGCTTCTTTTGTTGGCTCTCCAATATGTCCCATAAACATCAGAAATGGTCCTTTTGTTCTATTTCTTCCGTCGAAATATATCCAAAATGTCAATTTATTTGGCACGTTTGATCCAGAAAAAAACAGCTTCCAATTTGCACAAAGTCACTACAAAATATCTCAAAAGTTACCTGTAAACTTTGCCAAAACATTTCAAACTACTTTTGTAATACAACCTTAGGTATTTTTAAACGTTAATAATCGATCAAATTGAAGACGGGTCTATCTGTGTTCAATACAGGACGACAACAAACTCAAGCATGCTTTCTAGTCTAGCGCAACTCTCAAACAGTACGCATAACGTTACACTGATTCAAGATGGCCGTACTTCCTCATTACACAAAGGAATAACCTCAACCACTTTCTAAAGACTGGCGACATCCAGTGGAAGCGGTAGGAACTGCAAACAAGTCCCTAAGAATTCTAGTTTCCCAATGAAATCTCATTGAATAGACAGTGACCTAAAAAAAAACAGAATGGTTTGCCTGCTACATAAGTTCTGTTATACACACAGAAATGATTCAAACAGTTTTATAAACTTCCAATTCTACTGATAATATGCATATCTTCTATTCTGGGGATGAGTAGCAGGAAGTTGAAATTGGGCATGCTATTTATCCAAAAGTGAAAATGTTGCCGCCAATCCCGAAGAGGTTTTAAAGTGGCTAGTGATACATTTATTACATCCATTTTTTTTTTTAAGTGGCTAGAGACTTGAGTTAGTATGTTGGCAGCAGCCACTCAATGATGGGTGTTTAACCGTCTGATGGCCTTGAGATAGAGACTGAAAAACAGCTTCTCGGTCCCAGCTTTGATGCACCTGTACTGACCTCTCCTTCTGGATTATAGCGGGGTGAACAGGCAGTGGCTCGGGTGGTTGTTGCCCTTGATGATCTTTTTGGCCTTCCTGTGACATCGGGTGGTGTAGGTGTCATGGAGGGCAGGTAGTTTGCCCCCGGTGATGCGTTGTGCAGACCTCTGTCATGACATTGGCCTGGGGCTTTTTTCCTCTCTCTACCCTACTGATGTGACATTTGCAAACCCCTTGGTTAACATAGAGATTCTGGGAACATGAGAAGTTGGGGGGAAATGAACCATATTTTGGTAATCCGACCAGTTGAACATATGGGTTGGTACGTACGTCAGTTCGGTTGTCATCTGATACATTCTCATCAATGATAGGATGACCTAAATTCTACAGTGGAAAGTCTACACATTAGAGTTATCAGATTCACATGGAATTGTTGTTCAATTTAAATGTTTGAATATAACATTATTGGTGAAAAGATTAAATGTAATTTTAGCTTCCACATGAGAGATTTGGGTTTTCATAAGGTTAGGGCTCTGCTCAATCAGTGGCCCGCCCCTGTGAAGAGACATGGGCTATATAACTATGAAGACACACCCTTCTCCCTCCACTATATAAAGCCTTGACGAAAATGTAACCTCCTGTTCCGAGGATGTGAGGACGATGGTCTGATGTCAGAATGGTTCAGATAATGTGATGGGAGAGGTAGGAGAGTAGAAAAGAGGAAGAGCAGAGGGAGAAATACAAGAGATTTTTATTTTATTTATTTATTTTACCTTTATTTAACCAGGTAGGCAAGTTGAGAACAAGTTCTCATTTACAATTGCGACCTGGCCAAGATAAAGCAAAGCAGTTCGACAGATAAAACGACACAGAGTTACACATGGAGTAAAAACAAACATACAGTCAATAATGCAGTATAAACAAGTCTATATACAATGTGAGGTGAGAAGGGAGGTAAAGGCAAAAAAGGCCATGATGGCAAAGTAAATACAATATAGCAAGTAAAATACTGGAATGGTAGTTTTGCAATGGAAGAATGTGCAAAGTAGAAATAAAAAAATAATGGGGTGCAAAGGAGCAAAATAAATAAATAAATTAAAA
Organism: Oncorhynchus kisutch; assembly: GCF_002021735.2. Classification (NCBI taxonomy): domain Eukaryota; kingdom Metazoa; phylum Chordata; class Actinopteri; order Salmoniformes; family Salmonidae; genus Oncorhynchus; species Oncorhynchus kisutch. The sequence continues at coordinate 5,007,890 of NC_034174.2, forward strand.
TTAAATACAGTTGGGAAAGAGGTAGTTGTTTGGGCTAATGGGGAGAAATACAAGAGATGGGGGAGAAAGACAAGAGATGGGGGAGAAAGACAAGAGATGGGGGAGAAAGACAAGAGATGGGGGAGAAAGACAAGAGATGGGGGAGAAAGTCAAGAGATGGGGGAGAAAGACAAGAGATGGGGGAGAAAGACAAGAGATGGGGGAGGGAAGAGGGAGAAAGACAAGAGATAGGGAGAAAGACAAGAGATGGGGGAGAAAGGCAAGAGATGGGGGAGAAAGACAAGAGATGGGGGAGAAAGTCAAGAGATGGGGGAGAAAGACAAGAGATGGGGGAGAAAGACAAGAGATGGGGGAGGGAAGAGGGAGAAAGACAAGAGATAGGGAGAAAGACAAGAGATGGGGGAGAAAGACAAGAGATGGGGAGGGAAGAGAGATGGGGAAAGACAAGAGATGGGGGAGAAAGACAAGAGATAATAACTACAGAACGAAGCCAACCTCAGCGTGAGCTTTGGTTGCGAATGGTATGAACTTTGAACTCTAACTCACTACAGAAGTGATACCTCCTAGCCGTTGAGTTAGCGACAGAAGCTGCAAACGGGGGCTAGGAAAGAACAGACAGAGTATCCCGTCTACCACACAACGACGTTACTAGAATGTATTTGGTTTACCAGCAGATACATTCTTCAAAGGACTATGTTGGGCAACACGGCCTTCCATCTACCACCAACCTACCGAAGCGCAGCTCAGAGTAAATATTTATTGCATTTTCCTTTTCCAAATGGGCGGTAATTTAGAATGCATAAGATTCTGTATTTACGATAGAGACTTGGCTTCTCCCTTTGTTCCTCAGTCTTCCCGCTCTGTCACTCAAACCCAGCGTCCTTTTCTTTGTGTAACCAGCTGTCATATCTGTTCCGCCCACTAGGCACATTTTCCTTTATGACGTAATTTGTAATCAAGGTATGATTCATTCTGTGTATATGTAATTCTGTGTGATTAGTTAGGTATTTAGTAAATAAATAATTAAACCCAATTTTACATTACTGATTCAACTTGTTAGCCAGGGTTCATGAAGATAACCAAGAATTTACAACTTTCAGATGAGACTGAAATAAGGTGACGATTAATATTGACTGCCATTGATGTAAAATATTACTAGGTCATTAACAGTTTATTCGGAAGACAACTGCTCTATAAATATTATTTTGTGGTGCCCCGACTCTCTAGTTAATTACATTTACATGATTAGCTCAATTAGGTAATATTAATTACAGAGAAAGGATTTTATAGAATAGCATGTCATATCACTTAATCCAGCATAGCCAGAGACACGACACCTCACTACCCTCTGACGAGCCTTACGGTTGTGGGCGGAGTAGTTGCCATACCAGGCGGTGATACAGCCTGACAGGATACTCTCGATTGTGCATCTGTAAAAGTTTGTGAGTGTTTTCGATGTCAAGCCAAATTTCTTCAGCCTCCTCCGGGTGAAGAGGCGCTGCTGCAGCCTTCTTCACCACGCTGTCTGTGTGGGTGGACCATTTCAGTTCGTCCGTGATGTGTACGCCGAGGAACTTACAACTTTCCACGTTGTCCACAACTATCCTGTCGATGTGGATAGTGGGGTGCTCCCTCTGCTGTTTCCTGAAGTCCACAAACATCTCCTTTGACGTTGAGTGTGAGGTTATTTTCCTGACACAATACTCTGAGGGCCCTCACCTCCTCCCTGTAGGCCGTCTCATTGTTGTTGGTATTCAAGCCTACCACTGTAGTGTTGTCTACAAACTTGATGATTCAGTTGGAGACGTGCATGGCCACGCAGTCATGGGTGAACAGGGAGTACAGAAGATGGCTGAGAACGCACCCTTGTGGGGCCCCAGTGTTGAGGATCAGCGGGGTGGAGATGTTGTTTCCTTCCCTCACCACCTGGGGGTGGCCCGTCAGAAAGTCCAGGACCCAGTTGCACAGGGCGGGGTCGAGACCCAGGGTCTCGAACTTAATGACGAGTTTGGAGGGTACTATGGTGTTAAATGCTGAGCTGTAATCGATGAACAGCATTCTTACATAGGTATTCCTCTTTTCCAGATGGGACAGGGTAGTGTGCAGTGTGATTGCGTCGTCTGTGGACCTATTGGGGTGGTAAGCAAATTGGAGTGGGTCTAAGGTGTCAGGTAGGGTGGAGGTAATATGATCCTTGACTAGTCTCTCAAAGCACTTCATGATGACGGAAGTGAGTGCTACGGGCTGATAGTCATTTAGCTCAGTTACCTTAGCTTTCTTGGGAACAGGAACAATGGTGGCCCTCTTGAAGCATGTGGGCACAGCAGACTAGGATAATGATTGATTGAATATGTACATAAACACACCAGCCAGCTGTTCTGCGCATGCTCTGAGGACGCGGCTAGGGATGTCGTCTGGGCCGGCAGCCTTGCGAGGGTTAATACATTTAAATGTTTTACTCACGTTGGCCGTGGTGAAGGAGAGCCCGCAAGTTTTGGTAGCAGGCCGTGTCAGTGGAACTGTATTGTCCTCAAAGCGAGCAAAAAGTTGTTTAATGTGTCTGGGAGCAAGACATCGGTGTCCGCAACGGGGCTGGTTAACCTTTTGTAATCTGGAATTGAGTGTAAACCCAGCCGCATACGTCTCGTGTCTGAGCCTTTGAATTGCCACTCTACTTTGTCTCCATACTGACACTTAGCTTGTTTGATTGCCTTGCGGCGGGAAACTGTTTGCAACATGTCATGTTGAAAGGCGACCGGAAGACATCCCTGATGTGTCTGGTCTAACATAGAGAGACAGACAGACAGACAGACAGAGCTCTGATGTGTCTGGTCTACCACAGACAGACAGACAGACAGACAGACAGACAGACAGACAGACAGACAGACAGACAGACAGACAGACAGACAGACAGACAGACAGACAGACAGACAGACAGACAGACAGAGCCCAGATGTGTCTGGTCTACCACAGACAGACAGACAAAGCCCTGATGTATCTGGTCTAACACATACAGACAGACAGACAGACAGACAGACAGACAGACAGACAGACAGACAGACAGACAGACAGACAGACAGACAGACAGACAGACAGACAGACAGACAGACAGACAGAGCCCTGATGTATCTGGTCTAACACAGACAGACAGACAGGCAGACAGAGCCCTGATGTGTCTGGTCTACCACAGACAGACAGACAGACAGACAGACAGACAGACAGACAGACAGACAGACAGACAGACAGACAGACAGACAGACAGACAGACAGACAGAGACAGACAGACAGACAGACAGAACCCTGATGTATCTGGTCTAACACAGACAGACAGACAGACAGACAGACAGACAGACAGACAGACAGACAGACAGACAGACAGACAGACAGAGCCCTGATGTGTCTGGTCTACCACAGACAGACAGACAGACAGACAGACAGACAGACAGACAGACAGAGCCCTGATGTATCTGGTCTAACACAGACAGACAGACAGAGCCCTGATGTATCTGGTCTTACACAGACAGACAGACAGACAGACAGACAGACAGACAGACAGACAGACAGACAGACAGACAGACAGACAGACAGACAGACAGACAGACAGAGCCCTGATGTGTCTGGTCTACCACAGACAGACAGACAGACAGACAGACAGACAGACAGACAGAGCCCTGATGTGTCTGGTCTACCACAGAGAGAGACAGACAGACAGACAGACAGACAGAGCCCTGATGTGTCTGGTCAAACACAGACAGACAGACAGACAGACAGACAGACAGACAGACAGACAGAGCCCTGATGTATCTGGTCTAACACAGACAGACAGACAGACAGACAGAGCCCTGATGTGTCTGGTCTACCACAGAGAGACAGACAGACAGACAGACAGACAGACAGACAGACAGACAGACAGACAGACAGACAGACAGACAGACAGAGCCCTGATGTGTCTGGTCTACCACAGACAGACAGACAGACAGACAGACAGACAGACAGACAGACAGACAGACAGACAGACAGACAGACAGACAGACAGACAGACAGACAGACAGACAGACAGACAGACAGAGCCCTGATGTGTCTGGTCTACCACAGAGAGAGACAGACAGACAGACAGACAGACAGACAGAGCCCTGATGTGTCTGGTCTAACACAGACAGACAGACAGACAGACAGACAGACAGACAGAGCCCTGATGTATCTGGTCTAACACAGACAGACAGACAGACAGACAGACAGACAGACAGACAGACAGACAGAGCCCTGATGTGTCTGGTCTACCACAGAGAGACAGACAGACAGACAGACAGACAGACAGACAGACAGACAGACAGACAGACAGACAGACAGACAGACAGACAGACAGACAGACAGACAGACAGACAGAGCCCTGATGTGTCTGGTCTACCACAGAGAGAGAGATAAAGGAAGACAAGGGGATTAGAATCTTTGGATACGTCCAAAAGAGATGTACAGTGCCTTGCGAATGTATTCGGCCCCCTTGAACTTTGCGACCTTTTGCCACATTTCAGGCTTCAAACATAAAGATATAAAACTGTATTTTTCTGTGAAGAATCAACAACAAGTGGGACACAATCATGAAGTGGAACGACATTTATTGGATATTTTCCACAAAAAATTTACAAATCAAAAACTGAAAAATTGGGCGTGCAAAATTATTCAGCCCCTTTACTTTCAGTGCAGCAAACTCTCTCCAGAAGTTCAGTGAGGATCTCTGAATGATCCAATGTTGACCTAAATGACTAATGATGATGAAATACAATCCACCTGTGTGTAATCAAGTCTCCGTATAAATGCACCTGCACTGTGATAGTCTCAGAGGTCCGTTATAAGCGCAGAGAGCATCATGAAGAACAAGGAACACACCAGGCAGGTCCGAGATACTGTTGTGAAGAAGTTTAAAGGCGGATTTGGATACAAAAAGATTTCCCAAGCTTTAAACATCCCAAGGAGCACTGTGCAAGTGATAATATTGAAATGGTTGGAGTATCAGACCACTGCAAATCTACCAAGACCTGGCCGTCCCTCTAAACTTTCAGCTCATACAAGGAGAAGACTGATCAGAGATGCAGCCAAGAGGCCCATGATCACTCTGGATGAACTGCAGAGATCTACAGCAGAGGTGGGAGACTCTGTCCATAGGACAACAATCAGTCGTATATTGCACAAATCTGGCCTTTATGGAAGAGTGGCAAGAAGAAAGCCATTTCTTAAAGATATCCATAAAAAGTGTTGTTTAAAGTTTGCCACAAGCCACCTGGGAGACACACCAAACATGTGGAAGAAGGTGCTCTGGTCAGATGAAACCAAAATTGAACTTTTTTGCAACAATGCAAAACGTTATGTTTGGCGTAAAAGCAACACAGCTCATCACCCTGAACACATCATCCCCACTGTCAAACATGGTGGTGGCAGCATCATGGTTTGGGCCTGCTTTTCTTCAGCAGGGAAAGGGAAGATGGTTAAGATTGATGGGAAGATGGATGGAGCCAAATACAGGACCATTCTGGAAGAAAACCTGATGGAGTCTGCAAAAGACCTGAGACTGGGACGGAGATTTGTCTTCCAACAAGACAATGATCCAAAACATAAAGCAAAATCTACAATGGAATGGTTCAAAAATAAACATATCCAGGTGTTAGAATGGCCAAGTCAAAGTCCAGACCTGAATCCAATCGAGAATCTGTGGAAAGAACTGAAAACTGCTGTTCACAAATGCTCTCTATCCAACCTCACTGAGCTCGAGCTGTTTTGCAAGGAGGAATGGGAAAAATGTCAGTCTCTCGATGTGCATAACTGATAGAGACATACCCCAAGCGACTTACAGGTGTAATCGCAGCAAAAGGTGGCGCTACAAAGTATTAACTTAAGGGGGCTGAATAATTTTGCACGCCCAATTTTTCAGTTTTTGATTTGTTGAAAAAGTTTCAAATATCCAATAAATGTCGTTCCACTTCATGATTGTATCCCACTTGTTGTTGATTCTTCACAAAAAAATACAGTTTTATATCTTTATGTTTGAAGCCTGAAATGTGGCAAAAGGTCGCAAAGTTCAAGGGGGCCGAATACTTTCGCAAGGCACTGTATGTCCCTTATGCACACTTACAGTACCTCAGCACAGATACTGTTGTGCCATTGTCGTGCATTTCAACTTGGTACATGGGAAGTATTTGAGTTTTGTTTTTATCCCAAGGATCCACTAACCCTCAGTGTTCTTTATGTCGTTTGATTTGGAGGATTGTGTGTGTTTTAGACGCAGGTGTAGGTGTTTGACTTACTCTCTGGATGCTAGTGTACGAGTTAGCTAGCTTTTTGCTGTGTGACTCGCTTGCAAAACACTGGATGATTTGTTGCGTACCCTCAGTGGATGCTAGCTCATACTCTGTGTGGCTGGCAGTTCTCTCTACATGTACTGTACCAGTTAGCTAGCTCATACTCTGTGTGGCTGGTAGTTCTCTCTACATGTACTGTACCAGTTAGCTAGCTCATACTCTGTGAGGCTGGCAGTTCTCTCTACAGGTACTGTACCAGTTAGCTAGCTCATACTCTGTGTGGCTGGCAGTTCTCTCTACAGGTACTGTACCAGTTAGCTAACCCATTCTGTTTGTGGCAGGCCTGACTTAGGGTACCCTAACTGGATGCATTGTGTACCAGTTAGCTTGCTCATAATGTGTGACTGGCTTGCCTTGCAGTAAACGGGGTGCTTGTGTACCAGTTTGCTAGTTTGTGTTGTGTGCGGCTGCCTTGCAGTAGCCTATCTTGTGAGGCATGTTTACCAGTTAGCTAGCTCGTTCTGTGGCTGGCTGGCTTGCCTTACATCACTCGCTGGATGCTTACATGTGTTTATCAGTTAGCTAGTTCATTCAGAATTCCCACTGGCAGCCTGTCACACTAGATCGCTCTGACGGAGGTGGTAGAGTGTTCCAAAGAGAAACGATTAGAGAACGAAGGAGAGATTTGAGTTCTGACACTGATCAGGATCGCCATCTCAGCCCCCCCGTACCACTCCCTTTACTCATTCCCCTCCTTTACTTTTCTATATTTCTTTAATTAAAAAGCGTTTCCCCGAGGGAGGGGACGACGACAACACTAGCTTATTCCGTAGTCTTTGCTGACTATGTGACCTTATAGGGTATACAGTACCTTATACAGTACCAGTCAAAAGTTTGGACACACTCATTCAATGTTTTTTTTTTATTTTGACTATTTTCTACATTGTAGAATAATAGTGAAGACATCAAAACTATGAAATAACACATATGGAATCATGTATTAACCAAAAAAGTGTTAAACAAATCAAAATAGATTTTATACTTGAGATTCTTCAAAGTAGCCGCCCTTTGATATGATGACAGCTTTGCACACTCTTGGCATTCTCTCAACCAGCTTCACCTGGAATGCAATAACGAGGCTTTATACAGGGTGTTACGGTGCAGAGTCAGCGTGGAGGCTATATACAGGGTGTTACGGTACACAGTCTTTGTGGAGGCTTTATACAGGGGGCACCGGTAAAGAGTAAATGTGGAGGCTATATACAGGGGGCACTGGTACAGAGTCAATGTGGAGGCTATATACAGGGTATTACGGTACAGAGTCAATGTGGAGGCTATATACAGGGTATTTATGGTACAGAGTCAATGTGGAGGCTATATACAGGGGGCACCGGTACAGAGTCAATGTGGAGGCTATATACAGGGGGCACCGGTACATTGTCAATGTGGAGGGTATATACAGGGTATTACGGTACAGAGTCAATGTGGAGGCTATATACAGAGGGCACCGGTACAGAGTCAATGTGGAGGGTATTTAAAGGGGGCACTGGTACAGAGTAGGTGTGGAGGTTATATACAGGGGGCACCGGTACAGAGTCAGTGTGGAGGTTATATACAGGGGGCACCGGTACTGAGTCAGTGTGGAGGCTATATACAGGCGGCACCGGTACCGAGTCAGTGTGGAAGCTATTTTTTCAGGGGGCACCGGTACCGAGTCAGTGTGGAGGCTATTTTTTTCTGGGGGCACCGGTGCCGAGTCAGTGTGGAGGGGTACAGGCTAGTTGGGGTAATCTGTACATGTAGGGGCGAAGTGACTATACATAGGTAACAAACAAACAGTGAGTAGGAGGAGAGGGGGGGAGTCAATGTACATTTTACGGTGGCGATTTGATTAATTGTTCAGCAGTCTTATGACTTGGGGGTAAAAGTTGTTGAGGAGACTTTTGGTCCTAGACTTGGTGCTCCGGTACTGCTTGCCGTGCGGTACCAGAGAAAATGGTCTATAACTTGGGTGACTGGAGTCTGACAATTTTATGGGCTTTCCTCTGACACCTCCTATTATATGGGTCCTGGATGGCAGGAAGCTTGGCCCCAGTTATGTACTGGGCCGTTCGCACTACCATCTGTAGCGCCTTACGGTCAGATGCCGAGCAGATGCCGAGCAGTTGCCATACCAGGTGGTGATGCAATCGGTCATGAGTTCCCACATTGTTGGCTGTTTTTCCTTCACTCTGAGGTCCAACTCATCCCAAACCATCTAATTTGGGTTGATATCGGTTGATTGTGGAGGCCAGGTCATCTGATGCAGCACTCCATCACTCTCCTTGGTCAAATAACCCTTACACTCTTCCTCCTTGCTTCACGGTGGGAACCACACATGCAGAGATCACCAACTCTGCGTCTCAGAAAGACACGGAGGTTGGAACCAAAGATACAATTTCTTGACTAATCAGACCAAAGGACAGATTTCCACCGGTCTAATGTCCATTGCTCGTGTTTCTTGGCCCAAGCAAGTCTCTTCATCTTATTGGTGTCCTTTAGTAGTGGTTTATTTGCAGCAATTCGAATTGCTGATTCATGCAGTTCTCTCTGAACAGTTGATGTTGAGATGTGTCTGTTACTTGAACTCTGTGAAGCATTTGTTTGGGCTGCAATCTGAGGTGCAGTTAACTCTAACAAACGTATCTTCTGCAGTAGAGGTAAGTCTGGGTCTTCCTTTCCTTTGGCGGTCCTCATTAGAGCCAATTTCATCATAGTGCTTGACGGTTTTTATGACTGCACTTGAAGAAACTTTCAAAGTTCTTGAAATGTTCCATAAAGACTGACGTTCATGTCTTAAAGTAGTGATGGACTGTTGTTTCTCGTTGCTTATTTGAGCTGTTCTTGCCATAATATGGACTTGGTCTTTTACCAAATAGGGCTATCTTCTATATACCAACCCTACCTTGTCACAACACAACTGATTGGCTCAAACGCATTAAGAAGAAATTAAATTCCACAAATTAAGACATGTATGTGACTCTTCTGTGTAAGTATTAATTTTAGCCCAACTAGTTTTGTTTTGTATTAAATGTTTTAATTCGACTCTTTTAACTAGGCAACTTTTTTTTTCAAACAACTTTTTTCTGGTAAAGTTGCATGGAAAAACACTTGAACCTTACATCCTACTGACTTCCAGTATCGTTTTCTAATCATTCTGAAATCAGGACTTCACTTCAATCTTAACTTCAATCTTAATATTAACAAGAGAGAGTCATTGTCTCCCTTCAACCTCATCTCATGGCATTTCATCCTTCCTATTTAGTCACTATTCAGCTATTAAAATCCCGGCTTGGTACTGTGTGTGTTTTGGCCTCTTGTTGTTGTTTTAGATTAGGTTCTACGGCGGGGTTCTCTCTAATTGTTGTTGTTTTAGATGAGGTTCGACAGCAGGGTTCTCTCTAATTGTTGTTGTTTTAGATGAGGTTCGACAGCAGGGTTCTCTCTAATTGTTGTTGTTTTAGATGAGGTTCGACAGCAGGGTTCTCTCTAATTGTTGTTGTTTTAGATGAGATTCTACAGCGGGGTTCTCTCTAATTGTTGTTGTTTTAGATGAGGTTCTACAGCAAGGTTCTCTCTAATTGTGCCCAGGATCCTCAGTTAGAGCTCTATCAACCCCCTCTGCCACACAAAAAACACACACAGAATGCTTGTACATGCACGGACTCCTTTCACACAGGATTTACACAGTATTCTGCCTTTACTGGATGGGGCTGGCAGGTAGCCTAGTGGTTGGAGCTGTTGAACTAGTAACCGAAAAGGTTGCAAGATCAAATCTCTGAGCTGACAAGGTGCAAATCTATCGTTCTGCCCCTGAACAAGATAGTTAACCCCACTGTTCCCTGGTAGGCCGTCGATGAAAATAAGCATTTGTTCTTTAACCCATTATTATTGCCTGCTGTTATACATCCTGGGTGCATGCTGGTATGCTGGAGACGAGTGGTAGTAGTGGTGTGCAGATGTAGGTGGTTGTCTATTTTAATACATCCATTGAGACTATACACCATAAAAAAAAAAAATCCATTATTCATTTGTTTAGGCAGGTCCTAAGAAACATTATAACACCAATGACAAAGTATTTTCAAAAGGAATAGAATGGCATATTTTTGAGTTTGAGTTTAGTTAATTTTTTTTCATATTACGAATTTAATTAGCAGTATTTGTTTTGTTTTGTTTTTTAATTGGGGCCAGAGATGCATAAATATTAATAAATTAATAAATTAATTATTAATTAATAAATATTTTTGCTATTTTGTTCAATTGAACAGACGAGACATCCCGATCACTGTCAACACACACACAGCCTATAGTAGTATAGCTATATACCTATATTTGACAGTAAGAATATAATGGAATGTAACTTATGTCGCGGGGAAACGTGTGGAAATGCTGTCATATGAAAAAAAGTGATATTTTGAAAGAGCCCCAAAAACCCATGCATTGTTGATCCACGTTTCATCTCTTTCCTACCCTCACACGATCAGGGAGCATGACGATACAAATATAACGTAATAACAATCCTATTTTCAAAAGTACGTGAGTCAAGTGTTCACAACCCCCGAGAGCTTTTGGAATAGTGTCTATGCATTCAAGCAGGATAATGCAATAAGATAAGCAAGATGCCTACACTTGATTTAGGCTACATTATTGCATTGCTAAATGTTTATTATCAGTGATCGATAAGCAAACCAGCTATCTGTGCCTTCAGATAGCATTCACCCCTCTTGACTTTTTTCACATGTTTGTTGTGTTACAGTCTGACTTTATAGTGGATTAAATTGAGATTGTGTCTCACTGGCCTACACACAATACCCCATAATTTCAAAAGTGGAATTATGTTTTTAGACATTTTTACAAAATGTGTTAAAAATCAGAACTTTCGTGAGTCATTAAGTATTCAACTCCTTAGTGTGTAATAACAGTGTTTAACATGATGTTGTAATGATTACCTCATCTCTGTGCTCCACACATACAACTATCTGTAAGGTCCCTCAGTTGAGCAGTGAATTTCAACCACAAATTCAACCACAAAGACCAGGGAGGTTTTCCAATGCCCTAGAAAGAAGGACACCTATTGGTAGATTGGTAGTTGTTAATTACATTTTCGATGGTGTATCAATACATCCCATTCACTACAAAGATACAGGCGTCCTTCCATCACCATGAGGCCAGTGGTGACATAGGGAAAAATGACATGAGTTTAATGGCTGTGAAAGGAGAACACTGAGGATGGGTCAACAACATTGTAGTTACTCCATAATACTAACCTAAATGACAGAGTTTAATGGCTGTGATAGGAGAACACTGAGGATGGATCAACAACATTGTAGTTACTCCATAACAGTAACCTAAATGACAGAGTTTAATGGCTGTGATAGGAGAACACTGAGGATGGGTCAACAACATTGTAGTTACTCCATAACAGTAACCTAAAGGACAGAGTTTAATGGCTGTGATAGGAGAACACTGAGGATGGATCAACAACATTGTAGTTACTCCACAATACTAACCTAAAGGACAGAGTTTAAAGGCTGTGATAGGAGAACACTGAGGATGGATCAACAACATTGTAGTTACTCCACAATACTAACCTAAAGGACAGAGTTTAAAGGCTGTGATAGGAGAACACTGAGGATGGATCAACAACATTGTAGTTACTCCACAATACTAACCTAAATGACAGAGTTTAATGGCTGTGATAGGAGAAAACTGAGGATGGATCAACAACATTGTAGTTACTCCATAATACTAACCTAAATGACAGAGTTTAATGGCTGTGATAGGAGAACACTGAGGATGGATCAACCACATTGTAGTTACTCCATAACAGTAACCTAAATGACAGAGTTTAATGGCTGTGATAGGAGAACACTGAGGATGGGTCAACAACATTGTAGTTACTCCATAACAGTAACCTAAAGGACAGAGTTTAATGGCTGTGATAGGAGAACACTGAGGATGGATCAACAACATTGTAGTTACTCCACAATACTAACCTAAAGGACAGAGTTTAATGGCTGTGATAGGAGAACTCTGAGGATGGATCAACAACATTGTAGTTACTCCACAATACTAACCTAAATGACAGAGTTTAAAGGCTGTGATAGGAGAATACTGAGGATGGATCAACAACATTGTAGTTACTCCACAATACTAACCTAAATGACAGAGTTTAATGGCTGTGATAGGAGAAAACTGAGGATGGATCAACAACATTGTAGTTACTCCATAATACTAACCTAAATGACAGAGTTTAATGGCTGTGATAGGAGAACACTGAGGATGGATCAACCACATTGTAGTTACTCCATAACAGTAACCTAAATGACAGAGTTTAATGGCTGTGATAGGAGAACACTGAGGATGGATCAACCACATTGTAGTTACTCCATAACAGTAACCTAAATGACAGAGTTTAATGGCTGTGATAGGAGAACACTGAGGATGGATCAACAACATTGTAGTTGACAGAGTGAAAAGAAGGAAGCCTGTACAGGATAAAAAATATTCCAAAACATTCATTCTGGCAGTAAAGTAATACTGCAAAAACATTTTTTGTGGTAAAGCAATTAACACAGTGAGTGCCGCTCTCCATGTTTTCAAGCACAGTAGTGGTTGGATCATGTCTATCGGTACGGTGTGCTTGCAATCGTTAAGGATTCAGGAATTTCTCAGGATAAAAAAAAGGCAATATCCTAGACGAAAACATGGTTCAGTCTGCGTTCCTTTCACCTTACAGCAGGACAACAACCTAAAACACAAGGCCAAATCTACACTGGAGTTTGCTTACCAAGAAGACAGTGAATGTTCCTGAGTGGCCAAGTTACAGGTTTGACTTAAATCTACTTACAAATCTATGGCAAGACCTGAATGGTTGTCTAGCAATGATCAACAACCAATTTGACAGAACTTGAAGAACTTTTGAAAAGAATAAATGGGCAAATGTTGCACAATCCAGGTGTGGAAAGCTGTTAGAGACTCAGCCAGAAAGACTCTCAGCTGTAATCACTGTCAAAATGCTTCTACAAAGTATTGATTCAGTGGTATGAATACTTGTCTAAATTAGACATTTCTTTAGAAACCAAATGGCACTATACAGTAAATGGCAGTTCTCTCTGATACGTGTGATCTGTTCTCTGTGTACTTCAGATGTGTCTGTGACACACACACACACACACACACACACACACACACACACACACACACACACACACACACACACACACACACACACACACACACACACAGAGAGAGAGACACACACACACACACACACACACACCCAGAGACACACACAGAGAGAGACACAGACAGACAGAAACACAGACACACACACCCCACACACACACACACACACCCAGAGACACACATACACACACACACACACACAGAGAGACACACACACAAAGAGAGACACACACACACACACACACAGAGAGACACACACACACACATCCAGAGACACACACAGAGAGAGACACAGACAGACAGACACACACACACACACACACACACACACACACACACACACACACACACACACACACACACACACACACACACACACAGAGCTCTGTAACCTGATTTCTCCTGTGTACTTCAGACGTCCCAGACTGTGGCTCCAATATCGAGCAAAATGAAGTATTCCCTGTCCCAAATGGAACCCTATTCCCTGTATAGTGCACTAGCCTTATGGGTCCTGGTCAAATGTAGTGCACTGCATACTGAATAGGGTGCCAGTTGGAACCCAATGTGTTATCAGATCCCTACTCACTGACACACTTCATGGTTTAATGGTTGTATCAATTGATTTGTAGAATATTAAGATCTGTCGTTATTTGTCTGTTTAGTTGAGAATTCATAATTTTTTTTTTTACGTGACCCTCTAGAAACGTCACTCAGGAGGCCCTTGAGTTAAGTAATTACAGAATGGGGCTTTGAGGCGGAAAGAACGACATCAGTCTAACAACTCTACAGGTTGCCTCTATTATTTGGGGGGGAAACCAAGTTTAATTTTATATAGTGAATGATGGTAACTTCATTTCATGCTGAACAACATCTAATCCCAACATTTTCGGTCAGATTTAGCGAACAAAGAGAGAACTAATGTTTGCAACTGCCAATTATCATATTGGTTGGGAGATGAAGCTGTGTCGTTTCTCGTAGAACAGTAATGTACCCTTTTAACCACTGTAGTTACTTTGCAGTAGTTTGCAATATAATGATAACAATGTCACATCCAGTCAGAGAGACATTTGTCAGGCTCACGCAAAACAGACAGACTAAGTGGATCAGATTGGTATCCACTTAAACGGAAATGCGAAAAGGGTCTTCCAACAGTAAGAATGACATGTCTCTCAACACTAGTCAGTCAAATGATTACAGTGATTAATCAGAGTGTAATTTGTGCTTTAGATTTTCATAATCAAAGCTTAGATAATTTCAGGGCATACAGAATGCAGAAGGTAGAGGAAGAAGCTAGAGTTTTCTTTTTCCTGAAGTGCCCTATTGATTAAATGGCCTCTCTTTTGTTTTTCTCTCTCACTCTCTATGTCTCTCTCTGTCTCTATAATAATGGAACACTGGCTACTTTAATAATGGAACACTGGCTACTTTAATAATGGAACTCTGGCTACTTTAATAATGGAACACTGGCCAGTTTAATAATGGAACACTGGCTACTTTAATAATGGAACACTGGCCAGTTTAATAATGGAACACTGGCTACTTTAATAATGGAACACTGGCCAGTTTAATAATGGAACACTGGCTACTTTAATAATGGAACACTGGCCAGTTTAATAATGGAACACTGGCTACTTTAATAATGGAACACTTGCTACTTTAATAATGGAACACTGGCTACTTTAATAATGGAACACTGGCCAGTTTAATAATGGAACACTGGCTACTTTAATAATGGAAAACTGGCCAGTTTAATAATGGAACACTGGCTACTTTAATAATGGAACACTGGCTACTTTAATAATGGAACACTGGCCAGTTTAATAATGGAACACTGGCCACTTTAATAATGGAACACCGGTCAGTTTAATAATGGAACACTGGCTACTTTAATAGTGGAACACTGGCTACTTTAATAGTGGAACACTGGTCAGTTTAATAATGGAACACCGGTCAGTTAATAATGGAACACTGGTCACTTTAATAATGGAACACTGGCCAGTTTAATAATGGTACACTGGCCACTTACTAATGGTACACTGGCCAATTTAATAATGGAACACTGGCTACTTTAATAATGGAACACTGGCCACTTTAATAATGGAACACTGGCCACTTTAATAATGGAACACTGGCTACTTTAATAATGGAACACTGGCCACTTTAATAATGGAACACTGGCCACTTTAATAATGGAACACTGGCCACTTTAATAATGGAACACCGGTCAGCTTAATAATGGAACACTGGTCACTTTAATAATGGAACACTGGCCACTTTAATAATGGAACACCGGTCAGTTTAATAATGGAACACTGGCTACTTTAATAGTGGAACACTGGCTACTTTAATAGTGGAACACTGGTCAGTTTAATAATGGAACACCGGTCAGTTAATAATGGAACACTGGTCACTTTAATAATGGAACACTGGCCAGTTTAATAATGGTACACTGGCCACTTACTAATGGTACACTGGCCAATTTAATAATGGAACACTGGCTACTTTAATAATGGAACACTGGCCACTTTAATAATGGAACACTGGCCACTTTAATAATGGAACACTGGCTACTTTAATAATGGAACACTGGCCACTTTAATAATGGAACACTGGCCACTTTAATAATGGAACACTGACTACTTTAATAATGGAACACCGGTCAGCTTAATAATGGAACACTGGTCACTTTAATAATGGAACACTGGCCACTTTAATAATGGAACACCGGTCAGTTTAATAATGGAACACTGGCTACTTTAATAGTGGAACACTGGCTACTTTAATAGTGGAACACTGGTCAGTTTAATAATGGAACACCGGTCAGTTAATAATGGAACACTGGTCACTTTAATAATGGAACACTGGCCAGTTTAATAATGGTACACTGGCCACTTACTAATGGTACACTGGCCAATTTAATAATGGAACACTGGCTACTTTAATAATGGAACACTGGCCACTTTAATAATGGAACACTGGCCACTTTAATAATGGAACACTGGCTACTTTAATAATGGAACACTGGCCACTTTAATAATGGAACACTGGCCACTTTAATAATGGAACACTGACTACTTTAATAATGGAACACCGGTCAGCTTAATAATGGAACACTGGTCACTTTAATAATGGAACACTGGCCACTTTAATAATGGAACACCGGTCAGTTTAATAATGGAACACTGGCCACTTTAATAATGGAACACTGGCTACTTTAATAATGGAACACCAGTCAGTTTAATAATGGA
The DNA here is from genome assembly GCF_002021735.2 of Oncorhynchus kisutch. Lineage (NCBI taxonomy): Eukaryota > Metazoa > Chordata > Actinopteri > Salmoniformes > Salmonidae > Oncorhynchus > Oncorhynchus kisutch. Next base: position 5,024,658 of record NC_034174.2, read on the forward strand.
ACACCGGTCAGTTTAATAATGGAACACCGGTCAGTTTAATAATGGAACACTGGCCACTTTAATAATGGAACACTGGCCACTTTAATAATGGAACACTGGCCACTTTAATAATGGAACACTGGCAACTTTAATAATGGAACACTGGCTACTTTAATAATGGAACACTGGCTACTTTAATAATGGAACACTGGTCAGTGGTATGCAGCACACCACCCTGCATACCACTGCTGGCTTGCTTCTGAAGTTAAGCAGGGTTGGTCCTGGTCGGTCCCTGGATGGGAGACCAGATGCTGCTGGAAGTGGTGTTGGAGGACCAGTAGAAGGCACTCTTTCCTCTGGTCTAAAAAAAAATAAAAAATTTCCCGATATGATCTGGGACACTGCCCTGTGTAGGGTGCCGTCTTTCGGATGGGAGACGTTAAATGGGTGTCCTGACTCTCTGAGGTCATTAAAGATCCTATGACACTTATTGTAAGAGTAGGGATGTTAACCCCGGTGTCCTGGCTAAATTCACAATCTGGCCCTCAAACCATCATGGTCACCTAATAATCCCCAGTTTACAATTGGCTCATTAATCCCCTGTAACTATTCCCCAGGTCGGTGCTGCAAATGAGAACGTGTTCTCAGTCAACTTAACTGGTAAAATAACAAATAAATAAATAATGGAACGCTGGTCAGTTTAATAATGGAATCACTGGTCACTATATATGTAGTCGGAAGTTTACATACACCTTAGCCAAATACATTTAAACTCAGTTTTTCACAATTCCTGACATTTAATCCTAGTAAAAATTAGTTAGGAACACCACTTTATTTTTAGAATGTGAAATGTCAGAATAATAGTGGAGAGAATGATTTATTTCAGCTTTTATTTCTTTCATCACATTCCCAGTGGGTCAGAAGTTTACATACACTCAATTAGTATTTGGTAGCATTGCCTTTAAATTGAATATCTTGGGTCAAACATTTCGGGGAGCCTTCCACAAGCTTCCCACAATACGTTGGGTGAATTTTGACCCATTCCTCCTGACACAGCTTGTGTAACTGAGTCAGGTTTGTAAGCCTCCTTGCTCGCACATGCTTTTTCAGTTCTGGCCACATATTTTCTATGGGATTGAGGTCAGGGCTTTCTGATGGCCACTCCAAAACCTTGACTTTGTTATCCTTAAGCCATTTTGCCACAACTTTGGAAGTATGCTTGGGGTCATTGTCCATTTGGAAGACCCATTTGCAACAAAGCTTTAACTTCCTGACTGATGTCTTGGTGTTGCTTCAATATATCCACATAATTTTCCATCCTCATGATGTCATCTATTTTGGGACGTGCACCAGTCTCTCTTGCAGCAAAGCACCCCCACAACATGATGCAGCCACCCCTGTGCTTCACGGTTGGGATGGTGTTCTTTGGCTTGCAAGCCTCCCCCTTTTTCCCCCAACTGAATGATGGTCATTATGGCCAAACAGTTCAATTTTTTTTTTCATCAGACCAGAGGACATTTCTCCAAAAGTACAATCTTTGTCCCCATGTGCAGTTGTAAACCATAGTCTGTCTTTTGTATGGCGCTTTCGGAGCAGTGGCTTCTTCCTTGCTGAGAGGACTTTCAAGTTATGTTGATATAGGACTTGTTTTACTGTGGATGTAGATACTTTTGTACCTGTTTCCTCCAGCATCGTCACAAGGTACTTTGCTTCTGTTCTGGGATTGATTTGCACTTTTCTCATCAAAGTACGTTCATCTCTAGGAGACAGAACGCGTCTCATTCCTGAGCGGTATGACTGCTGCGTGGTCCCATGGTGTTTATACTTGAGTACTATTGTTTGTACAGATGAACGTGGTACCTTCATGCTTTTGGAAATTGCTGCCACGGACAAACCAGACTTGTGGAGGTCAAAAAAAAAATGCTGAGGTCTTTGCTGATTTCTTTAGATTTTCCCATGATGTCAAGCAAAGAGGCACTGAGTTTGAAAGTAGGCCTTGAAACACACCTCCAATTGACTCAAATGATGTCAGTTAGCCTATCAGAAGCTTCTAAAGCCATGGCATAATTTTCTGGAATTTTCCAAGCTGTTTAAAGGCACAGTCAACTTAGTGTATGTAAACCTCTGACCCACTGGAATTGTGACTCAGTGAATTATAAGTGAAATAATCTGTCTGTAAACAATTGTTGGAAAAATTACTTGTGTCATGCACGAAGTAGATGTCCTAATCGACTTGTCAAAACTATAATTTGTTAACATGACATTTGTAGAGTGGTTGAAAAACGAGTTTTAAGGACTCCAACGTAAGTGCATGTAAACTTCCGACATCAACTGTATATATATTATTTTATCGAAACAGGTGGGGCTCAAAACTGGTGGGCCTCTGCCTTCCCTGAATGACATGTCTCCGCAGTCTGAAATAGAAAAAGAACAAACTATCATTGGAAAAGATGCAAACATTTGTTCTCTGTTCCAGAAGTTGTCATGTGGGATACAGACTCAGGAAAAATGGAAGCAGATTTCTCCTGAAATACTCATCAGCCTGAATTACTAATACTTACAATGTAATCTCCAGCAATGGAATATGTCCTGAAATACTGGTTTCACAACAGTGGTCTATTTCAGCAGGGGAAACAGGAGCAATAGGAACTGGACAAATATAAAGCTTGAAGGTAAAATGTCCTACATTTTGCAAATAATTCAAACAGCGTGTCTAAATAGATACGCAATGTGATACAGGACTTTTTCTACACAAGCAGCAGATTTTTTTAACCTTTATTTAACTAGGCAAGTCAATTAAGAAAAAGTATTATTTTCAATGATGGCCTAGGAACAGTGAGCTAACTGCCTTTGTTCAGGGGCAGAACAACAGATGTGTACCTTTTCAGGTCCAGGATTTGATCTTGCAACCTTTCGGTTACTAGTCCAACAGCTCTAACCACTAGGCTCCCTGCTGCCTCTATACTCTAAACACTAGGATACCTGCCACCTCCACACTCTAACCACTAGGCTACCTGCTGCCTCTACACTCTAACCACTAGGCTACGCTGCCACCTCTACACTCTGATATTAAAGATGCTCTTGAGGCCTACGACTTGTTTTAAGAGTTGATTTATATGTCTTTTTTCTCTCTACAGGATTTGATGCCTACTTCACATCGCGGACGCTGGAGAACAACAGGAGAAACGTCTGGTTCGCAGAATACTGGGAAGAGAACTTCAACTGTAAACTAATGAGCTCTTCCAAGAAGGAAGACACCAGCAGGAAATGCACAGGTAGCCATTGGCACTCGACAAGGCTGTACTTTAAACCCCATAAATATTGGCACATGATAGATGTTTGATGCCTTATTAGCAAGGGCATACTTTCTTACAGTAAACATTTGAACTATTTATGAGGTAGTAGGCCAATGATAGGCTCCATATCACACTGCAGCCCTGTTCTCAGAATACCCCTTGGTACTATTTTATTCTGCACTCTGCAAGGATGTGCAGTAATCCCCCTTAGGGCTGTTGGGGTAACCCTATTACCGCCACACCGGCAGTCACAAGTCATGACGGCAATTCCAGTGAACATTTAGTCACAGTAATTAGCCTTCTCCAAGCTCTGAGGATGTTGATGGTCATTAGTAGCTGGTACTCAGCACTCTATTGTCCCTCTAATCACTCGGACATCAATGCAAATGTAATCGAAAATCTAATCAAACAGTTCATTAGAGCCCATGAGCTAATGTTGCACAACATTTCTATAATTGCATTTCTATAGGAAATGCAATTGCGTGAGAAAACAGAATGATGGCCTCTGTTAAAAAGAGGAGGATCCATTCAGCTTACTAGGCCTACTTTATTTATTTCGCAATGTTCCTAATATTAAATCAATCAATCAAATTTATTTATGAAGAAACCCAGCGTCAAACCCCAAAACGGCAAGCAATGCCGATGCAGAAGCACGGTGGCTAGGAAAAACTCCCTAGAAAGGTCAGAACCTAGGAAGAAACCAGGCTATGAGGGGTGGCCAGTCCTCTTCTGGCTGTGCCGCGTGGAGATTATAAACCTAGAGAGGAACCAGGCTATGAGGGGTGGCCAGTCCTCTTCTGGCTGTGCCGGGTGGAGATTATAACAGAACATGAGTTAGGATAGGTTCCCAAAACACGAAAATATGCTCAGATGTGATAAAAAGAGAATAACTCCCTAGATAGGCATGGACCTAGAAAGAAGCGTAGAGAGGAACCAGGCTCTGAGGGGTGGCCAGTACTTTTCTGGCTGTGCCTGGTGGAGATTATAAGAGTACATGACCATTAAGGCCAGATTGTTCTTCAAGGTATTCAAACGTTCATAGCTGACCAGCAGGGTCATATAATAATCACAGTAGTTGTAGAGGGTGCAACAGGTCAACACCTCAAGGGGTAAATGTCAGTTGGCTTTTCATAGCCGAGCATTCAGAGATGTCGAGGCAGCAGGTGCGGTAGAGAGTGAATAGAATATAATATAATAAAATAACACTTTATTGTCCATCCAGAATGGACGGAAATGGAAGGTCAGCCAGGAGTCATCAGGCCAGGTAGTCCTGCTGCTTGGACGTAGGGTTCAGGTCCTCCGGGCGGAAGAAATAATTAGAATTACACCAGATAAAACAGACTGATCCTACCCCCCCGGTGCATAGACTATAGCATAGATACTGGATGCTGAGATGGGATGGGGGCCACTGTGGTCCCATCCGATGATACCTCAGACAGGACCAACCAGGCAGGGTATAACTCCACCCACTTTGTCTAAGCAAACACCACCCTACACCACTAGAGGGATATCAAAAGACCACCAACTTACTATCCTGAGACAAGGCTGAGTATAGCCCACCAAGATCTCCTCCACTGCACGAGACTGAGGGGGGTCCAAACCGGACACATTGCTTCTCTTTTCAACAGGTGTATAGCTTACCTGTTTGGCATGAAAAAATGAACCATGGAAAAAGCTACCTCCATTCTCTATTTAAAACATCTACAGGATCAACCCCACGGGATGGTTGAGCTAACATAGGCTAATGTGATTAGCAGGAGGTTGTAAGTAACACGAATATTTCCCAGGACATAGACATATCTGATATTGTCAGCAAGCTTAACAATTATTGTTAATATAAGTGCACTGTCCAATTTACAGTAGCTATTACAGTGAAATAATACCATGCTATTGTTTGAGGAGAGTGCACAGTTTCGAACTCAAAAAGTTATTAATAAATCAATTGGGCAGTCTTGATACAACATTTTGAACCGAAATGCAATGATTCATTGGATTAGTCTAAAACTTTGCACATACACTGCTCTCATCTAGTGGCCAAAATCTAAATTGCGCCTGGGCTGGAATAATTCATTATGGCCTTTTTCACGCTTATAGCCTACTGTCATGTGTGCATTTCTGTGCTTAGAATGTGAAGAAAAAGCCTATCAACATTTGAAGCTTAAACGTTCTGATCTGTTGCGCCGGCCTCATTGCGAAAAATGTGTTTTTGGGGGGATGCAAGTGGTTGTATTAATTTGGGATCTATCACATCCCACAACTATCCCAGACTATGTTTGGAATATGTATTTCCCGCACAGAGTACAATAGGTAAACCTTTGTACTATTGGGGATAGTAAATTAACATAGGCTAGTGCTTTTGCTTTTGCTGTTCGTTAGGCCTACTCATCTTGTTGGCTGACGGAAAGTGCATGTGGACAGTTCTTCCAATATCTTCAATATGCACCTTGGAATTGGATAAGGACGCCCGCAGTTGCGTCCCCAATGCGTCTGTCTTCACTTGTAGCCTGTGACAAAGACCTGATCATGTGACAGAGAACCAGTGAGTGTGGGAAGCTTTGGCATGCAGCTGGGGGAAGGGAATTATAATAGTTATATTCATCCCAAAGGCACAACGGCCACTGGCCGCAATAGGCATGGCTTTTCTTCAAGGTGTGTTACAGCCACACACAAAGGGGATGCTGCCAGGAAATTCAAGGCATTATGAAGTGCTTGTCAAATTGTGAATGAGAGACTGATGAAGTGTGTACAGCCAGCCATCTTTTTCTTTTCACCTTTTATACTTTTTAACATTTTTGTTATCTTCATTAGAGTCACATCAGATAGCCCAACATTTGTATCACAACTAAAGAAACATAAATACCATAAATAACTCTATATTGTTTGTTTGTTTGCATGTTTGTTTGTTATTCACAGCTCAACACAGAATAGCCACATGTGCCTCTTTCACAAAAATATCCTTTCTATTTTATTCAACTTTGTTCAATTGTATTCTTTATACTATAAAATAATACAAAACAATGACAAGGAATTCTAAGTAAATATTGTCTGCTAAATTAACTATTGTAGCCCACAGCAATATAGCATAGCCAGATCAGGGGCAACTCAGAGAATGGTATTATGTTCTTCTAAAATAGACTACATGTTCTTCATATCATGCTTCTGTGGTCTAAAATAAACAATGGATTTATTGTGACGGTGTAGGCTGTATTACATGGATTTATTAGCCTTTTTAAAGATGTAGATGTTCCTAAGGTCTACATCGGTGGCTTTTAGGCTATGCATGGATGCCTGGAGATGCTAAATGTGTTTATTTTAAATGGTCAAATTTTGATTGGTCGCATAAACATATTTAGCAGATGCTATTGCGGGTCTAGTGAAATGCTTGTGTTCCTAGCTCCAACAGTGCAGTAATATCTAACAATACAGAACAATACACACAAATCTAAGTAGTAAAAGTATGGTATTAAGACATATAGAAATATTAGGATGAGGATGTCGGAGTCCGGGGATACAGTATTAATACATTAAAAGTCACAAGCTCGGACACACCTACTTATTCAAGGGTTTTACTTTATGTTTGACCCTTTTCTACATTGTAGAATAATAGTGAAGACATCAAAACTATACAATAACACATATGGAATCATATGGGACTAGCATGTGTTTTTCAAGAGGACAATGACCCAAAACACGCCTCCAGGCTGTGTAAGGGCTATTTGAGAGTGATGTAGTGCTGCATCAGATGACCTGGCCTCCACAATCCCCCAACCTCAACCCACTTGAGACGGTTTGGGATGAGTTGGACCGCAGAGTGAAGGAATAGCCACATGCTCGGACACACCTACTTATTCAAGGGTTTTACTTAATTGTTTACCGTTTTCTACATTGTAGAATAATAGTGAAGACATTCATTTGTTGAATTTCTTTCCTCATTAATGCTTTTGAGCCAATCAGTTGTGTTGTGATAAAGTAGCATTTGTATACAGAAGTTAGCCCTATTTAGTAAAATACCAAGTATATTGTGGCAAGAACAGCTCAAATAGGCAAAGACAAATGACAGTCCATGATTATTTTAAGACATGAAGGTCAGTCAATCTGGAAAATTTCAAGAACTTTTAAAAATGTTCTTCAAGTGCAGTCGCAAAAACCATCAAGCGCTATGATGAAACTGGCTCTGCCACAGGAAAGGAAGACCCAGAGTTCATTAGTTTTACCAGCCTCAGAAATTGTAACCCAAATAAATGATTCACAGAGTTCAAGTAACAGACACGTCTCAACATCAACTGTTTAGAGGAGACTGCGTGAATCAGGCATTCTTGGTCGAATTGCTGCAAATAAACCACTACTAAAGGACACCAATAAGAAGAAGATACTTGCTTGGGCCAAGAAACATGAGCAATGGACATTAGACTGGTGGAAATCTGTCCTTTAGTCTGATGAGTCCAAATTAGAGATTTTTGGTTCCAACTGCTGTGTCTTTGCGAGACAAAGAGTAGGTGAATGGATGATCCCCGCATGTGTGGTTCCAATCGTGACGCATGGAGGAGGATGTGTGATGGTGTAGGGGTGCTTTGCTGTTGACACTGTCAGTGATTTGTTTGGAATTCAAGGCACACATACCCATCATCGCTACCACAGCATTCTGCAGCGATATGCCATCCCATCTGGTTTGCACTTATTGGGACTAGCATTTGTTTTTCAACAGGACAATGACCCAAAACACGCCTCCAGGCTGTGTAAGGGCTATTTGAGAGTGATGTAGTGCTGCATCAGATGACCTGGGCTCCACAATCCCCCACAACCCAACCCAGGTGAGATGGTTTGGGATGAGTTGGACCCGCAGAGTGAAGAAAAAGCAGCCAACAGGTGCTCATCTTATGTGGGAACTCCTTCAAGACTGTTGGAAAAGTATTTCATGTGAAGCTGGTTGAGAGAACAGCAAGAGTGGGAAAAGCTGTCATCAAGGAAAAGGGTAGCTGCTTTGAAGAATCTCAAATATAAAATATATTTTCATTTGTTTGACAATTTTTTGGTTACTAAATTATTCCATATGGGTCATTTAATAGTTTTGATGTCTTCACTATTGTTGTACAGTGTAGAAAATAGTAAATGTTATCAAATGCCCTTGAATGACTAGATGTGTCCAAACTTTTGACTGGTACTGTACATATCCCAACCAGAAGCTTGGCACACCTGTGTTGGTGGAGTTTCTCCCATTATTCTCTGCAGATTTTCTCAAACTCTGTCAGGTTTCATGGGGAGCATCGCTGCACAGCGTCGCTGCACAGCAATTTTCAGGTCTCTCCAGAGATGTTAGATAGAGTTAAAGTCTGGGCTCTGGCTGGGCCACTCAAGGACATTCAGAGACTTGTCCCAAAGCCACTCCTGCGTAGGGATGGTGCCAGGCTTCCTCCAGATGTGATGCATGAGTTCATTCTGGGTTTCATCAGTCCAGAGAATTTTGATTCTCCAATTTCCAGTCTCATAGTGAAGGGTCTAAATATTTATGTAAATACAGTATTTCTGCTTTTTATGTTTAATACATTTGCACAAGTTTCTAAAAACTAGTTTTTACTTGTTCATTATGGGTTATTGTTTGTCGATTGATGAGGAAATTGTTTTATTTAATCCATTTTAGAATAAGGCTGTAAACGTAACAAAATGTGGGGAAATAAGTCTGAATACTTTCTGAATGCACTGCACATATTACCTCAACTACCACTTACCAAACAGGGTAGCCTAGTGGTTAGAGCGTTGGACTAATAGCCGAATGGTTGCAAGTTCAAATCTCCGAGCTGACAAAGTACAAATCTGTCTTTCTGCCCCTGAACAGGCAGTTAACCCACTGTTCCTAGGCTGTCATTGAAAATAAGAATTTGTTCTTAACAAAAGGCTAAGCTTGAGAGCTAGCATATTTATTTCATTTCATTTGAGATTTTCATGAATAGTTAACGTTGCGTTATGGTAATGAGCTTGAGGCTGTATTCACAATCCCGGATCCGGGATGGCTAGAATCAAGAGTTAACTGACTTGCCTAGTTAAATAAAGGTAATCTTGCTGATGGCACACTGTGGTCTTTCACCCAATAAATATGTAAAAGACATGGGAGTTTATCAACATTTGTTTTCAAATTCTTTGTGGGTCTGTGTAATTTTCAGGGAAATATATGTCTCTAATATGGTCATACATTTGGCAGGAGGTTAGGAAGTGCAGCTCAGATGTTTCTACTATCTACGAGGCAAATTTACACATCAATTTGCACATCAAGGGACATGATTGCATGACATTAGTGGAAGCTTATGCTGCTGTTGAGGATAACATTATAATGCAGTGCAGTAGAGGTCCTGGGTTCCTGATAGGGAAGGAGGGAGAGAGTGATGGAGGGGAGATAGGGGTAGGATTGCAGGAGGGGATGAGGTGTATTATTGGGAGGTTTGGGAGGGGGTGAGAATATGGGGAGATAGGGGTAGGATGGCAGGAGGGGATGAGGTGTATTATTGGGAGGTTTGGGAGGGGGTGAGAATATGGAGAGATAGGGGTAGGATGGCAGGAGGGGATGAGGTGTATTATTGGGAGGTTTGGGAGGGAGTGAAAAGACAGGGAGAGAGTGGAGAGTATGGTATGGTGCTGATCGGGAGGGAGAGGAGATAGTGTCCTGGCATGTGGGGGAGAAGAGACCTGGGGTCTGGTGCTGATCGGGAGAGAGAGGAGATAGTGTCCTGGCGTGTGGGGGAGAAGAGACCTGGGGTCTGGTGCTGATCGGGAGGGAGAGGAGATAGTGTCCTGGCGTGTGGGGGAGAAGAGACCTGGGGTCTGGTGCTGATCGGGAGGGAGAGGAGATAGTGTCCTGGCGTGTGGGGGAGAAGAGACCTGGGGTCTGGTGCTGATCGGGAGGGAGAGGAGATAGTGTCCTGGCGTGTGGGGGAGAAGAGACCTGGGGTCTGGTGTTACCGGTGAGGGAGGGGAGATTGGGGTCATCCATTTGATTTGAAAGGAAACTATACAGTCAGTCAGGGGACCACCAGGTGGGAAAGGCTAGCCCCTATATTAGTAATATACCTGAGCTGTTATTTTCATGTCCTGCCCTACATTAAGTACCAACCCCCCACCTCTCTGTTGGGTTATTACACGCTTGGCTCGTTAGCTGCTAGCGCCGTGTCTCTCTTTAACGAGACATAATGAGATGATTAGGATTTATAGGACGATGCCGTCCTCTCCTTGTGGCGCCCCCCCAAAGGTTCACTCAACCCAGACCAAACTTTTACTGGCTGCTTCTTAAATGGCAGCTTTTTCCCTATAGGACTCTGGTCGTAGTGCACTATATAGGGAATAGGACTCTGGTCGTAGTGCACTATATAGGGAATAGGACTCTGGTCGTAGTGCACTATCTAGGGAATAGGACTCTGGTCGTAGTGCACTATATAGGGAATAGGACTCTGGTCGTAGTGCACTATATAGGGAATAGGACTCTGGTCGTAGTGCACTATATAGGGAATAGTACTCTGGTCGTAGTGCACTATATAGGGAATAGTACTCTGGTCGTAGTGCACTATATAGGGAATAGGACTCTGGTCGTAGTGCACTATATAGGGAATAGTACTCTGGTCGAAGTGCACTATATAGGGAATAGGACTCTGGTCGTAGTGCACTATATAGGGAATAGGACTCTGGTCGTAGTGCACTATATAGGGAATAGGACTCTGGTCGTAGTGCACTATATAGGGAATAGGACTCTGGTCGTAGTGCACTATATAGGGAATAGGACTCTGGTCGTACTGCACTATATAGGGAATAGGACTCTGGTCGTAGTGCACTATATAGGGAATAGGACTCTGGTCGTAGTGCACTATATAGGGAATAGGACTCTGGTCGAAGTGCACTATATAGGGAATAGGACTCTGGTCGTAGTGCACTATATAGGGAATAGGACTCTGGTCGTAGTGCACTATATAGGGAATAGGACTCTGGTCGTAGTGCACTATATAGGGAATATGACTCTGGTCGTAGTGCACTATATAGGGAATAGGTCTCTGGTCGTAGTGCACTATATAGGGAATAGGACTCTGGTCGTAGTGCACTATATAGGGAATAGGACTCTGGTCGTAGTGCACTATATAGGGAATAGGACTCTGGTCGTAGTGCACTATATAGGGAATAGGACTCTGGTCGTAGTGCACTATATAGGGAATAGGACTCTGGTCGTAGTGCACTATCAATTGAATAGGACACTGGTCGTAGTGCACTATCTAGGGAATAGGACTCTGGTCGTAGTGCACTATATAGGGAATAGGACTCTGGTCGTAGTGCACTATCGAGGGAATAGGACTCTGGTCGTAATGCACTATATAGGGAATAGTACTCTGGTCGTAGTGCACTATATAGGGAATAGTACTCTGGTCGTAGTGCACTATATAGGGAATAGGACTCTGGTCGTAGTGCACTATATAGGGAATAGGACTCTGGTCGTAGTGCACTATATAGGGAATAGGACTCTGGTCGTAGTACACTATATAGGGAATAGGACTCTGGTCGAAGTGCACTATATAGGGAATATGACTCTGGTCGTAGTGCACTATATAGGGAATAGGACTCTGGTCGTAGTGCACTATATAGGGAATAGGACTCTGGTCGTAGTGCACTATCAATTGAATAGGACACTGGTCGTAGTGCACTATCTAGGGAATAGGACTCTGGTCGTAGTGCACTATATAGGGAATAGGACTCTGGTCGTAGTGCACTATCGAGGGAATAGGACTCTGGTCGTAATGCACTATATAGGGAATAGTACTCTGGTCGTAGTGCACTATATAGGGAATAGTACTCTGGTCGTAGTGCACTATATAGGGAATAGGACTCTGGTCGTAGTGCACTATATAGGGAATAGGACTCTGGTCGTAGTGCACTATATAGGGAATAGGACTCTGGTCGTAGTACACTATATAGGGAATAGGACTCTGGTCGAAGTGCACTATATAGGGAATAGGACTCTGGTCGTAGTGCACTATCAATTGAATAGGACACTGGTCGTAGTGCACTATCTAGGGAATAGGACTCTGGTCGTAGTGCACTATATAGGGAATAGGACTCTGGTCGTAGTGCACTATCGAGGGAATAGGACTCTGGTCGTAGTGCACTATATAGGGAATAGGACTCTGGTCGAAGTGCACTATATAGGGAATAGGACTCTGGTCGTAGTGCACTATATAGGGAATAGGACTCTGGTCGTAGTGCACTATATAGGGAATAGGACTCTGGTCGTAGTGCACTATATAGGGAATAGTACTCTGGTCGTAGTGCACTATATAGGGAATAGGACTCTGGTCGTAGTGCACTATCGAGGGAATAGGACTCTGGTCGTAGTGCACTATATAGGGAATAGGACTCTGGTCGAAGTGCACTATATAGGGAATAGGACTCTGGTCGTAGTGCACTATATAGGGAATAGGACTCTGGTCGTAGTGCACTATATAGGGAATAGTACTCTGGTCGTAGTGCACTATATAGGGAATAGTACTCTGGTCGTAGTGCACTATATAGGGAATAGGACTCTGGTCGTAGTGCACTATATAGGGAATAGGACTCTGGTCGTAGTGCACTATATAGGGAATAGGACTCTGGTCGTAGTGAACTATATAGGGAATAGGACTCTGGTCGTAGTGCACTATATAGGGAATAGGACTCTGGTCGAAGTGCACTATATAGGGAATAGGACTCTGGTCGTAGTGCACTATATAGGGAATAGGACTCTGGTCGTAGTGCACTATATAGGGAATAGGACTCTGGTCGTAGTGCACTATATAGGGAATAGGACTCTGGTCGTAGTGCACTATATAGGGAATAGGACTCTGGTCGTAGTGCACTATATAGGGAATAGGACTCTGGTCGTAGTGCAAAGTATAGGGAATAGGACTCTGGTCGTAGTGCACTATATAGGGAATAGTACACTGGTCGTAGTGCACTATATAGGGAATAGGACTCTGGTCGTACTGCACTATATAGGGAATAGTACTCTGGTCGTAGTGCACTATATAGGGAATAGGACTCTGGTCGTAGTGCAAAATATAGGGAATAGGACTCTGGTCGTAGTGCACTATCGAGGGAATAGGACTCTGGTCGTAGTGCACTATCTAGGGAATAGGACTCTGGTCGTAGTGCACTATATAGGGAATAGGACTCTGGTCTAAATTAGTGCACTAGATAGGGAATAGGACTCTGGTCGTAGTGCACTATATAGGTAATAGGACTCTGGTCGTAGCGCACTATATAGGGAATAGGACTCTGGTCGTAGTGCACTATATAGGGAATAGGGCTTTGGTCTAATGTAGTGCCCTATATAGGGAATAGGGCTCTGGTCTAATGTAGTGCCCTATATAGGGAATATATTTCCATTTGGGATGGTTTTGTCTTCTGCATTGTTTTTTTCTCTTCACATTTCCCGCCTGGTAGATTATCGCTGCCATGGGAAGAAAAGAAAAAGAAGAGAGGCCATCAATAAGCTTTTGTACCCAGCTGCCCCACAGTGGTAATATATCTATTATGGCTAACCC
>NC_034174.2:5043479-5223479 GCF_002021735.2 Oncorhynchus kisutch
TGTAGAGGTGGCAGGTTAGTCTAGTGGTTAGAGTGTAGAGGTGGCAGGTTAGACTAGTGGTTAGAGTGTAGAGGTGGCAGGTTAGTCTAGTGGTTAGAGTGTAGAGGTGGTAGGGTAGCCTAGTGGTTAGAGTGTAGAGGTGGCAGGTAGCCTAGTGGTTAGAGTGTAGAGGTGGCAGGTTAGTCTAGTGGTTAGAGTGTAGAGGTGGCAGGTTAGCCTAGTGGTTAGAGTGTGGAGGTGGCAGGGTAGCCTAGTGGTTAGAGTGTAGAGGCGGCAGGTACCCTAGTGGTTAGAGTGTAGAGGTGGCAGGGTAGCCTAGTGGTTAGAGTGTAGAGGCAGGTAGCCTAGTGGTTAGAGTGTAGAGGCGGCAGGGTAGCCTAGTGGTTAGAGAGTTGGACTAGTAACTGGAAGGTTGCAGGTTCAAACCCCTGAGCTGACAAGGTACAAACCTGTCGTTCTGCCCCTGAACAGGCAGTTAACCCACTGTTCCTAGACCAGTTAACCCACTGTTCCTAGACCAGTTAACCCACTGTTCCTAGACCAGTTAACCCACTGTTCCTAGACCAGTTAACCCACTGTTCCTAGACCAGTTAACCCACTGTTCCTAGACCAGTTAACCCACTGTTCCTAGACCAGTTAACCCACTGTTCCTAGACCGTCATTGTAAATAAGAATTTGTTCTTAACTGACTTGCCTAGTTAAATAAAATACTGCTCTGATCAATCGTTTTGACTTCCATATCCTTACATCTCAACATTTTTATGTCAATTATCTTTTAAAGACAGTATGTAATGCATTAATGAATCACTTATACAATCATTCAATCAATTTGACTTCGTTTTTACTAATCTAATTAAGGTCAAATAAAATAAAAACATAAACTCTCCCATGTTCACTTACCAGTTGGTATTGTTCTTACTTAATGTCTTGGTTTTCTTGGTTTTGTTTTATTAAAACATTTCACCTGCAACTCCTAGTTAAATAAAGGTAAAATATATATATAAAATAAAAAATGAAACAGCATGGTTTCCTGAGGAGGAGGACCACACAACATGTCATCGCATGACTCCAAGATGACATACATATGATAGTTATTATATCAATTTTTGAGCACAGACATTTACCCCAAAACATCTACTGTATGCCTGTCTGTGTGTCTGTCTGTCTGTATGCCTGTCTGTATGTCTGTCTGTCTGTCTGTCTGTATGCCTGTCTGTGTCTGCGACCCAAAAAGATCCCACCTCATCTGGTGTGTTCTGCTTTCTCAACATTTTGTAAAGTTTACTGATAAATGTTCTGCTTTCTCAACATTTTGTAAAGTTTACTGATAAATGTTCTGTTTTCTCAACATTTTGCAAAGTTTACTGATAAATGTTCTGCTTTCTCAACATTTTGTAAAGTTTACTGATAAATGTTCTGCTTTCTCAACATTTTGTAAAGTTTACTGATAAATGTTCTGCTTTCTCAACATTTTGTAAAGTTTACTGATAAATGTTCTGTTTTCCACCATGAAATGTTTACTGATAAATGTTCTGCTTTCTCAGCATTTTGTAAAGTTTACTGATAAATGTTCTGCTTTCTCAACATTTTGTAAAGTTTACTGATAAATGTTCTGTTTTCCACCATGAAATGTTTACTGATAAATGTTCTGCTTTCTCAACATTTTGTAAAGTTTACTGATAAATGTTCTGCTTTCTCAACATTTTGTAAAGTTTACTGATAAATGTTCTGCTTTCTCAACATTTTGTAAAGTTTACTGATAAATGTTCTGCTTTCTCAACATTTTGTAAAGTTTACTGATAAATGTTCTGCTTTCTCAACATTTTGTAAAGTTTACTGATAAATGTTCTGCTTTCTCAACATTTTGTAAAGTTTACTGATAAATGTTCTGCTTTCTCAACATTTTGTAAAGTTTACTGATAAATGTTCTGCTTTCTCAACATTTTGTAAAGTTTACTGATAAATGTTCTGTTTTCTCAACATTTTGTAAAGTTTACTGATAAATGTTCTGCTTTCTCAACATTTTGTAAAGTTTACTGATAAATGTTCTGCTTTCTCAACATTTTGTAAAGTTTACTGATAAATGTTCTGCTTTCTCAACATTTTGTAAAGTTTACTGATAAATGTTCTGTTTTCTCAACATTTTGCAAAGTTTACTGATAAATGTTCTGCTTTCTCAACATTTTGTAAAGTTTACTGATAAATGTTCTGCTTTCTCAACATTTTGTAAAGTTTACT
Organism: Oncorhynchus kisutch; assembly: GCF_002021735.2. NCBI lineage: Eukaryota > Metazoa > Chordata > Actinopteri > Salmoniformes > Salmonidae > Oncorhynchus > Oncorhynchus kisutch. The sequence continues at coordinate 5,045,718 of NC_034174.2, forward strand.
GATAAATGTTCTGCTTTCTCAACATTTTGTAAAGTTTACTGATAAATGTTCTGCTTTCTCAACATTTTGTAAAGTTTACTGATAAATGTTCTGCTTTCTCAACATTTTGTAAAGTTTACTGATAAATGTTCTGTTTTCCACCATGAAATGTTTACTGATAAATGTTCTGCTTTCTCAGCATTTTGTAAAGTTTACTGATAAATGTTCTGCTTTCTCAACATTTTGTAAAGTTTACTGATAAATGTTCTGTTTTCCACCATGAAATGTTTACTGATAAATGTTCTGCTTTCTCAACATTTTGTAAAGTTTACTGATAAATGTTCTGCTTTCTCAACATTTTGCAAAGTTTACTGATAAATGTTCTGCTTTCTCAACATTTTGTAAAGTTTACTGATAAATGTTCTGCTTTCTCAACATTTTGTAAAGTTTACTGATAAATGTTCTGCTTTCTCAACATTTTGTAAAGTTTACTGATAAATGTTCTGCTTTCTCAACATTTTGTAAAGTTTACTGATAAATGTTCTGCTTTCTCAACATTTTGTAAAGTTTACTGATAAATGTTCTGCTTTCTCAACATTTTGTAAAGTTTACTGATAAATGTTCTGCTTTCTCAACATTTTGTAAAGTTTACTGATAAATGTTCTGTTTTCTCAACATTTTGTAAAGTTTACTGATAAATGTTCTGCTTTCTCAACATTTTGTAAAGTTTACTGATAAATGTTCTGCTTTCTCAACATTTTGTAAAGTTTACTGATAAATGTTCTGCTTTCTCAACATTTTGTAAAGTTTACTGATAAATGTTCTGTTTTCTCAACATTTTGCAAAGTTTACTGATAAATGTTCTGCTTTCTCAACATTTTGTAAAGTTTACTGATAAATGTTCTGCTTTCTCAACATTTTGTAAAGTTTACTGATAAATGTTCTGCTTTCTCAACATTTTGTAAAGTTTACTGATAAATGTTCTGCTTTCTCAACATTTTGTAAAGTTTACTGATAAATGTTCTGCTTTCTCAACATTTTGTAAAGTTTACTGATAAATGTTCTGCTTTCTCAACATTTTGTAAAGTTTACTGATAAATGTTCTGTTTACTCCGACATAAAAAATCTAAATAAATAAAAAGGTTGGATGGAAACCCTAGTTACAGTGGCTTCCTCGTTACTTCATTACAGTTATTAATTAATTCAAGTTCAAGTGATCATTTTGGGTTATGCAGATGAATGTGTAAAAGTAAAAAAATGTATCAGAATAAACCAGAGAATAAATCAGAAAAGTTGTATAAATTAAATCTGACAACGAAATTATACTTTTGCTTCAGTCAAAATGAGATATCTATATACTTTAATGTTCATCATGAATGGAATGACCAGGCCTCCCGGGTGTCTCAGTGGTCTAAGGCTGAGATTCTGGGTTTGAGCCCAGGCTCTGTCGCAGCCGGCCGCAACCGGGAGGCACACGGGGCGGCGCACAATTGACCCAGCATTGTTCGGGTTAGGGAGGGCTTGGCCGGCAGGGATATCCTTGTCTCATCGCGCACTAGTGACTCCTGTGGCGGGCCAGGCGCAGTGCACGCTAACCAGGTCGCCAGGTGAACAGTGTTTCCTCCGACACATTGGTGCGGCTGGCTTCTGGGCACAATGATGGGCATTGTGTCAAGAAGCAGTGCGGCTTGGATGGGTTGTCTTTTCGGAGGTCGCATGGCTCTAGACCTTCGCCTCTCCCGAGTCCGTACGGGAGTTGCAATGAGACAAGATAGTAACAATTGGATACCACGAAATTGGGGAGGTAAAAAAAAATATACAGTGGGGCAAAAAAGTGTTTAGTCAGCCACCAATTGTGCAAGTTCTCCCACTTAAAAAGATGAGAGAGGCCTGTAATTTATCATAGGTAACTTCAACTTCAAGGTAACTTCAACTATGACAGACAAAATGAGATTTTTCATGAATTTATTTGCAAATGATGGTGGAAAATATATATAATGTGCAATTTCTCAAAAATGTGTCCATGGAAAACCAACAAAAAGTCATATTGCATTCCCTGACAGGCAATGCAATACGAGATGTTGATTTCAGTAGAATGTGTCTACCATTAAAGGTAAAAACACAATGGCTTGTTTTTTGTTGTTGTTGTTGCCCTTTCATATAGTTCTCCCACATTAACCAAGGTGATTGAAAAACTAACCGTGGGAAATAAAGTGACTATTAAACTGCGTCTAATTCAACGGGTCCACTCTATCATCGTGATGAAAACAGCATGAATCTAACTGTGAAAGCTCTCCATATAGACAGCAGATCTAAAGATGAGGTGTAAATCCACGAAAGCATTATAATACCCTGTAAGAATGTATCAGTACCTTGCTCTTGTTAGTTATATTAACCAGGTTTCCTCTTGTCTCTCTTTTGAAGTTATTAAAAAACAACACATTGTGAATTGTGAATAAAGGTTTGCATCGTTGCAAGGTAACCCATGTCTGTGGAATGTAATGTTAGTGTGTTATTGTCCTAAATGTAAAAAAAATAGTATTTTTTTTAGGTCACCTCATTAATGCAAATGCATAGGAATATTATAGTGTTTACCCAGGTGATTACCATATCTCTTTCCCAAAACATGTCTTGAATATTGTCCTCTTTTCATCCGCAGGCCAAGAGCGGATTGGGACGGACTCTAAATACGAGCAAGAGGGGAAGGTTCAGTTTGTGATTGATGCAGTGTATGCCATGGCCCACGCCCTTCACAACATGCAGAGAGACCTGTGTCCCGACATCTCTGGGATCTGTCCCGATATGGACTTGGCCGGGGGGAAAAAACTGCTCAAGTACATTCGCAGTGTCACGTTCAATGGTAAGTATAGTTACAATGTGATGAACACCTCTTTTCCACAGCCTGATGAAAGTCTCTTTAGACTAAAATATTGGGGAAATATTTAGCAGAACTGTTGGTCCGATATTTAGCAGAACTGTTGGTCCGAAATTTAGCAGAACTGTTGGTCTGATATTTAGCAGAACTGTTGGTCTGATATTTAGCAGAACTGTTGGTCTGATATTTAGCAGAACTGTTGGTCCGATATTTAGCAGAACTGTTGGTCCGATATTTAGCAGAACTGTTGGTCTGATATTTAGCAGAACTGTTGGTCCGATATTTAGCAGAACTGTTGGTCTGATATTTAGCAGAACTGTTGGTCTGATATTTAGCAGAACTGTTGGTCCGATATTTAGCAGAACTGTTGGTCTGATATTTAGCAGAACTGTTGGTCCGATATTTAGCAGAACTGTTGGTCCGATATTTAGCAGAACTGTTGGTCCGATATTTATCAGAACTGTTGGTCCGATATTTAGCAGAACTGTTGGTGAAATATTTAGACGTCGATATTAGTTAAATAAATATACTGCTGCCAGAGATAGGGCTGCAACATTGTCTTTCATTTGTGAGGTATACAAACAAATACCAGACCATGTTCACACTGTAGGAAGTGATGTCATAACAGACCATGTTCACACTGTAAGAAGTGATGTCATACCAGACCATGTTCACACTGTGGGAAGTGATGTCATAACGGACCATGTTCACACTGTAGGAAGTGATGTCAGAACGGACCGTGTTCACACTGTAGGAAGTTATGTCATAACAGACAATGTTCACACTGTAGGAAGTGATGTCATAACGGTGTTTAGGAGGAAGTATATAAATGGCTATTTTGTACACAGTAGGAAGTCAAAGAGAAGCCTAATTGACAGGCAACACAGTTCTGGTTTGTTTGTGGAGTTATTCAGGCAGCAGCTAAGGTGAATGCGTAAGACATGATAATGGTGTTTGCTGCTCATAGCTCCCCCCACGTCCAAAGCAAGTTTACACAGGATATCTTATTGACTGTGTGGAAGAGACAAGGCCACAGAGGGAAGCTGTGTTCTAAATGCCTGTTCCCTATAGGGCTCTGATCAAAAGACGAGCACTATCTAGGGAATAGTATGCCATTTCAGACACAGACAAAGACTCTGAGGCACAATATGAGGAGACAAAAAGCTGTTCCCTATAGGGCTCTGATCAAAAGACGAGCACTATCTAGGGAATAGTATGCCATTTCAGACACAGACAAAGACTGAGGCACAATATGAGGAGAAAAAAAGCTGTTCCCTATAGGGCTCTGATCAAAAGATGAGCACTATCTAGGGAATAGTATGCCATTTCAGACACAGACAAAGACTGAGGCACAATATGAGGAGAAAAAAAAACGTTTTAGGAATTGATTGGATTTAGTGGAGGTAGAGAAAAGACCATGTTTATACATTACACAGACGTCAACACACAGATAAACTACTGCCCTAAATGTTTACATTAAGAATCACAGAAAACATCCTAGAAAAAAATGATTTTGCATTCTTGTAGGAGAAAGGGAGCCTTGTGTGAACTCGTTTTTTAACCTAGAGAGAGACACTCCTCAGATAGGAAGGATGAAGTTGTTACGAGAAATGAGTGAGGAGGTGTGGAGTCGGGCGCAGAGAGCAAAAGATGTGGGGAAAAACACGCTTTAATGTCCCAGAAACATAACATGAAACAAAAGTAGAAAAACAAATGATCAGAAATATAAACGGACAGCGTGAAACCCAAATACAAACAAAATACACTCAAACAACAAAACAGACTGACAAGCCCACAGGAAACAGAAGCAGGCTGAACAAACTATATATAACCCTCCCCTAACAACCTATATATAACCCTCCCCTAACAACCAAACAAGAAACAGGTGATACCAATCAGACAAAACCAAAGGAACACAGAACAACGGATCGGCGATAGCTAGTAGACCGGCGACGACGACCGCCGAGCGCCACCCGAAGAAGAAGGGGAGTCACCTTCGGTAATATTCGTGACAGTACCCCCCCCCCCTGACGCGCAGCTCCCGCAGCGCGCCAACGCCGGCCTCGGGGACGACCCGGGGGCCGAGGCGCTGGGCGATCCGGACGGAGGCGATGGAACTCACTCAACATAGATGGATCTAGAATATCCCTCACCAGAATCCAGCACCTCTCCTCCGGATCGTACCCTTCCCAGTCAACGAGGTACTGCAAGCCCCTCACCCGGCGTCTCGAGTCCAGAATAGCTCGTATCTTGTACGCCGGGGACCCCTCGATGTCCAAAGGGGGCGGAGGAACCTCCGGAACCTCACCTTCCTGCATGGGACCAGCTACCACCGGCTTGAGAAGAGACACATGAAACGAGGGGTTAATACGATAAAACGAAGGAAGTAATAATCGATAACAAACCTCGTTTATTCTCCTCAGGACTTTAAATGGCCCTATACACTGCGGACCCAGCTTCCGGCAGGGCAAGCGGAGGGGCAGGTTTCGGGTTGAGAGCCAGACCCTGTCCCCAGGTGCAAACACGGGGGCCTCACTGCGGTGACGGTCAGCGCTCTTCTTCTGCCTTATACTCGCTTGGCGTAATGACTCTTGGACAGCCCTCCAGGTCTCCTTAGAGCGCTGCACCCACTCCTCCACCGCAGGAGCCTCAGTCTGGCTCTGATGCCTCGGTGCCAGGACTGGCTGGTACCCCAACACGCACTCAAATGGTGACATGTTGGTAGAGGAGTGGCTTAGTGAGTTAGAAATAGCCCAGGGAATATAGCCCAGGGAATATATCTCCTCCACTCCCCTGGCCGGTCCTGGCAATACGACCGCAGAAACCTACCCACCTCCTGGTTCATTCTCTCCACCTGCCCATTACTCTCCGGGTGATACCCTGAGGTCAGGCTGACCGAGACCCCCAGACGTTCCATAAATGCCCTCCAAACACGGGAGATAAACTGGGGGCCCCGATCAGAAACTAGTGCGTGTAGCGGAGTAGATCAAAATATCGTCAATATACACCACTACACCCTGTCCGTGCAGGTCTCTGAGAATCTCATCCACGAAGGATTGAAATATAGCTGGAGCATTCTTTAAACCGTATGGCATGACGAGGTACTCATAATGGCCAGAAGGAATGCCCCCGGTGGAAACCTGGTCTGGACTCTCCACCGTTGTCGCACCGATGGAAACCCCTACACACCTGCCTGAACACTCATCAGACCACCCCTGTAGAGTTCCCTGTTTCCACGAAATCGTAGGATTATGAATAGCTAGCCAGGGAATCCCCAGTACCACTGGAAACGCAGGTGAATCGATAAGGAACAAACTAATTCACTCCTTGTGATTCCCCTGCGTAATCATCTCCAACGAAACTGTGGCTTTACTCACCAGCCCTGACCCTAATGGTCGACTATCTAAAGAGTGCACGGCAAAAGGGGGGTCTACTTTTACTAACGGAATCCTCAACCTCTGAGCGAGTCCGCAATCTATAAAGTTTCCAGCTGCGCCTGAATCTACCAGTGCCTTATGCTGGAGAATAATTAAGGAAACAAATTAATAGGAACATGTGACCAACAGGAAACTCTGGGAGAGTGTGGTGCTTACTCACCTGGGGTGACCGAGGAGTGTTCTGCCTGCCCTCTCGAGTCCCAGATGAATTCCTCCAGCACCGACCAGACGTGTGCCCTCTCCGGCCACAACTGGTATAGGAGGAGCTTCCTCCTCCGATCTCCCTAGACGCGGTCCCTCCTAGCTCCATCGGGATAGGAGCAGGAGGGTCAGGAGGTAGAACTGACAGGACCCTTTCAGAACGTCCGCGAGCAGCTAGCAGATGGTCCAACCGGATCGACAGGTCTATCAGTCCATCCAGGCTAAGTGTAGTATCCAGACAGGCCAGCCCACTACGGACGTCCTCTCTCAGGCTACATCTGTAATGGTCTATCAGGGCCCTGTCGTTCCACCCTGCTCCAGCGGCCAAGGTCCGGAACTCCAGCGCGAAGTCCTGCGCGCTCCTCGTCCCCTGTCTGAGATGGAACAATCTCTCACCCGCCGCTAGACCTTCTGGAGGGTGATCGAACACGGCCCTGAAATGGCGGGTGAACTCCGGGTAATTGTCCTTCGCTGAGTCGGGCCCGTTCCAGACCGCATTAGCCCACTCCAGGGCTCTACCGGTAAGGCATGTGATGAGAACCCACACTCTCTCCTCTTCCGAGGGAACGGTGGCCAGGTAGAGGTCTAGTTGAAGCAGGAATCCCTGGCACCCCGTCGCTGCTCCATCGTACTCCCTCGGAGGCGTAATGCGCAGAGCGCTGGAACCGGATCCAGATGGGGGAGATGGTAGAGTTGCTGGTGGGAGGGTAGGTGGGGTAGTAGGGAGACCATTCCTCTCCCAATGATCCATCCTCTCCATCATCTGATCCATGGCTGATCCTAGGTGATGGAGGATAGACGTGTGATGAAGGACTCTCTCCTCCATTGTAGGAAGAGGAGTGGTCGCTGCTCCTGCTGACTCCATATCGTGTTGCGGGCTTCTGTTACGAGAAATGAGTGAGGAGATGTGGAGTCAAGCGCAGAGAGCAAAAGATGTGGGGAAAAACACGCTTTAATGTCCCAGAAACATAACATGAACCAAAAGTGGGAAAACAAATGATCAGAAATATAAACAGACAGCGTGAAACCCAAATACAAACAAAATACACTCAAACAACAAAACAGACAGACAAGCCCACACGAAACAGAAGTGGGCTGAACGAACTATATATAACCCTCCCCTAACAACCTATATATAACCCTCCCCTAACAACCAAACAAGAAACAGGTGATACCAATCAGACAAAACCAAAGGAACACAGAACAACGGATCGGCGATAGCTAGTAGACCGGCGACGACGACCGCCGAGCGCCACCCGAAGAAGAAGGGGAGTCACCTTCGGTAATATTCGTGACAGTACCCCCCCCCCCCCCCTGACGCGCAGCTCCCGCAGCGCGCCAACGCCGGCCTCGGGGACGACCCGGGGGCCGAGGTGCTGGGCGATCCGGACGGAGGCGATGGAACTCACTCAACATAGATGGATCTAGAATATCCCTTACCAGAATCCAGCACCTCTCCTCCGGATCGTACCCTTCCCAGTCAACGAGGTACTGCAAGCCCCTCACCCGGCGTCTCGAGTCCAGAATAGCTCGTATCTTGTACGCCGGGGACCCCTCGATGTCCAAAGGGGGCGGAGGAACCTCCGGAACCTCACCTTCCTGCATGGGACCAGCTACCACCGGCTTGAGAAGAGACACATGAAACGAGGGGTTAATACGATAAAACGAAGGAAGTAATAATCGATAACAAACCTCGTTTATTCTCCTCAGGACTTTAAATGGCCCTATACACTGCGGACCCAGCTTCCGGCAGGGCAAGCGGAGGGGCAGGTTTCGGGTTGAGAGCCAGACCCTGTCCCCAGGTGCAAACACGGGGGCCTCACTGCGGTGACGGTCAGCGCTCTTCTTCTGCCTTATACTCGCTTGGCGTAATGACTCTTGGACAGCCCTCCAGGTCTCCTTAGAGCGCTGCATCCTCCACCGCAGGAGCCTCAGTCTGGCTCTGATGCCACGGTGCCAGGACTGGCTGGTACCCCAACACGCACTCAAATGGTGACATGTTGGTAGAGGAGTGGCTTAGTGAGTTAGAAATAGCCCAGGGAATATAGCCCAGGGAATATATCTCGCCCACTCCCCTGGCCGGTCCTGGCAATACGACCGCAGAAACCTACCCACCTCCTGGTTCATTCTCTCCACCTGCCCATTACTCTCCGGGTGATACCCTGAGGTCAGGCTGACCGAGACCCCCAGATGTTCCATAAATGCCCTCCAAACACGGGAGATAAACTGGGGGCCCCGATCAGAAACTATATCCTCGGGCACCCCGTAGTGCCGAAAGACATGGGTGAAAAGAGCTTCCGCAGTCTGTAGGGCCGTAGGGAGACCGGGCAATGGGATACGACAGCAGGACTTAGAGAACCGATCCACAACGACCAGGATCGTTGTGTTACCCTGAGAGGGGGGAAGGTCAGTAAGAAAATCCACCGATAGATGGGTCCACGGCCATTGTGGAACGGGAAGAGGTTGTAATTTACCTCTTGGCAGGTGTCTAGGAGCCTTACTCTGGGCGCACACCGAACAGGAGGAAACATAGAATCGCACATCCCTCCTCAAAGTGGGCCACCAGTACTTCCTCTCAAGACCTCGCACTGTCCTAAAAATACCTGGGTGACCCGACGAGGGTAGACAATGAGCCCATCGAATCAATTGATCACGAACAGCCAGCGGCTGTGACCCTCCGGACACTGTGGAGGCGCAGGTTCCTCCCTTAGCGCCCGCTCGATGTCCGCGTCCACATCCCATACTACTGGTGCCACCAGCTTAGCTGCCGGAATGATGGGAGTAGGATCGATGGACCTGTCCTCAGTGTCAAAGATTCTTGACAGCGCGTCGGCCTTAGTGTTGAGGGAACCTGGTCTATACGAGATAGTGAAACGAAATCTGGTGAAAAACATGGCCCACCTTGCCTGACGAGGATTCAGTCTCCTAGCTGATCGGATATACTCCAGGTTACGGTGGTCAGTCCAGATAAGGAAAGGGTGCTTAGCCCCCTCAAGCCAGTGTCTCCACACCTTCAGGGCCTTAACCATAGCCAACAACTCCCTATCCCCCACATCATAATTCCGCTCCGCTGGCCCGAGTTTCTTCGAAAAAAAGGCACGGGGGCGGAGCTTCGGTGGCGCACCCGAACGCTGTGAGAGCACCGCTCCAACCCCAGCCTTGGATGCGTCCAACTCTACTATAAACGCAAAAGAAGGGTCCGGATGCGCCAACACCGGCGACTCAGTAAACATCGCCTTCAACTTATGAAAAGCTCCGTTCGCCTCTGCTGACCACTGTAAACGCACCGGCCCCCCCTTCAGCAGTGAGGTAATAGGGGCAGCTACCTGACCAAAACCCCGGATAAACCTCCGGTAGTAATTGGCAAACCCCAAGAACCGCTGCACCTCCTTTACCGTGGTCGGAGTCGGCCAATTACGCACGGCCTTTACGCGGTCACCCTCCATTACCAACCCAGAGCTGGAAATGCGATAACCCAGGAAGGAAACTGATTGTTTGGAAAACTCACATTTCTCCGCCTTCACATACAGGTCATGCTCCAGCAGTCGTCTAAGAACCTTGCGCACCAGAGATACATGCGCAGTGCGTGTAGCGGAGTAGATCAAAATATCGTCAATATACACCACTACACCCTGTCCATGCAGGTCTCTGAGAATCTCATCCACGAAGGATTGAAATATAGCTGGAGCATTCTTTAAACCGTATGGCATGACGAGGTACTCATAATGGCCAGAAGTAGTGCTAAATGCAGTTTTCCACTCATCTCCATCCCGAATACGCACCAGATTATAAGCACTCCTGAGATCCAGTTTAGTGAAGAACTGCGCTCCGTGAAATGATTCCACTGCCGTAGCAATGAGAGGTAGTGGGTAACTAAAAACCCACCGTGATGGAATTTAGACCTCTATAATCAATACACGGACGTAAACCACCATCTTTTTTCTTCACAAAAAAGAAACTTGAAGAGACAGGTGACATGGAGGGCCGAATGTACCCCTGTCCCAGAGCCTCGGTGATATAAGTTTCCATAACCACCGTCTCCTCCTGGGACAAAGGATACACATGACTCCTGGGGAGTGCAGCGTCACCCTGGAGGTTTATCACGCAATCCCCCTGCCTATGGGGTGGTAATTGGGTCGCCTTCTTTTTACTGAAAACGATAGCCAAATCGTTATACTCAGCTGGAATGCGCACGGTGGAAACCTGGTCTGGACTCTCCACCGTTGTCGCACCGATGGAAACCCCTACACACCTGCCTGAACACTCATCAGACCACCCCTGTAGAGTTCCCTGTTTCCACAAAATCGTAGGATTATGAATAGCTAGCCAGGGAATCCCCAGTACCACTGGAAACGCAGGTGAATCGATAAGGAACAAACTAATTCGCTCCTTGTGATTCCCCTGCGTAATCATCTCCAACGAAACTGTGGCTTTCCTCACCAGCCCTGACCCTAATGGTCGACTATCTAATAGTGCACGGCAAAAGGGGGGTCTACTTTTACTAACGGAATCCTCAACCTCTGAGCGAGTCCACAATCTATAAAGTTTCCAGCTGCGCCTGAATCTACCAGTGCCTTATGCTGGAGAATAATTAAGGAAACAAATTAATAGGAACATGTGACCAACAGGAAACTCTGGGAGAGTGTGGTGCTTACTCACCTGGGGCGACCGAGGAGTGTTCTGCCTGCCCTCTCGAGTCCCAGATGAATTCCTCCAGCACCGACCAGACGTGTGCCCTCTCCGGCCACAACTGGTACAGGAGGAGCTTCCTCCTCCGATCTCCCTAGACGCGGTCCCTCCTAGCTCCATCGGGATAGGAGCAGGAGGGTCAGGAGGTAGAACTGACAGGACCCTTTCAGAACGTCCGCGAGCAGCTAGCAGATGGTCCAACCGGATCGACAGGTCTATCAGTCCATCCAGGCTAAGTGTAGTATCCAGACAGGCCAGCTCCCTACGGACGTCCTCTCTCAGGCTACATCTGTAATGGTCTATCAGGGCCTTGTCGTTCCACCCTGCTCCAGCGGCCAAGGTCCGGAACTCCAGCGCGAAGTCCTGCGCGCTCCTCGTCCCCTGTCTGAGATGGAACAATCTCTCACCTGCCGCTCGACCTTCTGGAGGGTGATCGAACACGGCCCTGAAACGGCGGGTGAACTCCGGGTAATTGTCCTTCGCTGAGTCGGGCCCGTTCCAGACCGCATTAGCCCACTCCAGGGCTCTACCGGTAAGGCATGTGATGAGAACCCACACTCTCTCCTCTTCCGAGGGAACGGTGGCCAGGTAGAGGTCTAGTTGAAGCAGGAATCCCTGGCACCCCGTCGCTGCTCCATCGTACTCCCTCGGAGGCGTAATGTGCAGAGCGCTGGAACCGGATCCAGATGGGGGAGATGGTAGAGTTGCTGGTGGGAGGGTAGGTGGGGTAGTAGGGAGACCATTCCTCTCCCAATGATCCATCCTCTCCATCATCTGATCCATGGCTGATCCTAGGTGATGGAGGATAGACGTGTGATGAAGGACTCTCTCCTCCATTGTAGGAAGAGGAGTGGTCGCTGCTCCTGCTGACTCCATATCGTGTTGCGGGCTTCTGTTACGAGAAATGAATGAGGAGATGTGGAGTCAAGCGCAGAGAGCAAAAGATGTGGGAAAAAACACGCTTTAATGTCCCAGAAACATAACATGAACCAAAAGTGGGAAAACAAATGATCAGAAATATAAACAGACAGCGTGAAACCCAAATACAAACAAAATACACTCAAACAACAAAACAGACAGACAAGCCCACACGAAACAGAAGCGGGCTGAACAAACTATATATAACCCTCCCCTAACAACCTATATATAACCCTCCCCTAACAACCAAACAAGAAACAGGTGATACCAATCAGACAAAATCAAAGGAACACAGAACAACGGATCGGCGATAGCTAGTAGACCGGCGACGACGACCGCCGAGCGCCACCCGAACAAGAAGGGGAGTCACCTTCGGTAATATTCGTGACAGATGTGTGATGATGATCAATGCTCTGCAGATAATCTCTTATTTTTTAAAGATTTCTATTTAATATGCTGAAAAACGTGTATTTTATTTCTTATAAAGGCACCCCTAAACCAGGGGTCTCATAATTCCAGGCACTGCCTGAAATAGTATGAATATCCCCATTGAAAACATTGAAAACACTTTAAAACACCTTGTATGAGGTTGTAGCACGAGGAATAAAACACTATAAAACACATTGTATGAGGTTGTAGCATGAGGAATAAAAGAGAAGGACACAAAGACCTCTAAATATTTTGTAGCTCAATTTCTCTTCCAATGATCCTATTTTCATAACCTGGTAATATTTTCCTCTGGGAAGAAACGGCGCTAATTGGCTTTGTATGTATCTTATAAAGCTCCCGACACATCATCTATTAACTCTCTGTTTTCATATAACGCGGTGAGATACAGTACCAGTCAAATGTTTAGACATTGAAGGGTTTTATTTGGACTATTTTCTACATTGTTGAATAATAGTGAAGACGTGTTGTGTTATTTCATAGTGTTGATGTCTTCACTATTATTCTACAAGGGAGAAAGTAGTAAAAATAAAGAAAAACCCTTGAATAAGTAGGTGTTCTAAAACTTTGGACTGGTACTGTGTATATATGGTACAGGTCGGCAGGCAGGCCTAGGGACAGGCAGAGTGGTCAGGCAGGTGTGCTCAGAGTCAGGACAGGCAGAGTGGTCAGGCAGGTGTGCTCAGAGTCAGGACAGGCAGAGTGGTCTTGCAGGTGGGCTCAGAGTCAGGACAGGCAGAGTGGTCTTGCAGGCGGGCTCAGAGTCAGGACAGGCAGAGTGGTCAGGCAGGCGTGCTCAGAGTCAGGACAGGCAGAGTGGTCAGGCAGGCGTGCTCAGAGTCAGGACAGGCAGAGTGTTCTTGCAGGCGTGCTCAGAGTCAGGACAGGCAAAGGTTAAAATTGAGAGAGCAAGAAAAGAGAGACAAGGAAAAGCAGGCGCTGAGACACAAAAGTCTGGTTGACTCAAACAAACAAGACCAACTGGCAACAGACACACAGAGAACACAGGTATAAATACACTGGGGATTATGGGGAAGATGGGCGACACCTGGAGGGGGGAGGAGACAAGCACAAGGTGAAACACATCAGGGTGTGAGACCGAGAGACTTGCAGCTGTTATTGCTTCAAAGGTTGGCTTTACAAAGTAGTGACTTTTTGGGGAGGGGGGGGGGGGGTGAATAGTTACGCTCAAGTTTTCTGGGGTTTTTTGTATTTGATTTCTTGTTTGTTTTACAATTTTTTAAAAATATTTTGAATCTTCAAAGTTGTAGGCATGTTGTGTAAATCAAATTATACAAAATCCCCCCCAAATACATTTTTATTCCAGGTTGTAAGGCCAAAAAATAGGAGGGCCACTGTATCTGTATCGGCTGTGCATAACAATGAAATAGTAAAGACAGGTGTGATAGTATGATATTTACACATTGTAGTATTATCTGAACACTGCTTTACACAGTACGATCGTTTATTCTACATGGAACTCTTACAAAAATAGAAAATAGGAAAACGCTGTTTACAATATTTACATGAAATCAACCACTGGAGATTTGAAGACAGATCCTCACCCAGAGAGCTGTACATATCAGTGTGTTAGACAGAGAGCTGTACATGTCATTGTGTTTAGACAGAGACCTGTACAGGTCAGTGTGTCAGACAGACAGAGAGCTGTACAGGTCAGTGTGTCAGACAGACAGAGAGCTGTACAGGTCAGTGTGTCAGACAGAGAGCTGTACAGGTCAGTGTGTCAGACAGAGAGCTGTACAGGCCAGTGTGTCGGAGAGAGCTGTACAGGTCAGTGTGTTAGACAGAGAGCTGTACAGGCCAGTGTGTCAGACAGAGAGCTGTACAGGCCAGTGTGTCAGACAGAGAGCTGTACAGGTCAGTGTGTCAGACAGAGAGCTGTACAGGTCAGTGTGTCAGACAGAGAGCTGTACAGATCAGTGTGTCAGACAGAGAGCTGTACAGGTCAGTGTGACAGACAGAAAGCTGTACAGGCCAGTGTGTCAGACAGAGAGCTGTACAGGTCAGTGTGTCAGACAGAGAGCTGTACAGGCCAGTGTGTCAGACAGACAGAGAGCTGTACAGGTCAGTGTGTCAGACAGACAGAGAGCTGTACAGGCCAGTGTGTCAGACAGACAGAGAGCTGTACAGGTCAGTGTGTCAGACAGAGAGCTGTACAGGCCAGTGTGTCAGACAGAGAGCTGTACAGGTCAGTGTGTCAGACAGAGAGCTGTACAGGCCAGTGTGTCAGACAGAGAGCTGTACAGGTCAGTGTGTTTAGACAGAGAGCTGTACAGGCCAGTGTGTCAGACAGAGAGCTGTACAGGCCAGTGTGTCAGACAGAGAGCTGTACAGGTCAGTGTGTCAGACAGACAGAGAGCTGTACAGGTCCGTGTGTCAGACAGAGAGCTGTACAGGTCAGTGTGTCAGACAGAGAGCTGTACAGGCCAGTGTGTCAGACAGAGAGCTGTACAGGTCAGTGTGTCAGACAGAGAGCTGTACAGGTCAGTGTGTTAGACAGAGAGCTGTACAGGTCAGTGTGTCAGACAGAGAGCTGTACAGGCCAGTGTGTCAGACAGAGAGCTGTACAGGCCAGTGTGTCAGACAGAGAGCTGTACAGGCCAGTGTGTCAGACAGAGAGCTGTACAGGTCAGTGTGTTAGACAGAGAGCTGTACAGGTCAGTGTGTTAGACAGAGAGCTGTACAGGTCAGTGTGTCAGACAGAGAGCTGTACAGGTCAGTGTGTCAGACAGAGAGCTGTACAGGTCAGTGTGTCAGACAGAGAGCTGTACAGGTCAGTGTGTCAGACAGAGAGCTGTACAGGTCAGTGTGTCAGACAGAGAGAGAGCTGTACAGGCCAGTGTGTCAGACAGACAGAGAGCTGTACAGGTCAGTGTGTCAGACAGAGAGCTGTACAGGTCAGTGTGTCAGACCGAGAGCTGTACAGGTCAGTGTGTCAGACAAACAGAGAGCTGTACAGGCCAGTGTGTCAGACAGACAGAGAGCTGTACAGGCCAGTGTGTCAGACAGAGAGCTGTACAGGTCAGTGTGTCAGACAGAGAGCTGTACAGGCCAGTGTGTCAGACAGAGAGCTGTACAGGTCAGTGTGTTAGACAGAGAGCTGTACAGGCCAGTGTGTCAGAGAGAGAGCTGTACAGGTCAGTGTGTTAGACAGAGAGCTGTACAGGCCAGTGTGTCAGACAGAGAGCTGTACAGGCCAGTGTGTCAGACAGAGAGCTGTACAGGTCAGTGTGTCAGACAGAGAGCTGTACAGGTCAGTGTGTCAGACAGAGAGCTGTACAGATCAGTGTGTCAGACAGAGAGCTGTACAGGTCAGTGTGACAGACAGAAAGCTGTACAGGCCAGTGTGTCAGACAGAGAGCTGTACAGGT
Organism: Oncorhynchus kisutch; assembly: GCF_002021735.2. Taxonomy (NCBI): domain Eukaryota; kingdom Metazoa; phylum Chordata; class Actinopteri; order Salmoniformes; family Salmonidae; genus Oncorhynchus; species Oncorhynchus kisutch. The sequence continues at coordinate 5,061,656 of NC_034174.2, forward strand.
CAGTGTGTCAGACAGAGAGCTGTACAGGCCAGTGTGTCAGACAGACAGAGAGCTGTACAGGTCAGTGTGTCAGACAGACAGAGAGCTGTACAGGCCATTGTGTCAGACAGACAGAGAGCTGTACAGGTCAGTGTGTCAGACAGAGAGCTGTACAGGCCAGTGTGTCAGACAGAGAGCTGTACAGGTCAGTGTGTCAGACAGAGAGCTGTACAGGCCAGTGTGTCAGACAGAGAGCTGTACAGGTCAGTGTGTTTAGACAGAGAGCTGTACAGGTCAGTGTGTTAGACAGAGAGCTGTACAGGCCAGTGTGTCAGACAGAGAGCTGTACAGGTCAGTGTGTCAGACAGACAGAGAGCTGTACAGGTCCGTGTGTCAGACAGAGAGCTGTACAGGTCAGTGTGTCAGACAGAGAGCTGTACAGGCCAGTGTGTCAGACAGAGAGCTGTACAGGTCAGTGTGTCAGACAGAGAGCTGTACAGGTCAGTGTGTTAGACAGAGAGCTGTACAGGTCAGTGTGTCAGACAGAGAGCTGTACAGGCCAGTGTGTCAGACAGAGAGCTGTACAGGCCAGTGTGTCAGACAGAGAGCTGTACAGGTCAGTGTGTTAGACAGAGAGCTGTACAGGTCAGTGTGTTAGACAGAGAGCTGTACAGGTCAGTGTGTCAGACAGAGAGCTGTACAGGTCAGTGTGTCAGACAGAGAGCTGTACAGGTCAGTGTGTCAGACAGAGAGCTGTACAGGTCAGTGTGTTAGACAGAGAGCTGTACAGGTCAGTGTGTCAGACAGAGAGCTGTACAGGCCAGTGTGTCAGACAGACAGAGAGCTGTACAGGTCAGTGTGTCAGACAGAGAGAGAGCTGTACAGGCCAGTGTGTCAGACAGACAGAGAGCTGTACAGGTCAGTGTGTCAGACAGAGAGCTGTACAGGTCAGTGTGTCAGACAGAGAGCTGTACAGGCCAGTGTGTCAGACAGAGAGCTGTACAGGCCAGTGTGTCAGACAGAGAGCTGTACAGGTCAGTGTGTCAGACAGAAAGCTGTACAGGCCAGTGTGTCAGACAGAGAGCTGTACAGGTCAGTGTGTCAGACAGAGAGCTGTACAGGCCAGTGTGTCAGACAGAGAGCTGTACAGGCCAGTGTGTCAGACAGAGAGCTGTACAGGCCAGTGTGTCAGACAGAGAGCTGTACAGGCCAGTGTGTCAGACAGAGAGCTGTACAGGCCAGTGTGCCAGACAGAGAGCTGTACAGGTCAGTGTGTCAGACAGAGAGCTGTACAGGCCAGTGTGTCAGACAGAGAGCTGTACAGGCCAGTGTGTCAGACAGAGAGCTGTACAGGCCAGTGTGTCAGACAGAGAGCTGTACAGGCCAGTATGTCAGACAGAGAGCTGTAAGGTCAGTGTGTCAGACAGAGAGCTGTACAGGCCAGTGTGTCAGACAGAGAGCTGTACAGGTCAGTGTGTTTAGACAGAGACCTGTACAGGTCAGTGTGTCAGACAGACAGAGAGCTGTACAGGCCAGTGTGTCAGACAGAGAGCTGTACAGGCCAGTGTGTCAGACAGAGAGCTGTACAGGTCAGTGTGACAGACAGAGAGCTGTACAGGCCAGTGTGTCAGACAGAGAGCTGTACAGGTCAGTGTGTCAGACAGAGAGCTGTACAGGCCAGTGTGTCAGACAGACAGAGAGCTGTACAGGTCAGTGTGTCAGACAGACAGAGAGCTGTACAGGCCAGTGTGGCAGACAGACAGAGAGCTGTACAGGTCAGTGTGTCAGACAGAGAGCTGTACAGGCCAGTGTGTCAGACAGAGAGCTGTACAGGTCAGTGTGTCAGACAGAGAGCTGTACAGGCCAGTGTGTCAGACAGAGAGCTGTACAGGTCAGTGTGTTTAGACAGAGAGCTGTACAGGTCAGTGTGTCAGACAGAGAGCTGTACAGGCCAGTGTGTCAGACAGAGAGCTGTACAGGTCAGTGTGTCAGACAGACAGAGAGCTGTACAGGTCCGTGTGGCAGACAGAGAGCTGTACAGGTCAGTGTGTCAGACAGAGAGCTGTACAGGCCAGTGTGACAGACAGAGAGCTGTACAGGCCAGTGTGTCAGACAGAGAGCTGTACAGGTCAGTGTGTCAGACAGAGAGCTGTACAGGTCAGTGTGTCAGACAGACAGAGAGCTGTACAGGTCAGTGTGTCAGACAAAGAGCTGTACAGGTCAGTGTGTCAGACAGAGAGCTGTACAGGCCAGTGTGTCAGACAGAGAGCTGTACAGGTCAGTGTGTCAGACAGAGAGCTGTACAGGTCAGTGTGTTAGACAGAGAGCTGTACAGGTCAGTGTGTCAGACAGAGAGCTGTACAGGCCAGTGTGTCAGACAGAGAGCTGTACAGGCCAGTGTGTCAGACAGAGAGCTGTACAGGTCAGTGTGTTAGACAGAGAGCTGTACAGGTCAGTGTGTTAGACAGAGAGCTGTACAGGTCAGTGTGTCAGACAGAGAGCTGTACAGGTCAGTGTGTCAGACAGAGAGCTGTACAGGTCAGTGTGTCAGACAGAGAGCTGTACAGGTCAGTGTGTTAGACAGAGAGCTGTACAGGTCAGTGTGTCAGACAGAGAGCTGTACAGGCCAGTGTGTCAGACAGAGAGCTGTACAGGTCAGTGTGTTAGACAGAGAGCTGTACAGGTCAGTGTGTCAGACAGAGAGCTGTACAGGTCAGTGTGTCAGACAGAGAGCTGTACAGGTCAGTGTGTCAGACAGAGAGCTGTACAGGTCAGTGTGTCAGACAGAGAGCTGTACAGGCCAGTGTGTCAGACAGAGAGCTGTACAGGCCAGTGTGTCAGACAGAGAGCTGTACAGGTCAGTGTGTCAGACAGAAAGCTGTACAGGCCAGTGTGTCAGACAGAGAGCTGTACAGGTCAGTGTGTCAGACAGAGAGCTGTACAGGCCAGTGTGTCAGACAGAGAGCTGTACAGGTCAGTGTGTCAGACAGAGAGCTGTACAGGCCAGTGTGTCAGACAGAGAGCTGTACAGGCCAGTGTGTCAGACAGAGAGCTGTACAGGCCAGTGTGTCAGACAGAGAGCTGTACAGGTCAGTGTGTTAGACAGAGAGCTGTACAGGCCAGTGTGTCAGACAGAGAGCTGTACAGGCCAGTGTGTCAGACAGAGAGCTGTACAGGTCAGTGTGTTAGACAGAGAGCTGTACAGGTCAGTGTGTTAGACAGAGAGCTGTACAGGTCAGTGTGTCAGACAGAGAGCTGTACAGGTCAGTGTGTCAGACAGAGAGCTGTACAGGTCAGTGTGTCAGACAGAGAGCTGTACAGGTCAGTGTGTTAGACAGAGAGCTGTACAGGTCAGTGTGTCAGACAGAGAGCTGTACAGGCCAGTGTGTCAGACAGAGAGCTGTACAGGTCAGTGTGTTAGACAGAGAGCTGTACAGGTCAGTGTGTCAGACAGAGAGCTGTACAGGTCAGTGTGTCAGACAGAGAGCTGTACAGGTCAGTGTGTCAGACAGAGAGCTGTACAGGTCAGTGTGTCAGACAGAGAGCTGTACAGGCCAGTGTGTCAGACAGAGAGCTGTACAGGTCAGTGTGTCAGACAGAAAGCTGTACAGGCCAGTGTGTCAGACAGAGAGCTGTACAGGTCAGTGTGTCAGACAGAGAGCTGTACAGGCCAGTGTGTCAGACAGAGAGCTGTACAGGTCAGTGTGTCAGACAGAGAGCTGTAAGGCCAGTGTGTCAGACAGAGAGCTGTACAGGCCAGTGTGTCAGACAGAGAGCTGTACAGGCCAGTGTGTCAGACAGAGAGCTGTACAGGTCAGTGTGTCAGACAGAGAGCTGTACAGGCCAGTGTGTCAGACAGAGAGCTGTACAGGTCAGTGTGTCAGACAGAGAGCTGTACAGGCCAGTGTGTCAGACAGAGAGCTGTACAGGCCAGTGTGTCAGACAGAGAGCTGTACAGGTCAGTGTGTCAGACAGAGAGCTGTACAGGCCAGTGTGACAGACAGGGAGCTGTACAGGTCAGTGTGTCAGACAGAGAGCTGTACAGGTCAGTGTGACAGACAGAGAGCTGTACAGGCCAGTGTGTCAGACAGAGAGCTGTACAGGTTAGTGTGTCAGACAGAGAGCTGTACAGGCCAGTGTGTCAGACAGAGAGCTGTACAGGCCAGTGTGTCAGACAGAGAGCTGTACAGGCCAGTGTGTCAGACAGACAGAGAGCTGTACAGGTCAGTGTGTCAGACAGACAGAGAGCTGTACAGGCCAGTGTGTCAGACAGACAGAGAGCTGTACAGGTCAGTGTGTCAGACAGAGAGCTGTACAGGTCAGTGTATCAGACAGAGAGCTGTACATGCCAGTGTGTCAGACAGACAGAGAGCTGTACAGGCCAGTGTGTCAGACAGACAGAGAGCTGTACAGGCCAGTGTGTCAGACAGACAGAGAGCTGTACAGGCCAGTGTGTCAGACAGAGAGCTGTACAGGTCAGTGTGTCAGACAGACAGAGAGCTGTACAGGCCAGTGTGTCAGACAGACAGAGAGCTGTACAGGTCAGTGTGTCAGACAGAGAGCTGTACAGGTCAGTGTATCAGACAGAGAGCTGTACATGCCAGTGTGTCAGACAGACAGAGAGCTGTACAGGCCAGTGTGTCAGACAGACAGAGAGCTGTACAGGCCAGTGTGTCAGACAGACAGAGAGCTGTACAGGCCAGTGTGTCAGACAGAGAGCTGTACAGGCCAGTGTGTCAGACAGAGAGCTGTACAGGTCAGTGTGTTAGACAGAGAGCTGTACAGGTCAGTGTGTCAGACAGAGAGCTGTACAGGTCAGTGTGTCAGACAGAGAGCTGTACAGGTCAGTGTGTCAGACAGAGAGCTGTACAGGTCAGTGTGTCAGACAGAGAGCTGTACAGGCCAGTGTGTCAGACAGAGAGCTGTACAGGCCAGTGTGTCAGACAGAGAGCTGTACAGGTCAGTGTGTCAGACAGAAAGCTGTACAGGCCAGTGTGTCAGACAGAGAGCTGTACAGGTCAGTGTGTCAGACAGAGAGCTGTACAGGCCAGTGTGTCAGACAGAGAGCTGTACAGGTCAGTGTGTCAGACAGAGAGCTGTACAGGCCAGTGTGTCAGACAGAGAGCTGTACAGGCCAGTGTGTCAGACAGAGAGCTGTACAGGCCAGTGTGTCAGACAGAGAGCTGTACAGGTCAGTGTGTCAGACAGAGAGCTGTACAGGCCAGTGTGTCAGACAGAGAGCTGTACAGGTCAGTGTGTCAGACAGAGAGCTGTACAGGCCAGTGTGTCAGACAGAGAGCTGTACAGGCCAGTGTGTCAGACAGAGAGCTGTACAGGCCAGTGTGTCAGACAGAGAGCTGTACAGGCCAGTGTGTCAGACAGACAGAGAGCTGTACAGGTCAGTGTGTCAGACAGACAGAGAGCTGTACAGGCCAGTGTGTCAGACAGACAGAGAGCTGTACAGGTCAGTGTGTCAGACAGAGAGCTGTACAGGTCAGTGTATCAGACAGAGAGCTGTACATGCCAGTGTGTCAGACAGACAGAGAGCTGTACAGGCCAGTGTGTCAGACAGACAGAGAGCTGTACAGGACAGTGTGTCAGACAGACAGAGAGCTGTACAGGCCAGTGTGTCAGACAGAGAGCTGTACAGGTCAGTGTGTCAGACAGACAGAGAGCTGTACAGGCCAGTGTGTCAGACAGACAGAGAGCTGTACAGGTCAGTGTGTCAGACAGAGAGCTGTACAGGTCAGTGTATCAGACAGAGAGCTGTACATGCCAGTGTGTCAGACAGACAGAGAGCTGTACAGGCCAGTGTGTCAGACAGACAGAGAGCTGTACAGGCCAGTGTGTCAGACAGACAGAGAGCTGTACAGGCCAGTGTGTCAGACAGAGAGCTGTACAGGTCAGTGTGTCAGACAGACAGAGAGCTGTACAGGTCAGTGTGACAGACAGAGAGCTGTACAGGCCAGTGTGACAGACAAAGAGCTGTACAGGTCAGTGTGTCAGACAGAGAGCTGTACAGGCCAGTGTGTCAGACAGAGAGCTGTACAGGTCAGTGTGTCAGACAGAGAGCTGTACAGGCCAGTGTGTCAGACAGACAGAGAGCTGTACAGGTCAGTGTGTCAGACAGAGAGCTGTACAGGTCAGTGTATCAGACAGAGAGCTGTACATGCCAGTGTGTCAGACAGACAGAGAGCTGTACAGGCCAGTGTGTCAGACAGACAGAGAGCTGTACAGGCCAGTGTGTCAGACAGACAGAGAGCTGTACAGGCCAGTGTGTCAGACAGAGAGCTGTACAGGTCAGTGTGTCAGACAGACAGAGAGCTGTACAGGTCAGTGTGACAGACAGAGAGCTGTACAGGCCAGTGTGACAGACAAAGAGCTGTACAGGTCAGTGTGTCAGACAGAGAGCTGTACAGGCCAGTGTGTCAGACAGAGAGCTGTACAGGTCAGTGTGTCAGACAGAGAGCTGTACAGGCCAGTGTGACAGACAGAGAGCTGTACAGGCCAGTGTGTCAGACAAAGAGCTGTACAGGTCAGTGTGTCAGACAGAGAGCTGTACAGGCCAGTGTGTCAGACAGAGAGCTGTACAGGTCAGTGTGTCAGACAGAGAGCTGTACAGGTCAGTGTGTTAGACAGAGAGCTGTACAGGTCAGTGTGTCAGACAGAGAGCTGTACATGCCAGTGTGTCAGACAGAGAGCTGTACAGGCCAGTGTGTCAGACAGAGAGCTGTACAGGTCAGTGTGTTAGACAGAGAGCTGTACAGGTCAGTGTGTTAGACAGAGAGCTGTACAGGTCAGTGTGTCAGACAGAGAGCTGTACAGGTCAGTGTGTCAGACAGAGAGCTGTACAGGTCAGTGTGTCAGACAGAGAGCTGTACAGGTCAGTGTGTTAGACAGAGAGCTGTACAGGTCAGTGTGTCAGACAGAGAGCTGTACAGGCCAGTGTGTCAGACAGACAGAGAGCTGTACAGGTCAGTGTGTCAGACAGACAGAGAGCTGTACAGGCCAGTGTGTCAGACAGACAGAGAGCTGTACAGGTCAGTGTGTCAGACAGAGAGCTGTACAGGTCAGTGTGTCAGACAGAGAGCTGTACAGGCCAGTGTGTCAGACAGAGAGCTGTACAGGCCAGTGTGTCAGACAGAGAGCTGTAAAGGTCAGTGTGTCAGACAGAGAGCTGTACAGGCCAGTGTGTCAGACAGAGAGCTGTACAGGCCAGTGTGTCAGACAGACAGAGAGCTGTACAGGTCAGTGTGTCAGACAGAGAGCTGTACAGGTCAGTGTGTCAGACAGAGAGCTGTACAGGCCAGTGTGTCAGACAGAGAGCTGTACAGGCCAGTGTGTCAGACAGAGAGTTGTACAGGTCAGTGTGTCAGACAGAGAGCTGTACAGGCCAGTGTGTCAGACAGAGAGCTGTACAGGCCAGTGTGTCAGACAGAGAGCTGTACAGGCCAGTGTGACAGACAGAGAGCTGTACAGGTCAGTGTGTCAGACAGAGAGCTGTACAGGTCAGTGTGACAGACAGAGAGCTGTACAGGCCAGTGTGTCAGACAGAGAGCTGTACAGGTCAGTGTGTCAGACAGAGAGCTGTACAGGCCAGTGTGTCAGACAGAGAGCTGTACAGGCCAGTGTGTCAGACAGAGAGCTGTACAGGCCAGTGTGTCAGACAGACAGAGAGCTGTACAGGCCAGTGTGTCAGACAGACAGAGAGCTGTACAGGCCAGTGTGTCAGACAGACAGAGAGCTGTACAGGCCAGTGTGTCAGACAGATAGCTGTACAGGTCAGTGTGTCAGACAGAGAGCTGTACATGCCAGTGTGTCAGACAGACAGAGAGCTGTACAGGCCAGTGTGTCAGACAGACAGAGAGCTGTACAGGCCAGTGTGTCAGACAGACAGAGAGCTATACAGGCCAGTGTGTTAGACAGAGAGCTGTACAGGTCAGTGTGACAGACAGAGAGCTGTACAGGCCAGTGTGACAGACAAAGAGCTGTACAGGTCAGTGTGTCAGACAGAGAGCTGTACAGGCCAGTGTGTCAGACAGAGAGCTGTACAGGTCAGTGTGTCAGACAGAGAGCTGTACAGGCCAGTGTGTCAGACAGACAGAGAGCTGTACAGGTCAGTGTGTCAGACAGAGAGCTGTACAGGTCAGTGTATCAGACAGAGAGCTGTACATGCCAGTGTGTCAGACAGACAGAGAGCTGTACAGGCCAGTGTGTCAGACAGACAGAGAGCTGTACAGGCCAGTGTGTCAGACAGACAGAGAGCTGTACAGGCCAGTGTGTCAGACAGAGAGCTGTACAGGTCAGTGTGTCAGACAGACAGAGAGCTGTACAGGTCAGTGTGACAGACAGACAGAGAGCTGTACAGGCCAGTGTGACAGACAAAGAGCTGTACAGGTCAGTGTGTCAGACAGAGAGCTGTACAGGCCAGTGTGTCAGACAGAGAGCTGTACAGGTCAGTGTGTCAGACAGAGAGCTGTACAGGCCAGTGTGACAGACAGAGAGCTGTACAGGCCAGTGTGTCAGACAAAGAGCTGTACAGGTCAGTGTGTCAGACAGAGAGCTGTACAGGCCAGTGTGTCAGACAGAGAGCTGTACAGGTCAGTGTGTCAGACAGAGAGCTGTACAGGTCAGTGTGTTAGACAGAGAGCTGTACAGGTCAGTGTGTCAGACAGAGAGCTGTACATGCCAGTGTGTCAGACAGAGAGCTGTACAGGCCAGTGTGTCAGACAGAGAGCTGTACAGGTCAGTGTGTTAGACAGAGAGCTGTACAGGTCAGTGTGTTAGACAGAGAGCTGTACAGGTCAGTGTGTCAGACAGAGAGCTGTACAGGTCAGTGTGTCAGACAGAGAGCTGTACAGGTCAGTGTGTCAGACAGAGAGCTGTACAGGTCAGTGTGTTAGACAGAGAGCTGTACAGGTCAGTGTGTCAGACAGAGAGCTGTACAGGCCAGTGTGTCAGACAGACAGAGAGCTGTACAGGCCAGTGTGTCAGACAGACAGAGAGCTGTACAGGTCAGTGTGTCAGACAGAGAGCTGTACAGGTCAGTGTGTCAGACAGAGAGCTGTACAGGCCAGTGTGTCAGACAGAGAGCTGTACAGGCCAGTGTGTCAGACAGAGAGCTGTAAAGGTCAGTGTGTCAGACAGAGAGCTGTACAGGCCAGTGTGTCAGACAGAGAGTTGTACAGGTCAGTGTGTCAGACAGAGAGCTGTACAGGCCAGTGTGTCAGACAGAGAGCTGTACAGGCCAGTGTGTCAGACAGAGAGCTGTACAGGCCAGTGTGACAGACAGAGAGCTGTACAGGTCAGTGTGTCAGACAGAGAGCTGTACAGGTCAGTGTGACAGACAGAGAGCTGTACAGGCCAGTGTGTCAGACAGAGAGCTGTACAGGTCAGTGTGTCAGACAGAGAGCTGTACAGGCCAGTGTGTCAGACAGAGAGCTGTACAGGCCAGTGTGTCAGACAGAGAGCTGTACAGGCCAGTGTGTCAGACAGACAGAGAGCTGTACAGGCAGTGTGTCAGACAGACAGAGAGCTGTACAGGCCAGTGTGTCAGACAGACAGAGAGCTGTACAGGCCAGTGTGTCAGACAGATAGCTGTACAGGTCAGTGTGTCAGACAGAGAGCTGTACATGCCAGTGTGTCAGACAGACAGAGAGCTGTACAGGCCAGTGTGTCAGACAGACAGAGAGCTGTACAGGCCAGTGTGTCAGACAGACAGAGAGCTATACAGGCCAGTGTGTTAGACAGAGAGCTGTACAGGTCAGTGTGACAGACAGAGAGCTGTACAGGCCAGTGTGTCAGACAGAGAGCTGTACAAGCCAGTGTGTCAGACAGAGAGCTGTACATGCCAGTGTAACAGACAGAGAGCTATACAGGTCAGTGTGTCAGACAGAGAGAGAGCTGTACAGGCCAGTGTGTCAGACAGACAGAGAGCTGTACAGGCCAGTGTGTCAGACAGAGAGCTGTACAGGTCAGTGTGTCAGACAGAGAGAGACCTGTACAGGTCAGTGTGTCAGACAGAGAGCTGTACAGGTCAGTGTGTCAGACAGAGAGCTGTACAGGTCAGTGTGTCAGACAGAGAGCTGTACAGGCCAGTGTGTCAGACAGACAGAGAGCTGTACAGGCCAGTGTGTCAGACAGACAGAGAGCTGTACAGGTCAGTGTGTCAGACAGAGAGCTGTACAGGTCAGTGTGTCAGACAGAGAGCTGTACAGGCCAGTGTGTCAGACAGAGAGCTGTACAGGTCAGTGTGGTCAGACAGAGAGCTGTACAGGTCAGTGTGTCAGACAGAGAGCTGTACAGGTCAGTGTGTCAGACAGAGAGCTGTACAGGCCAGTGTGTCAGACAGAGAGCTGTACAGGTCAGTGTGTTAGACAGAGAGCTGTACAGGTCAGTGTGTCAGACAGAGAGCTGTACAGGCCAGTGTGTCAGACAGAGAGCTGTACAGGTCAGTGTGTTAGACAGAGAGCTGTACAGGTCAGTGTGTTAGACAGAGAGCTGTACAGGTCAGTGTGTCAGACAGAGAGCTGTACAGGTCAGTGTGTCAGACAGAGAGCTGTACAGGTCAGTGTGTTAGACAGAGAAGCTGTACAGGTCAGTGTGTCAGACAGAGAGCTGTACAGGCCAGTGTGTCAGACAGAGAGCTGTACAGGTCAGTGTGTCAGACAGAGAGCTGTACAGGTCAGTGTGTCAGACAGAGAGCTGTACAGGTCAGTGTGTTAGCAGAGCTGTACAGGTCAGTGTGTCAGACAGAGAGCTGTACAGGCCAGTGTGTCAGACAGAGAGCTGTACAGGTCAGTGTGTCAGACAGAGAGCTGTACAGGTCAGTGTGTCAGACAGAGAGCTGTACAGGTCAGTGTGTCAGACAGAGAGCTGTACAGGTCAGTGTGTCAGACAGAGAGCTGTACAGGTCAGTGTGTCAGACAGAGAGCTGTACAGGCCAGTGTGTCAGACAGAGAGCTGTACAGGCCAGTGTGTCAGACAGAGAGCTGTACAGGTCAGTGTGTCAGACAGAAAGCTGTACAGGCCAGTGTGTCAGACAGAGAGCTGTACAGGTCAGTGTGTCAGACAGAGAGCTGTACAGGCCAGTGTGTCAGACAGAGAGCTGTACAGGTCAGTGTGTCAGACAGAGAGCTGTACAGGCCAGTGTGTCAGACAGAGAGCTGTACAGGCCAGTGTGTCAGACAGAGAGCTGTACAGGCCAGTGTGTCAGACGAGAGCTGTACAGGTCAGTGTGTCAGACAGAGAGCTGTACAGGCCAGTGTGTCAGACAGAGAGCTGTACAGGCCAGTGTGTCAGACAGAGAGCTGTACAGGTCAGTGTGTTAGACAGAGAGCTGTACAGGTCAGTGTGTCAGACAGAAAGCTGTACAGGCCAGTGTGTCAGACAGAGAGCTGTACAGGTCAGTGTGTCAGACAGAGAGCTGTACAGGCCAGTGTGTCAGACAGAGAGCTGTACAGGTCAGTGTGTCAGACAGAGAGCTGTACAGGTCAGTGTGTCAGACAGAGAGCTGTACAGGTCAGTGTGTCAGACAGAGAGCTGTACAGGTCAGTGTGTCAGACAGAGAGCTGTACAGGTCAGTGTGTCAGACAGAGAGCTGTACAGGCCAGTGTGTCAGACAGAGAGCTGTACAGGTCAGTGTGTCAGACAGAGAGCTGTACAGGCCAGTGTGTCAGACAGAGAGCTGTACAGGCCAGTGTGTCAGACAGAGAGCTGTACAGGTCAGTGTGTCAGACAGAAAGCTGTACAGGCCAGTGTGTCAGACAGAGAGCTGTACAGGTCAGTGTGTCAGACAGAGAGCTGTACAGGCCAGTGTGTCAGACAGAGAGCTGTACAGGTCAGTGTGTCAGACAGAGAGCTGTACAGGCCAGTGTGTCAGACAGAGAGCTGTACAGGCCAGTGTGTCAGACAGAGAGCTGTACAGGCCAGTGTGTCAGACAGAGAGCTGTACAGGTCAGTGTGTCAGACAGAGAGCTGTACAGGCCAGTGTGTCAGACAGAGAGCTGTACAGGCCAGTGTGTCAGACAGAGAGCTGTACAGGTCAGTGTGTTAGACAGAGAGCTGTACAGGTCAGTGTGTCAGACAGAAAGCTGTACAGGCCAGTGTGTCAGACAGAGAGCTGTACAGGTCAGTGTGTCAGACAGAGAGCTGTACAGGCCAGTGTGTCAGACAGAGAGCTGTACAGGTCAGTGTGTCAGACAGAGAGCTGTACAGGCCAGTGTGTCAGACAGAGAGCTGTACAGGCCAGTGTGTCAGACAGAGAGCTGTACAGGCCAGTGTGTCAGACAGAGAGCTGTACAGGTCAGTGTGTCAGACAGAGAGCTGTACAGGCCAGTGTGTCAGACAGAGAGCTGTTACAGGCCAGTGTGTCAGACAGAGAGCTGTACAGGTCAGTGTGTTAGACAGAGAGCTGTACAGGTCAGTGTGTTAGACAGAGAGCTGTACAGGTCAGTGTGTCAGACAGAGAGCTGTACAGGCCAGTGTGTCAGACAGACAGAGAGCTGTACAGGCCAGTGTGTCAGACAGACAGAGAGCTGTACAGGTCAGTGTGTCAGACAGAGAGCTGTACAGGTCATGTGTCAGACAGAGAGCTGTACAGGCCAGTGTGTCAGACAGAGAGCTGTACAGGTCAGTGTGTCAGACAGAGAGCTGTACAGGTCAGTGTGTCAGACAGAGAGCTGTACAGGCCAGTGTGTCAGACAGAGAGCTGTACAGGTCAGTGTGTTAGACAGAGAGCTGTACAGGTCAGTGTGTCAGACAGAGAGCTGTACAGGCCAGTGTGTCAGACAGAGAGCTGTACAGGTCAGTGTGTTAGACAGAGAGCTGTACAGGTCAGTGTGTTAGACAGAGAGCTGTACAGGTCAGTGTGTCAGACAGAGAGCTGTAACAGGTCAGTGTGTCAGACAGAGAGCTGTACAGGTCAGTGTGTTAGACAGAGAGCTGTACAGGTCAGTGTGTCAGACAGAGAGCTGTACAGGCCAGTGTGTCAGACAGAGAGCTGTACAGGTCAGTGTGTCAGACAGAGAGCTGTACAGGTCAGTGTGTCAGACAGAGAGCTGTACAGGTCAGTGTGTTAGACAGAGAGCTGTACAGGTCAGTGTGTCCAGACAGAGAGCTGTACAGGCCAGTGTGTCAGACAGAGAGCTGTACAGGTCAGTGTGTAGACAGAGAGCTGTACAGGTCAGTGTGTCAGACAGAGAGCTGTACAGGTCAGTGTGTCAGACAGAGAGCTGTACAGGTCAGTGTGTCAGACAGAGAGCTGTACAGGTCAGTGTGTCAGACAGAGAGCTGTACAGGCCAGTGTGTCAGACAGAGAGCTGTACAGGCCAGTGTGTCAGACAGAGAGCTGTACAGGTCAGTGTGTCAGACAGAAAGCTGTACAGGCCAGTGTGTCAGACAGAGAGCTGTACAGGTCAGTGTGTCAGACAGAGAGCTGTACAGGCCAGTGTGTCAGACAGAGAGCTGTACAGGTCAGTGTGTCAGACAGAGAGCTGTACAGGCCAGTGTGTCAGACAGAGAGCTGTACAGGCCAGTGTGTCAGACAGAGAGCTGTACAGGCCAGTGTGTCAGACAGAGAGCTGTACAGGTCAGTGTGTCAGACAGAGAGCTGTACAGGCCAGTGTGTCAGACAGAGAGCTGTACAGGCCAGTGTGTCAGACAGAGAGCTGTACAGGTCAGTGTGTTAGACAGAGAGCTGTACAGGTCAGTGTGTTAGACAGAGAAGCTGTACAGGTCAGTGTGTCAGACAGAGAGCTGTACAGGTCAGTGTGTCAGACAGAGAGCTGTACAGGTCAGTGTGTCAGACAGAGAGCTGTACAGGTCAGTGTGTTAGACAGAGAGCTGTACAGGTCAGTGTGTCAGACAGAGAGCTGTACAGGCCAGTGTGTCAGACAGAGAGCTGTACAGGTCAGTGTGTTAGACAGAGAGCTGTACAGGTCAGTGTGTCAGACAGAGAGCTGTACAGGTCAGTGTGTCAGACAGAGAGCTGTACAGGTCAGTGTGTCAGACAGAGAGCTGTACAGGTCAGTGTGTCAGACAGAGAGCTGTACAGGCCAGTGTGTCAGACAGAGAGCTGTACAGGCCAGTGTGTCAGACAGAGAGCTGTACAGGTCAGTGTGTCAGACAGAAAGCTGTACAGGCCAGTGTGTCAGACAGAGAGCTGTACAGGCCAGTGTGTCAGACAGAGAGCTGTACAGGTCAGTGTGTCAGACAGAGAGCTGTACAGGCCAGTGTGTCAGACAGAGAGCTGTACAGGCCAGTGTGTCAGACAGAGAGCTGTACAGGCCAGTGTGTCAGACAGAGAGCTGTACAGGTCAGTGTGTCAGACAGAGAGCTGTACAGGCCAGTGTGTCAGACAGAGAGCTGTACAGGTCAGTGTGTCAGACAGAGAGCTGTACAGGCCAGTGTGTCAGACAGAGAGCTGTACAGGCCAGTGTGTCAGACAGAGAGCTGTACAGGTCAGTGTGTCAGACAGAGAGCTGTACAGGCCAGTGTGACAGACAGAGAGCTGTACAGGTCAGTGTGTCAGACAGAGAGCTGTACAGGTCAGTGTGACAGACAGAGAGCTGTACAGGCCAGTGTGTCAGACAGAGAGCTGTACAGGTTAGTGTGTCAGACAGAGAGCTGTACAGGCCAGTGTGTCAGACAGAGAGCTGTACAGGCCAGTGTGTCAGACAGAGAGCTGTACAGGCCAGTGTGTCAGACAGACAGAGAGCTGTACAGGTCAGTGTGTCAGACAGACAGAGAGCTGTACAGGTCAGTGTATCAGACAGAGAGCTGTACATGCCAGTGTGTCAGACAGACAGAGAGCTGTACAGGCCAGTGTGTCAGACAGACAGAGAGCTGTACAGGCCAGTGTGTCAGACAGACAGAGAGCTGTACAGGCCAGTGTGTCAGACAGAGAGCTGTACAGGTCAGTGTGTCAGACAGAGAGCTGTACAGGCCAGTGTGTCAGACAGAGAGCTGTACAGGCCAGTGTGTCAGACAGAGAGCTGTACAGGTCAGTGTGTCAGACAGAGAGCTGTACAGGCCAGTGTGTCAGACAGAGAGCTGTACAGGCCAGTGTGTCAGACAGAGAGCTGTACAGGTCAGTGTGTCAGACAGACAGAGAGCTGTACAGGTCCGTGTGTCAGACAGAGAGCTGTACAGGTCAGTGTGTCAGACAGAGAGCTGTACAGGCCAGTGTGACAGACAGAGAGCTGTACAGGCCAGTGTGTCAGACAGAGAGCTGTACAGGTCAGTGTGTCAGACAGAGAGCTGTACAGGTCAGTGTGTCAGACAGACAGAGCGCTGTACAGGTCAGTGTGACAGACAAAGAGCTGTACAGGTCAGTGTGTCAGACAGAGAGCTGTACAGGCCAGTGTGTCAGACAGAGAGCTGTACAGGTCAGTGTGTCAGACAGAGAGCTGTACAGGCCAGTGTGACAGACAGAGAGCTGTACAGGCCAGTGTGTCAGACAAAGAGCTGTACAGGTCAGTGTGTCAGACAGAGAAGCTGTACAGGCCAGTGTGTCAGACAGAGAGCTGTACAGGTCAGTGTGTCAGACAGAGAGCTGTACAGGTCAGTGTGTTAGACAGAGAGCTGTACAGGTCAGTGTGTCAGACAGAGAGCTGTACATGCCAGTGTGTCAGACAGAGAGCTGTACAGGCCAGTGTGTCAGACAGAGAGCTGTACAGGTCAGCTGTGTTAGACAGAGAGCTGTACAGGTCAGTGTGTTAGACAGAGAGCTGTACAGGTCAGTGTGTCAGACAGAGAGATGTACAGGTCAGTGTGTCAGACAGAGAGCTGTACAGGTCAGTGTGTCAGACAGAGAGCTGTACAGGTCAGTGTGTTAGACAGAGAGCTGTACAGGTCAGTGTGTCAGACAGAGAGCTGTACAGGCCAGTGTGTCAGACAGACAGAGAGCTGTACAGGTCAGTGTGTCAGACAGACAGAGAGCTGTACAGGCCAGTGTGTCAGACAGACAGAGAGTGTACAGGTCAGTGTGTCAGACAGAGAGCTGTACAGGTCAGTGTGTCAGACAGAGAGCTGTACAGGCCAGTGTGTCAGACAGAGAGCTGTACAGGCCAGTGTGTCAGACAGAGAGCTGTAAAGGTCAGTGTGTCAGACAGAGAGCTGTACAGGCCAGTGTGTCAGACAGAGAGTTGTACAGGTCAGTGTGTCAGACAGAGAGCTGTACGGGCCAGTGTGTCAGACAGAGAGCTGTACAGGCCAGTGTGTCAGACAGAGAGCTGTACAGGCCAGTGTGTCAGACAGAGAGCTGTACAGGCCAGTGTGACAGACAGAGAGCTGTACAGGTCAGTGTGACAGACAGAGAGCTGTACAGGTCAGTGTGACAGACAGAGAGCTGTACAGGCCAGATGTGTCAGACAGAGAGCTGTACAGGTCAGTGTGTCAGACAGAGAGCTGTACAGGCCAGTGTGTCAGACAGAGAGCTGTACAGGCAGTGTGTCAGACAGAGAGCTGTACAGGCCAGTGTGTCAGACAGACAGAGAGCTGTACAGGCCAGTGTGTCAGACAGACAGAGAGCTGTACAGGCCAGTGTGTCAGACAGACAGAGAGCTGTACAGGCCAGTGTGTCAGACAGATAGCTGTACAGGTCAGTGTGTCAGACAGAGAGCTGTACATGCCAGTGTGTCAGACAGACAGAGAGCTGTACAGGCCAGTGTGTCCGACAGACAGAGAGCTGTACAGGCCAGTGTGTCAGACAGACAGAGAGCTATACAGGCCAGTGTGTTAGACAGAGAGCTGTACAGGTCAGTGTGACAGACAGAGAGCTGTACAGGCCAGTGTGTCAGACAGAGAGCTGTACAAGCCAGTGTGTCAGACAGAGAGCTGTACAGGCCAGTGTGTCAGACAGAGAGCTGTACAGGTCAGTGTGTCAGACAGAGAGCTATACAGGTCAGTGTGTCAGACAGAGAGAGAGCTGTACAGGCCAGTGTGTCAGACAGACAGAGAGCTGTACAGGTCAGTGGTCAGACAGAGAGCTGTACAGGTCAGTGTGTCAGACAGAGAGCTGTACAGGCCAGTGTGTCAGACAGAGAGCTGTACAGGTCAGTGTGTCAGACAGAGAGCTGTACAGGCCAGTGTGTCAGACAGAGAGCTGTACAGGTCAGTGTGTCAGACAGAGAGCTGTACAGGCCAGTGTGTCAGACAGTACAGGCCAGTGTGTCAGACAGAGAGCTGTACAGGTCAGTGTGTTAGACAGAGAGCTGTACAGGTCAGTGTGACAGACAGAGAGCTGTACAGGCCAGTGTGTCAGACAGAGAGCTGTACAAGCCAGTGTGTCAGACAGAGAGCTGTACAGGCCAGTGTGTCAGACAGAGAGCTGTACAGGCCAGTGTGTCAGACAGAGAGCTGTACAGGCCAGTGTGTCAGACAGACAGAGAGCTGTACAGGCCAGTGTGTCAGACAGACAGAGAGCTGTACAGGCCAGTGTGTCAGACAGACAGAGAGCTGTACAGGCCAGTGTGTCAGACAGAGAGCTGTACAGGTCAGTGTGTCAGACAGAGAGCTGTACAGGCCAGTGTGTCAGACAGACAGAGAGCTGTACAGGCCAGTGTGTCAGACAGACAGAGAGCTGTACAGGCCAGTGTGTCAGACAGAGAGCTGTACAGGTCAGTGTGTCAGACAGAGAGCTATACAGGTCAGTGTGTCAGACAGAGAGAGAGCTGTACAGGCCAGTGTGTCAGACAGACAGAGAGCTGTACAGGCCAGTGTGTCAGACAGAGAGCTGTACAGGTCAGTGTGTCAGACAGAGAGAGACCTGTACAGGTCAGTGTGTCAGACAGAGAGCTTGTACAGGTCAGTGTGTCAGACAGAGAGCTGGTACAGGCCAGTGTGTCAGACAGACAGAGAGCTGTACAGGCCAGTGTTGTCAGACAGAGAGCTGTACAGGTCAGTGTGTCAGACAGAGAGCTGTACAGGTCAGTGTGTCCGACAGAGAGCTGTACAGTGTCAGTGGTGTCAGACAGAGAGCTGTACAGGCCAGTGTGTTAGACAGAGAGCTGTACAGGTCAGTGTGTCAGACAGAGAGAGAGCTGTACAGGTCAGTGTGTCAGACAGAGAGCTTGTACAGGTCAGTGTGTCAGAAGAGAGCTGTACAGGCCAGTGTGTCAGACAGAGAGCTGTACAGGTCAGTGTGTCAGACAGAGAGCTGTACAGGTCAGTGTGTCAGACAGAGAGCTGTACAGGTCAGTGTGTCAGACAGAGAGCTGTACAGGCCAGTGTGTCAGACAGAGAGCTGTACAGGCCAGTGTGTCAGACAGAGGAGCTGTACAGGCCAGTGTGTCAGACAGAGAGCTGTACAGGTCAGTGTGTCAGACAGAGAGCTGTACAGGCCAGTGTGTCAGACAGAGAGCTGTACAGGTCAGTGTGTCAGACAGAGAGCTGTACAGGCCAGTGTGTCAGACAGACAGAGAGCTGTACAGGCCAGTGTGTCAGACAGAGAGCTGTACAGGTCAGTGTGTCAGACAGAGAGCTGTACAGGTCAGTGTGTCAGACAGAGAGCTGTACAGGTCAGTGTGTCAGACAGAGAGCTGTACAGGCCAGTGTGTTAGACAGAGAGCTGTACAGGTCAGTGTGTCAGACAGAGAGAGAGCTGTACAGGCCAGTGGTGTCAGACAGAGAGCTGTACAGGCCAGTGTGTCAGACAGAGAGCTGTACAGGTCAGTGTGTCAGACAGAGAGCTGTACAGGCCAGTGTGTCAGACAGAGAGCTGTACAGGCCAGTGTGTAGACAGAGAGCTGTACAGTCAGTGTGTCAGACAGAGAGCTGTACAGGTCAGTGTGTCAGACAGAGAGCTGTACAGGCCAGTGTGTCAGACAGACAGAGAGCTGTACAGGCCAGTGTGTCAGACAGACAGAGAGCTGTACAGGCCAGTGTGTCAGACAGACAGAGAGCTGTACAGGCCAGTGTGTTAGACAGAGAGCTGTACAGGTCAGTGTGTCAGACAGAGAGCTGTACAGGCCAGTGTGTCAGACAGACAGAGAGCTGTACAGGCCAGTGTGTCAGACAGACAGAGAGCTGTACAGGTCAGTGTGTCAGACAGAGAGCTGTACAGGTCAGTGTGTCAGACAGAGAGCTGTACAGGTCAGTGTGTCAGACAGAGAGCTGTACAGGTCAGTGTGTCAGACAGAGAGCTGTACAGGCCAGTGTGTCAGACAGAGAGCTGTACAGGTCAGTGTGTCAGACAGAGAGCTGTACAGGTCAGTGTGTCAGACAGACAGAGGCTGTACAGGTCAGTGTGTCAGACAGAGAGCTGTACAGGTCAGTGTGTCAGACAGAGAGCTGTACAGGTCAGTGTGTCAGACAGAGAGCTGTACAGGTCAGTGTGTTAGACAGAGAGCTGTACAGGTCAGTGTGTCAGACAGAGAGCTGTACAGGTCAGTGTGTCAGACAGAGAGCTGTACAGGTCAGTGTGTCAGACAGAGAGCTGTACAGGTCAGTGTGTCAGACAGAGAGCTGTACAGGTCAGTGTGTCAGACAGACAGAGAGCTGTACAGGTCAGTGTGTCAGACAGAGAGCTGTACAGGTCAGTGTGTCAGACAGAGAGCTGTACAGGTCAGTGTGTCAGACAGAGAGCTGTACAGGTCAGTGTGTTAGACAGAGAGCTGTACAGGTCAGTGTGTCAGACAGAGAGCTGTACAGGTCAGTGTGTCAGACAGAGAGCTGTACAGGTCAGTGTGTCAGACAGAGAGCTGTACAGGTCAGTGTGTCAGACAGAGAGCTGTACAGGTCAGTGTGTCAGACAGAGAGCTGTACAGATCAGTGTGTCAGACAGAGAGCTGTACAGGTCAGTGTGTCAGACAGAGAGCTGTACAGGTCAGTGTGTCAGACAGAGAGCTGTACAGGTCAGTGTGTCAGACAGACAGAGAGCTGTACAGGTCAGTGTGTCAGACAGAGAGCTGTACAGGTCAGTGTGTCAGACAGAGAGCTGTACAGGCCAGTGTGTCAGACAGAGAGCTGTACAGGTCAGTGTGTCAGACAGAGAGCTGTACAGGCCAGTGTGTCAGACAGAGAGCTGTACAGGTCAGTGTGTCAGACAGAGAGCTGTACAGGTCAGTGTGTCAGACAGAGAGCTGTACAGGCCAGTGTGTCAGACAGAGAGCTGTACAGGTCAGTGTGTCAGACAGACAGAGAGCTGTACAGGTCAGTGTGTTAGACAGACAGAGAGCTGTACAGGTCAGTGTGTTAGACAGACAGAGAGCTGTACAGGTCAGTGTGTCAGACAGACAGAGAGCTGTACAGGTCAGTGTGTTAGACAGACAGAGAGCTGTACAGGTCAGTGTGTCAGACAGACAGAGAGCTGTACAGGTCAGTGTGTTAGACAGACAGAGAGCTGTACAGGTCAGTGTGTTAGACAGACAGAGAGCTGTACAGGTCAGTGTGTCAGACAGAGAGCTGTACAGGCCAGTGTGTTAGACAGACAGAGAGCTGTACAGGTCAGTGTGTTAGACAGACAGAGAGCTGTACAGGTCAGTGTGTCAGACAGACAGAGAGCTGTACAGGTCAGTGTGTTAGACAGACAGAGAGCTGTACAGGTCAGTGTGTCAGACAGACAGAGAGCTGTACAGGTCAGTGTGTTAGACAGACAGAGAGCTGTACAGGTCAGTGTGTCAGACAGACAGAGAGCTGTACAGGTCAGTGTGTTAGACAGACAGAGAGCTGTACAGGTCAGTGTGTTAGACAGACAGAGAGCTGTACAGGTCAGTGTGTCAGACAGAGAGCTGTACAGGCCAGTGTGTTAGACAGACAGAGAGCTGTACAGGTCAGTGTGTTAGACAGACAGAGAGCTGTACAGGTCAGTGTGTCAGACAGACAGAGAGCTGTACAGGTCAGTGTGTTAGACAGACAGAGAGCTGTACAGGTCAGTGTGTCAGACAGACAGAGAGCTGTACAGGTCAGTGTGTTAGACAGACAGAGAGCTGTACAGGTCAGTGTGTTAGACAGACAGAGAGCTGTACAGGTCAGTGTGTCAGACAGAGAGCTGTACAGGCCAGTGTGTTAGACAGACAGAGAGCTGTACAGGTCAGTGTGTCAGACAGAGAGCTGTACAGGTCAGTGTGTCAGACAGAGAGCTGTACAGGCCAGTGTGTCAGACAGAGAGCTGTACAGGTCAGTGTGTCAGACAAACAGAGAGCTGTACAGGTCAGTGTGTCAGACAGAGAGCTGTACAGGTCAGTGTGTCAGACAAACAGAGAGCTGTACAGGTCAGTGTGTCAGACAGAGAGCTGTACAGGCCAGTGTGTCAGACAGAGAGCTGTACAGGTCAGTGTGTCAGACAAACAGAGAGCTGTACAGGTCAGTGTGTCAGACAGAGAGCTGTACAGGCCAGTGTGTCAGACAGAGAGCTGTACAGGTCAGTGTGTCAGACAGAGAGCTGTACAGGCCAGTGTGTCAGACAGAGAGCTGTACAGGCCAGTGTGTCAGACAGAGAGCTGTACAGGTCAGTGTGTTAGACAGAGAGCTGTACAGGTCAGTGTGTCAGACAGAGAGCTGTACAGGTCAGTGTGTCAGACAGAGAGCTGTACAGGCCAGTGTGTCAGACAGAGAGCTGTACAGGCCAGTGTGTCAGACAGAGAGCTGTACAGGTCAGTGTGTTAGACAGAGAGCTGTACAGGTCAGTGTGTCAGACAGAGAGCTGTACAGGTCAGTGTGTCAGACAGACAGAACCTTAGATTTAGAACCTTAGACATATCCACATAAAGGTCCTTCTAGTTCAGGTCAGACAGCTGAAGCTCTACACACAACTGATGTAGATGTGCTCGCTAAACTGTTACATAATGTCTTCAGAAGAACGTCAATATGATATTCAGAAAACGATTTGTCATCCATCGATTTGTATGCATAAATACACCCCCCCCCATGACATGCTAACCTCTCACCATTACAATGACAGGGGAGGTAATAATTTTATTTGGGGGGTGTATATGATATTTTGCCTCTAACTTTCTCACTCATTGTTCATGATTCATTCAGGATTATCCCTCATCATGGTAGCATCCACCTGTAATGTAGAAGTGTTTAGAAACATATTCCATTCCTTATTTACAATATCCATTTCCCCCGAAATGACACAATACACTACTTATCATTCATTTCTACTGGGCACAACATACATCTGAAACACAACCAAACCAAAACAGACAATCCCCTATAAAGGTTGGAACAATGTACAAAAAGGCTGGTATTTTCTAAACGGTTCAGGCGATATGGATATAAATACCTTCAAATGAAAGTTGACAGTCTCCACTTTATCCTCGTAGTCATTGTACAATTATAATTATAATTTCAAATCCAAAGTGCTTGAATCAAAACAAAAAAACTAAACAAAAGCGTGTCACTGTCCCAATATGTTGTGGATCTCTCTGTAGGTATTACATGTAGGTCTCGGTCAGTCTCTCTGTAGGTATTACATGTAGGTCTCGGTCAGTCTCTCTGTAGGTATTACATGTAGGTCTCCGTCAGTCTCTCTGTAGGTATTACATGTAGGTCTCGGTCAGTCTCTCTGTAGGTATTACATGTAGGTCTCAGTCAGTCTCTCTGTAGGTATTACATGTAGGTCTCCGTCAGTCTCTCTGTAGGTATTACATGTAGGTCTCTATCAGTCTCTGTAGGTATT
Source organism: Oncorhynchus kisutch (assembly GCF_002021735.2). Lineage (NCBI taxonomy): Eukaryota > Metazoa > Chordata > Actinopteri > Salmoniformes > Salmonidae > Oncorhynchus > Oncorhynchus kisutch. The sequence continues at coordinate 5,084,259 of NC_034174.2, forward strand.
ACATGTAGGTCTCCGTCAGTCTCTCTGTAGGTATTACATGTAGGTCTCCGTCAGTCTCTCTGTAGGTATTACATGTAGGTCTCTGTCAGTCTCTCTGTAGGTATTACATGTAGGTCTCCGTCAGTCTCTCTGTAGGTATTACATGTAGGTCTCTGTCAGTCTCTCTGTAGGTATTACATGTAGGTCTCGGTCAGTCTCTCTGTAGGTATTACATGTAGGTCTCAGTCAGTCTCTCTGTAGGTATTACATGTAGGTCTCCGTCAGTCTCTCTGTAGGTATTACATGTAGGTCTCCGTCAGTCTCTCTGTAGGTATTACATGTAGGTCTCCGTCAGTCTCTCTGTAGGTATTACATGTAGGTCTCTGTCAGTCTCTCTGTAGGTATTACATGTAGGTCTCCGTCAGTCTCTCTGTAGATATTACATGTAGGTCTCTGTCAGGCTCTCTGTAGGTATTACATGTAGGTCTCCGTCAGTCTCTCTGTAGGTATTACATGTAGGTCTCGGTCAGTCTCTCTGTAGGTATTACATGTAGGTCTCCGTCAGTCTCTCTGTAGGTATTACATGTAGGTCTCAGTCAGTCTCTCTGTAGGTATTACATGTAGGTCTCGGTCAGTCTCTCTGTAGGTATTACATGTAGGTCTCCGTCAGTCTCTCTGTAGGTATTACATGTAGGTCTCTGTCAGTCTCTCTGTAGGTATTACATGTAGGTCTCCGTCAGTCTCTCTGTAGGTATTACATGTAGGTCTCCGTCAGTCTCTCTGTAGGTATTACATGTAGGTCTCCGTCAGTCTCTCTGTAGGTATTACATGTAGGTCTCCGTCAGTCTCTCTGTAGGTATTACATGTAGGTCTCCGTCAGTCTCTCTGTAGGTATTACATGTAGGTCTCGGTCAGTCTCTCTGTAGGTATTACATGTAGGTCTCGGTCAGTCTCTCTGTAGGTATTACATGTAGGTCTCGGTCAGTCTCTCTGTAGGTATTACATGTAGGTCTCCGTCAGTCTCTCTGTAGGTATTACATGTAGGTCTCCGTCAGTCTCTCTGTAGGTATTACATGTAGGTCTCCGTCAGTCTCTCTGTAGGTATTACATGTAGGTCTCCGTCAGTCTCTCTGTAGGTATTACATGTAGGTCTCTGTCAGTCTCTCTGTAGGTATTACATGTAGGTCTCCGTCAGTCTCTCTGTAGGTATTACATGTAGGTCTCCGTCAGTCTCTCTGTAGGTATTACATGTAGGTCTCGGTCAGTCTCTCTGTAGGTATTACATCAAATCAAATCAAATTTATTTATATAGCCCTTCGTACATCAGCTGATATCTCAAAGTGCTGTACAGAAACCCAGCCTAAAACCCCAAACAGCAAGCAATGCAGGTGTAGAAGCACGGTGGCTAGGAAAAACTCCCTAGAAAGGCCAATACCTAGGAAGAAACCTAGAGAGGAACCAGGCTATGTGGGGTGGCCAGTCCTCTTCTGGCTGTGCCGGGTGGAGATTATAACAGAAGATGGCCAAGATGTTCAAATGTTCATAAATGACCAGCATGGTCGAATAATAATAAGGCAGAACAGTTGAAACTGGAGCAGCAGCACGGTCAGGTGGACTGGGGACAGCAAGGAGTCATCATGTCAGGTAGTCCTGGGGCATGGTCCTAGGGCTCAGGTCAGTTGAAACTGGAACAGCAGCATGGTCAGTCTCTCTGTAGGTATTACATGTAGGTCTCTGTCAGTCTCTCTGTAGTGATGGCCGATCTACTTCCTGCAGTTATTGATCAATAGAACTGTTCTTCTGCAACTTGTTTCAAAGGGTTAAAAACATCTCCAGTGTAAAGAGATACAAAAAAAAATATTATAATAATTGTGCATAATAATTGTTTTTGAAAAATCGAATGTTTTTCCTGTTCTGGTGGTTTTGTTATTGTTATTATTTATAGCCCCTTGACCGTGCGGCCTACAATAATATGATGGTCATGAGATCACTGATACTCTCCTCTAAGAGGCTGTTAAGTGCATCACCACAGTGAAGAGACAACAGTCAGTTATTCTCCTCTCTAAGAGCAGAGGCAGATACTTCCTCCCCTATAACTCCTTCACCCCAGAGACAGAGGCAGATACTTCCTCCTCTATAACTCCTTCACCCCAGAGACAGAGGCAGATACTTCCTCCTCTATAACTCCTTCACCCCAGAGACAGATACTTCCTCCTCTAAAACTCCTTCACCCCAGAGACAGATACTTCCTCCTCTATAACTCCTTCACCCCAGAGACAGAGACAGATACTTCCTCCTCTATAGCTCCTTCACCACAGAGACAGAGACAGATACTTCCTCCTCTATAACTCCTTCACCCCAGAGACAGAGACAGATACTTCCTCCCCTATAACTCCTTCACCCCAGAGACAGATACTTCCTCCTCTATAACTCCTTCACCACAGAGACAGAGACAGATACTTCCTCCTCTATAACTCCTTCACCCCAGAGACAGATACAGATACTTCCTCCTCTATAACTCCTTCACCACAGAGACAGAGACAGATACTGGCTCCTCTATAACTCCTTCACCCCAGAGACAGATACTTCCTCCTCTATAACTCCACCCCAGAGACAGAGACAGATACTTCCTCCTCTATAACTCCTTCACCCCAGAGACAGAGACAGATACTTCCTCCTCTATAACTCCTTCACCCCAGAGACAGAGACAGATACTTCCTCCTCTATAACTCCTTCACCCCAGAGACAGAGACAGAGGGAGATACTTCCTCCTCTAAAACTCCTTCACCCCAGAGACAGAGACAGATACTTCCTCCTCTATAACTCCTTCACCCCAGAGACAGAGACAGAGGGAGATACTTCCTCCCCTATAACTCCTTCACCCCAGAGACAGAGGCAGATACTGCCTCCTCTATAACTCCTTCACCCCAGAGACAGAGGGAGATACTTCCTCCCCTATAACTCCTTCACCCCAGAGATAGAGGGAGATACTGCCTCCTCTATAACTCCTTCACCCCAGAGACAGAGGCAGATACTGCCTCCTCTATAACTCCTTCACCCCAGAGATAGAGGGAGATACTTCCTCCTCTATAACTCCTTCACCCCAGAGACAGAGACAGATACTTCCTCCCCTATAACTCCTTCACCCCAGAGACAGAGGCAGATACTTCCTCCTCTATAACTCCTTCACCCCAGAGACAGAGGCAGATACTTCCTCCTCTATAACTCCTTCACCCCAGAGACGGATACTTCCTCCTCTAAAACTCCTTCACCCCAGAGACAGATACTTCCTCCTCTATAACTCCTTCACCCCAGAGACAGAGACAGATACTTCCTCCTCTATAACTCCTTCACCCCAGAGACAGATACAGATACTTCCTCCTCTATAACTCCTTCACCACAGAGACAGAGACAGATACTGCCTCCTCTATAACTCCTTCACCCCTGAGACAGATACTTCCTCCTCTATAACTCCACCCCAGAGACAGAGACAGATACTTCCTCCTCTATAACTCCTTCACCCCAGAGACAGAGACAGATACTTCCTCCTCTATAACTCCTTCACCACAGAGACAGAGACAGATACTTCCTCCTCTATAACTCCTTCACCCCAGAGACAGAGACAGAGACAGATACTTCCTCCCCTATAACTCCTTCACCCCAGAGACAGAGGCAGATACTGCCTCCTCTATAACTCCTTCACCCCAGAGACAGAGACAGATACTTCCTCCCCTATAACTCCTTCACCCCAGAGACAGAGACAGATACTTCCTCCCCTATAACTCCTTCACCCCAGAGACAGATACTTCCTCCTCTATAACTCCTTCACCCCAGAGACAGATACTTCCTCCTCTATAACTCCTTCACCCCAGAGACAGAGACAGATACTTCCTCCCCTATAACTCCTTCACCCCAGAGACAGAGGGAGATACTTCCTCCCCTATAACTCCTTCACCCCAGAGACAGATACTTCCTCCCCTATAACTCCTTCACCCCAGAGACAGAGGCAGATACTTCCTCCCCTATAACTCCTTCACCCCAGAGACAGAGGCAGATACTTCCTCCCCTATAACTCCTTCACCCCAGAGACAGAGGCAGATACTTCCTCCCCTATAACTCCTTCACCCCAGAGACAGAGGGAGATACTGCCTCCTCTATAACTCCTTCACCCCAGAGACAGAGACAGATACTTCCTCCTCTATAACTCCTTCACCCCAGAGACAGAGGGAGATACTGCCTCCCCTATAACTCCTTCACCCCAGAGACAGAGGGAGATACTTCCTCCCCTATAACTCCTTCACCCCAGAGACAGAGACAGATACTTCCTCCCCTATAACTCCTTCACCCCAGAGACAGAGGGAGATACTTCCTCCTCTATAACTCCTTCACCCCAGAGACAGAGACAGATACTTCCTCCCCTATAACTCCTTCACCCCAGAGACAGAGACAGATACTTCCTCCCCTATAACTCCTTCACCCCAGAGACAGAGACAGATACTTCCTCCTCTATAACTCCTTCACCCCAGAGACAGATACTTCCTCCTCTATAACTCCTTCACCCCAGAGACAGAGGGAGATACTTCCTCCTCTATAACTCCTTCACCCCAGACACAGAGGGAGATACTTCCTCCCCTATAACTCCTTCACCCCAGAGACAGAGACAGATACTTCCTCCCCTATAACTCCTTCACCCCAGAGACAGAGACAGATACTTCCTCCTCTATAACTCCTTCACCCCAGAGACAGAGGTAGATACTTCCTCCCCTATAACTCCTTCACCCCAGAGACAGAGGGAGATACTTCCTCCCCTATAACTCCTTCACCCCAGAGACAGAGACAGATACTTCCTCCCCTATAACTCCTTCACCCCAGAGACAGAGACAGATACTTCCTCCTCTATAACTCCTTCACCCCAGAGACAGATACTTCCTCCCCTATAACTCCTTCACCCCAGAGACAGAGGGAGATACTTCCTCCTCTATAACTCCTTCACCCCAGAGACAGAGACAGATACTTCCTCCCCTATAACTCCTTCACCCCAGAGACAGAGACAGATACTTCCTCCCCTATAACTCCTTCACCCCAGAGACAGAGACAGATACTTCCTCCTCTATAACTCCTTCACCCCAGAGACAGATACTTCCTCCTCTATAACTCCTTCACCCCAGAGACAGAGGGAGATACTTTCTCCTCTATAACTCCTTCACCCCAGAGACAGAGGGAGATACTTCCTCCCCTATAACTCCTTCACCCCAGAGACAGAGACAGATACTTCCTCCCCTATAACTCCTTCACCCCAGAGACAGAGACAGATACTTCCTCCTCTATAACTCCTTCACCCCAGAGACAGAGGGAGATACTTCCTCCCCTATAACTCCTTCACCCCAGAGACAGAGGGAGATACTTCCTCCCCTATAACTCCTTCACCCCAGAGACAGAGACAGATACTTCCTCCTCTATAACTCCTTCACCCCAGAGACAGAGGGAGATACTTCCTCCCCTATAACTCCTTCACCCCAGAGACAGAGACAGATACTTCCTCCCCTATAACTCCTTCACCCCAGAGACAGAGACAGATACTTCCTCCTCTATAACTCCTTCACCCCAGAGACAGAGGGATTGAGTCGAGGCATCAGTCAGCATGTCAGAGAGGAGATAAAGAAGCATGAAGCGACTAGCTAGCAAGGGGCAACAGGCTTCGATCCGCCGCCCACACAGCAACGCAGGCACAGCAGGGACTCTGCAGTCACACTCTTTTTTACTGTCTTGGTATTTTCCCATAATCACCCCTGTCACTGTTGCCATAAAATCTCTTCCCTTAAAAGTATCTCTGTACAAACTAATCTTGATATGCCTTTAAGAGATACTTTCAAGCATACAGGGGTATCATGGAATAACCAAGGGGTCTATTAAGCAGTTAAATGTCCTAGTTACTGTTGTGTGATTAACAGAGTTCATATCGAAGTACCATCTCTGTAGGAGGATACCATATTCTATTACTGGGTCCAGATTGCAAAGCTAATTCTTGAGCTGAGTATGTTATGTACTGTAGGCTATATTTAGTTCCGTGTATATGTACGTGTGGTGATTGAACAGTAGACAGTCACACAAGACGAGGACTTCAAATAGGTCTATGGCTTGTCAAGGGAACTGTAGCCTACTGTTGAGATGGGTTAACAGGAAACTGACATCTGGACGATGGACTGTAAGTCTGTAACATCTTAATATTAACTCCTGAATGAAGAATTTCTGGTAGTAAAATGTTACACTAAAATGTAGGCAACATTTTTTATTTATTTATTTATTTCTGCATCTCCCGAGAAGATAGTATTTCAATCAGAAACATAGTGTATCTAAAAATCAGGCAACAAAATATTCCTGCACCCCCTGTCAAAAACATCATTCTTACGTCTTTGACTGTATCCTATTAGCACATGTTTTATATTTGCGGGTTAGGGCCTCAGATTTTCACTTCATCACATATAGTCGGGTGGTTGCGGACAGGTTACTAGGAATTGTGGGTGGGTCAACCTTCTAACAGGCACCTTCAAAACAGTTACAGAGTTTAATGGCTGTGATTGGAGAAGACTAAGGATGCATCAACAACATTGTAGTTACTCCATAATACTAACCTAAATGACAGCGTGAAAAGAAGGAGGCCTGTACAGAATAAAAAATATTACATTAAGTAACTAAAGTAATACTACATGAAAAATGTGGCAAAGAAATGCACTTTTTTGTCCTAAATACAAAAGTGTTTTGTTTTAAGGCAAATTCAACACAACACTTCACTAAGTGCCACTCTTCATATTTTCAAAAATAGTGGTGGCTACATCGTGTTATGGGTATGCTTGTCATCATTTTTTAGGATAAAATAAACAGAATGGAGCCAAGCACAGGTAAAACCCTAGAGGAAAACCTGGTTTTCCTCTAGGTTGCATACCAAGAAGACATCTAATGTTCCTGAGTGGCCGAGTTTTGACTTAAAATCAGCTTGAAAATCCTAATCCTTATGGCAAGACTTGAAAATGGCTTTCTACCAATGATCAACAACCAACTTGTAAATATTGTGCAATCAAGGTGTGCAACACTCAGAGATTTACCCAGAAATACTTTTATTTTACCTTTATTTAAATAGGCAAGTCAGTTAAGAACAAATTCTTATATTCAATGACAGCCTAGGAACAGTGGGTTAACTGCCTGTTCAGGGGGCAGAATGACAGATTTGTCAGCTCGGGGATATGAACTTGCAACCTTTCGGTTACTAGTCCAGCGCTCTAACAACTAGGCTACCCTGAGCCTCTACACTCTAACCACTAGGCTACCCTGCCGCCTCTACACTCTAACCACTAGGCTACCCTGCCGCCTCTACACTCTAACCACTAGGCTACCCTGCCGCCTCTACACTCTAACCACTAGGCTACCCTGCCGCCTCTACACTCTAACCACTAGGCTACCCTGCCGCCTCTACACTCTAACCACTAGGCTACCCTGCCGCCTCTACACTCTAACCACTAGGCTACCCTGCCCCCCCTACACTCTAACCACTAGGCTACCCTGCCGCCCCTACACTCTAACCACTAGGCTACCCTGCCGCCCCTCCACTCTAACCACTAGGCTACCCTGCCGCCTCTACACTCTAACCACTAGGCTACCCTGCCGCCTCTACACTCTAACCACTAGGCTACCCTGCCGCCCCTACACTCTAACCACTAGGCTACCCTGCCGCCCCTCCACTCTAACCACTAGGCTACCCTGCCGCCTCTACACTCTAACCACTAGGCTACGGTCTAAAGTTATACTGTTACATATGTTCATGTTAACTTTTTACAAAGTGCAGGGATGTAACATAGCGCGCGTCAAGTTGTGCCGTTGCTCCCGTTACAGGAAGTGCTGGGACGTCAGTGAATTTCAACAGGAACGGTGATGCTCCGGGACGTTACGACCTGTTCCAGTATCAGATCAACAACAACAGCTCCCCGGGGTACAAGAACATTGGACAGTGGACAGAGACATTACAGCTCAACGTGAGTACGATGATGTGTGTATATGCAAGCGGAGGGATTTGATCCAAGGTCTCCCGGGTAGTAACCCATCGTCTTAAAACATTACACCAAGAGGGCATCCTAGTGGTCTGAGTGTGTCTTTGACAGGGATACTCTGTTACATTATCGTGCGCATGTTGAGTTGGGCATTTAGCTAGCTTGCATCGGGTTGTTATTTTATCTGAAATGTACAAGGTCCTTTTCTTTATGCTGGGTCTTTGTAGAATATGGACCCATTTTGAGTCACACAAATTAGTGTTAGTCTCTACTCAAACAATCCACAGATAAAAGGGGACATCTAGTGCTCTCTCCTAGTACTCTCTCCTAGTGCTCTCTCCTAGTACTCTCTCCTAGTACTCTCTCCTAGTACTCTCTCCTAGTGCTCTCTCCTAGTGCTCTCTCCTAGTGCTCTCTCCTAGTGCTCTCTCCTAGTGCTCTCTCCTCGTACTCTCTCCTCGTACTCTCTCCTCGTACTCTCTCCTCGTACTCTCTCCTAGTGCTCTCTCCTAGTGCTCTCTCCTAGTACTCTCTCCTAGTACTCTCTCCTAGTACTCTCTCCTAGTGCTCTCTCCTAGTACTCTCTCCTAGTGCTCTCTCCTAGTGCTCTCTCCTAGTACTCTCCTAGTACTCTCCTAGTACTCTCTCCTAGTGCTCTCTCCTAGTGCTCTCTCCTAGTACTCTCTCCTAGTACTCTCTCCTAGTACTCTCTCCTAGTACTCTCCTCGTACTCTCTCCTAGTACTCTCTCCTTGTACTCTCCTCGTACTCTCTCCTAGTACTCTCTCCTAGTGCTCTCTCCTAGTGCTCTCTCCTAGTACTCTCTCCTCGTGCACTCCTCGTGCTCTCTCCTAGTACTCTTCTCGTACTCTCTCCTAGTACTCGCTCCTAGTACTCTCTCCTAGTACTCTCCTCGTACTCTCTCCTAGTACTCTCCTTGTACTCTCTCCTAGTACTCTCCTCGTACTCTCTCCTAGTACTCTCTCCTTGTACTCTCCTCGTGCTCTCTCCTAGTACTCTCCTCGTACTCTCTCCTAGTACTCTCTCCTAGTACTCTCTCCTAGTACTCTCCTCGTACTCTCTAGTAGTACTCTCCTCGTACTCTCTCCTAGTACTCTCCTCGTACTCTCTCCTAGTACTCTCTCCTTGTACTCTCCTAGTACTCTCTCCTCGTGCACTCTCCTAGTACTCTCCTCGTACTCTCTCCTAGTACTCTCTCCTTGTACTCTCCTCGTACTCTCTCCTCGTACTCTCTCCTAGTACTCTCTCCTCGTACTCTCTCCTAGTACTCTCTCCTTGTACTCTCTCCTCGTACTCTCTCCTAGTACTCTCCTCGTACTCTCTCCTAGTACTCTCTCCTCGTACTCTCTCCCCGTACTCTCTCCTAGTACTCTCCTCGTACTCTCTCCTTGTACTCTCTCCTAGTTCAGTCTTCTTATTTTTTCTTCTTCTGTGGATTTAATATGGTGATTGGCAACCAACTTTAATGTGTATTACTGCAAATGACTGAACTGTGGTTCTCGTTCATCTTTTATTCACCCACGTGCGTATATGTGTATACGCTCCTAAAAACCAGAGAGGAGATGGGAGAGGCAGGACTTGCAGTGCACCAGGCACTAAAATAAATGTACGCTCTTTTATAGCGCCTGGCTATGCAGATGCTCATTGACGCGCGTGAGCAGTTGGGATGAAATGATTCATGCTTGCGCACACAATGCTGCCGGTGTGGTCAGCATGTAAAAGGAATCATACAACGGGTGTGTCTAATCCTGAATGCTGATTGGTTAAAACCGCATTCCATCCAGTGTCTATTCCATAAATTACCACCGGCTAAATCTATGACTTTAAAATGCCTATTTGCTCTGTTACATCTGACTGCACAATTCACTGTCTCATCAGCCCAGCCAGGCAATTTATAAACTTGATCTCCACTATAAAAAAACATCTAGACATTATCTCACATTTCTTGTAGAATAACATTTAGTTTTCAACAGCGGAGAATAAACCTTCCTGTCTGTCTCTCCGACATTTGCAAAATTTGAATCAAAATTTGAATCAAAATTCAAATTCGATCTATAGTAATGAACGGGAGTCGAGACGAGACAGACAGACAGGCAGGCAGCGCTTCTCAGCCAGTCGAAATCAAGAAACGCTGGCCATTTATAGGGAATAGCGTGCCATTATAGGGAATAGTGTGCCATTTGAAGGAAGTTTTTATTAGGGGATAGGGTGCCATTTTCAAAATAAATTCACCTTTATTTAAACAGGTATCCCAGTTGAGAACAAGTTCTCATTTATAACTGCGACCTGGCCAAGATAAAGCAAAGCAGTGTGACAAAGAACAACAATACAGAGTTGCACATGGAAAAAGCAAGCATACAGTCAATAACATAATAGAAAAATCTTTATACAGTGTGTGCAAATGCCATAAGGAGATAAGGTAATAAATAGGCCATAGTAGCGAAGTAATTACAATTTAGCAAATTAACACTGGAGTGATATATGTGCAGATGATGATGTGCAAGTAGAAATACTGGTGTGCAGAAGAGCAGAAAAAGTAAATAAAACAATATGAGGTAGATGGATGGGCTATTTACAGATGGGCTATTTACAGAAGGGCTGTGTACAGGTACAGCAATCAGTAAGCTGCTCAGACAGCTGATGCTTAAAGTTAGTGAGGGAGATATAAGTCTCAAACTTGAGCAATTCTTGCAATTCGTTCCAGTCATTGGCAGCAGAGAACTGGAAGGAAAGGTAGCCAAAGGAGGTGTTGGCTTTGGGGGTGACCAGTTAGATATACCTACTGGAGCGCATGCTACAGGTGGGTGCTGCTATGGTGACCAGTGAGCTGAGATAAGGCGGGGCTTTACCTAGCAAAGACTTATAGATGACCTGGAGCCAGTGGGTCTGGCGACGAATATGTAGCGAGGGCCAACCAACGAGAGCATACAGGTCACAGTGGTGGATGGTATATGGGGCTTTAGTGACAAAACGGATGGCACTGTGATAGACTCCATCCAATTTTCTGAGTAGAGTGTTGGAGGCTATTTTGTAAATGACATCGCTGAAGTCGAGTATCGGTAGGTTGGTCAGTTTTACGGGGGTATGTTTGACAGCATGAGTGAAGGAGGCTTTGTTGCGAAATAGGAAGCCGATTCTAGTTTCTAGATCAAGGAATCACCAGCAGCAAGAGCGATATCGTTGATATATACAGAGAAAAGAGTCGGCCAGAGGTGCACCCGTGACCAGCTCAGAAACCAGATTGCACAGCGGAGAGTTAAAATGAGATTTGAAATGGTCAGTAATCTGTTTGTTAACTTGGCTTTTGAAGACTTTGGAAAGGCAGGGCAGGATGGATATAGGTCTGTAACAGTTTGGGTCTAGAGTGTCACACACCATTGAAGAGGGGGATGACCACCGCAGCTTTCCAATCTTTAGGAATCTCTGACAATTTGAAAGAGAGGTAATAGGGGTTGCAACAATGGCAGCGGATCATTTTAGAAAGAGAGGGTCCAGATTGTCTAGCCCAGCTGATATGTAGGGGTCCAGGTTGTGCAGCTCTTTCAGAACATCTGCTATCTGGATTTGGGTGAAGGAGAAGCTGGGGAGGCTCGGGCAAGGCTCGGGGGGGGGCTGTTGGCCGGGGTTGGGATAGCCTGGAGGAAGCATGAGCAGCCGTAGAGAAATGCTTCTTGAAATTCTCGATTATCATGGATTTATCTGTGGTGACAGTGTTACCTAGCCTCAGTACAGTGGGCAGCTGGGATGAGGCGCTCTTGTTCTCCATGGACTTTACAGTGTCCCAGAACGTTTTGGAGTTAGAGCTACAGGATGCAAATTTCTGTTTGAAAAAGCTAGCCTTTGCTTTCCTAAATGACTGTGTGTATCGGTTCCTGACTTCCCTGAACAGTTGCATATCGCGGGGACTATTCGATGCTATTGCAGTCCGCCACAGGATGTTTTTGTGCTTTTCGAGGGCTTTCAGGTCTGGAGTGAACCATATCTGTTCTTAGTTCTACATTTTTTAAAATGGGCATGCTAATTTAAGATTGTGAGGAAATTACTTTTAAAGAACAACCAGGCATCCTCTACTAACGGGATGAGGTCAATATCCTTCCAGGATACCCAGGCCAGGTCGAATAGAAAGGCCTGCTCGCTTTGAATAGGGTGCCATTTATAAGGAGTAGGGTGCCATTTATAAGGAGTAGGGTGCCATTTATAAGGAATAGGGTGCCATTTATAAGGAATAGGAATAGGGTGCCATTTATAAGGAATAGGGTGCCATTTATAAGGAATAGGGTGCCATTTATAAGGAGTAGGGTGCCATTTATAAGGAATAGGGTGCCATTTATAAGGAATAGGGTGCCATTTATAAGGAGTAGGGTGCCATTTATAAGGAATAGGAATAGGGTGCCATTTATAAGGAATAGGGTGCCATTTATAAGGAATAGGAATAGAGTGCCATTTATAAGGAATAGGGTGCCATTTATAAGGAATAGGGTGCCATTTATAAGGAATAGGGTGCCATTTATAAGGAATAGGGTGCCATTTATAAGGAATAGGGTGCCATTTATAAGGAATAGGGTGCCATTTATAAGGAATAGGGTGCCATTTATAAGGAATAGGGTGCCATTTATAAGGAATAGGGTGCCATTTGTAAGGAATAGGGTGCCATTTATAAGGAATAGGGTGCCATTTATAAGGAATAGGGTGCCATTTATAAGGAATAGGGTGCCATTTATAAGGAATAGGGTGCCATTTATAAGGAGTAGGGTGCCATTCATAAGGAATATGGTGCCATTCATAAGGAATATGGTGCCATTCATAAGGAATAGTGTGCTATTTGGTACGCAGTGACATTTCAAACTTGCTAGTGGGCTGGCGACACATGGAGCTGTGGATCAACGTAGATTATAGATGGCATGTTTGTTATTTTGTGCTCATATTCGTTAATGTAAAGAGGAAGAGATTGATTATGTTAATAACTGCTAGACTTGTCCCTTGGTATAATGCCCAGGAGGGGGTGCAACTTGACATGATGGTAAAGGGCCAAGGGCCACACCCTCTCATGCAATGTCATGCCAATTAGCCACTTTGTGGCGCTATAATAAGCGATTGAAAATGCAACTTTAAAAGGTCATGCCCGTGCGACCTAGAGGGTGAAAATCTAGTACGTACATCCCTCTCAAGGAAAAAATTTGCCTCATGGACCGTTCAGGTCCACCATTTAGAATTTTGTGAAAAACATTTAAACCAATACTCCTCTGGCACCGAATGACCAATCAGCACAAAAGTTGATAGATGTCTAGATGTCATCTATGGACCAAGCTCCCACAATTTAATTTTTTCCAGGATAGCATGTCAAACAATGTGACCAATAAACATTCACGTGGGCGTGGTCTGGCACAGAAATGTGTTTTTGTAACAAAAACAAGGTAACACATGTTAAAAAAAAAACTGTCAAGACTCAACTTCAATCACATTCAGATCGACCACTTGGTGACGCTATAACGGGCATCTGTTTATGTCTCTTGATCTGTTTGACTCAGAGTGATGAAATGTGGCGCACATGTATTTGTATTTGTTGATCTTTTATAAACAATACAACGTATACACATACTAACGACAACGGGATATCTATCTAACACTTACTGTATGGTTCAGTTTGGCCACATGTTGATGCTGATGGACAGAATAAAATAGGTCATAAAATGGCAGCCATATTGTTTGAGCTTTTTGTGTCTGAAGTTCTAAAGATGTACCAAACTTGGTGCTGATTGGTCCAGCGGTTCTGGAGAAGAATGTTTTAACCTCTTAAAGTCACCGTCATAAAAAACATTTCCAAAATTCTTGAAAAGCGTTTTGCATGATCTGTTTGATTTAGAATTCTGATATTTGGCAAGTGTGGTAAGGAGTAAAGAAATAGCTCATCCAATGTGTCAACTTCTTTCCCCCGATGGTGGCAAATATGGCCCACAGCTTGAACCCCGTCATAGCTGCTTGTAGCTATTTATGTATTTGTAACTTGTAATGTTCACCCTACCAACACATGTATTATAGCTCTAACAGTAGGGCCTTTGCTTTTCGATCCCCAAATCGATTTGGCATGCTTTATGGAATACCATGTACACAGTTCATTTGTCATCCTTGCCAGGATCTCAGGGGAACTCTGTGTATCTGGTACCTTATTCCTTATGCAGTGCACTAAATAGACAACATGGGTGCCGTTTGGGACACAGACTATGTCCCTGGCATGATTTCATCTCTCCCCGGTCTCCCCGGACACTAAGGATGAGTCACGGATGACTCCAGCTCCAGACTCCAAGGACGGGCCCCTTAGCTCCCCGTGAAAATGTCATCTCTGCATCATTATGCCCAGTGTGGGGAATAGGCTGTAGGGCTGAATGACTGAACCACTCGGACAAGGGGTGTTTGGGATTATGTGACTGGCAAAGACACAAAGTCAAATGAAGTCGCCTTAGTTTGTCTTTTTGAGCTACTAGATGTCTAGGTAGGGTTTTTACTGCTTAAGTTAAACAACGGAGATCATAGAACATGAACTGTTACTTTATCCGGCTTACAATGCTTACTTACAAGCCATCTACAGAGATAGAGAGATGAAGACAGTGTTCGTGAGAGCAGGAGAGTGTGAGAGAGAGAGAGACACACAGACAGACAGACAGACAGACAGACAGACAGACAGACAGACAGACAGACAGACAGACAGACAGACAGACAGACAGACAGACAGACAGACAGACAGACAGACAGACAATCTCTCTCTCTGAATGACTGACTGACTGACAGAGAGAGAGAGCCAGACAGACAGACAGACACAGAGAGAGAGAGAGATTGACTGACAGACAGACAGACAGACAGACAGACAGACAGACAGACAGACAGACAGACAGACAGACAGACAGACAGACAGACAGACAGACAGACAGACAGACAGACAGACAGACAGACAGACAGACAGATTCTAATGCTTACCCAATACAAATGACTTAAATCACCGATTCGGCACATCAGGTCACATGTTAGGCTACATGTCACAAAATATTGTATATTGGGACAAATTAAGTAGCAAAACTGATTGAATTTATTTTTTTTACTTAACCAGGCAAGTCAGTTAAGAACAAATTCTTATTTTCAATGACGGCCTAGGAACAGTGGGTTAACTGCCTGTTCAGGGGCAGAACGACAGATTTGTACCTTGTCAGCTCGGGGGTTTGAACTCACAACCTTCCGGTTACTAGTCCAACGCTCTAACCACTAGGCTACCCTGCCGCCCCGAGAGTGTGAGAGAGTGTAAGGTATCTAAGGTATGTAAATATGTTTGATTTTAATGCCGTCAGGTTTTCATTTGAAGCATATTTTATTTGTATTAATTGCAAAGACATAGGTCACTTTTTATTTATAGTCAACTTTGTTCTGAAGTCATCGCAGGTCACAGAGAGAAGGATAAACCCACGTTATTTTATGTTTAACGGAGATCTCTTACGAAATCATCTTACGATCCACTTAGCTGTTCTACCAGTGATCTGAGGCAGGCGTTAGATTACCAGTGTTTTCAAGTGCAAAGTTAATAACAATGTTTTTGGGAAAACAGCTCAGAGATTTTAACAATGCTACTACAAAAAGTTGTAATGATGAACTTAGCTTTAAGATGCTTTTGGGAACCCAGGCCCAGTCTCACTGGGTTCTGATCAAAAGTAGCACAGGGAGTACAGTGCCATTTCGGACACCAACTCAGCGATATTGGGTAGAGATGGAAGGAGAGAGAGGCAGCAACTAACTGTAGTGAGTTTAATTTCTTCATGTTTCAAGCAGATCCAACCATTTAATAATTCATGGATGTTACATAATCTTCATTTGCCTGGGCTTAAATTAGCATTTTCTTGAAAAAAAAAAACACTTTTTAGGCTTTTAAGCTGTCTAATGTGTCTCTGGTTTAAATGTACCTCAACTCTGACACTGTAGTTTTCAACACGGAGGGAATTTAACCACAGTGCTCTAACAAGCATTGATCCAATTTTTTTTCTCTCTTCAGTATGAATTAATAACTTGAGTATGTCTGATACTGTCACACTCTTCAGATCTGGAGAACTATTTCATGTTTGAGTGATATGATCATCTCTGTCATCTCTATTAGCGGCAATGATCTTTGATCTTGATCTCGTCAACTGGGATTCCTACGGAACTTTCAGGCTCAGCTTGTTTCCCCACTCTTCCCTATATACTGCACTACTTCTGACCACCAGGGCCCATAGGAATAATGCACTACTTCTGACCAGGGCCCATAGGGATAATGCACTACTTATGACTAGGGTCCATAGGGATAATGCACTACTTATGACCAGGGCCCATAGGGATAATGCACTACTTATGACCAGGGCCCATAGGGATAATGCACTACTTCTGACCACCAGGGCCCATAGAGATAATGCACTACTTCTGACCAGGGCCCATAGGGATAATGCACTACTTCTGACCACCAGGGCCCATATGGATAATGCACTACTTCTGACCAGGGCCCACATGGATAATGCACTACCTCTGAGCACCAGGGCCCATAGGGATAATGCACTTCTTCTAACCACCAGGGCCCATAGGGATAATGCACTACTTCTGACCAGGGCCCATAGGGATAATGCACTACTTCTGACCAGGGCCCACAGGGATAATGCACTACTTCTGACCACCAGGGCCCATAGGGATACTGCACTACTTCTGACCACCAGGGCACATAGGACTCTGTTTAAAAGTAGTTCACTATGTTTGGAGTATAGAGTGCTAATTGGGAAACCGGTTCAAATGCATTGTAACAGACAAACTGTAATTTATACAGTAATCTTGGATATTATCAACAGTAAAATACTATGAAAAGTTTTAATGCACATTACTGTAAAAGATGTTGCATTGTGGGAACATTTTGTGAGTAGTGAAATAATTGCTATATTTCTAATGGAGTGTCAAAACCCTTTTGATCACTAGTGGGCGCACGACATTGTTTTCTCTGGCAATTTTTTTAATTTAACTAGGCAAGTCAGTTAAGAAGAAATTGTTATTTACAATGACGGCCTAGGAACTGTGGGTTAACTGCCTGTTCAGGGGCAGAACGACAGATTTGTACCTTGCCAGCTAGGGGGTTTGATCTTGGCAACCTCTCGGTGACTAGTGTCTCCCGAACTAACGTATGTTAAGTAGTGCCTTATAAGAGGTTATATTTGTTGCACCTGTCAGTGAAAATGATGTACCAATTTAAAAAGTATGTGGTAGCATCATCTATTAACAATGTGTAGGGGACAGATTGGAATGGCATCTAGTCTTAAACCTTTAAACCTTTTCCATGTCCTTCTGATCTGTTTAGCCCTGTAGTCGCTGCCAGTTTGGAAGCCTTTGTCAAGGCCTCTAGAACTGTAAGTGTTATAAAAGCCAACCTGCTTGTACCAATCCCATCCAACCTGTTTGTACCAATCCCATCCAACCTGCTTGTACCAATCCCATCCAACCTGCTTGTACCAATCCCATCCAACCTGCTTGTACCAATCCCATCCAACCTGCTTGTACCAATCCCATCCAACCTGCTTGTACCAATCCCATCCAACCTGCTTGTACCAATCCCATCCAACCTGCTTGTACCAATCCCATCTAACCTGTTTGTACCAATCCCATCCAACCTGCTTGTACCAATCCCATCCAACCTGTTTGTACCAATCCCATGCAATAACAGTAAATACAGTGAAACACAAACCCCAATCCCCTCACTGAATTTCATCCATCCATTCATCCATCCATTCATTACATTTACAGTAGCATTAACGTTTTACAGTATAATACAGTAAATTATATGGAATTGTACCTTGTGTCATTACACAGTACTTGATTGGATACAGTATTTAGATTACAGTAGGTCTGCTGATTACAGTAGGTCTGCTGATTACAGTAGGTCTGCTGGTTACAGTAGGTCTGCTGATTTACCTGTAAGTTACTGTCAAATTCACAGCATCCCCTTAAAACTGTGACTGAGGATGAGTCAGATGTTTGTTACCCTCGGGAGACAAGGACTTTGACTGCCAAAACTGTCTCCTGAATCAATCAATTTACCCCCAATTTTGTAATATCCAATTGGTAGTTACAGTCTTTTCCCATTGCTCCAACTACGGTCTCGGGAGAGGTGAAGGTTGAGAGCCGTGTAACCTCTGAAACAAAAACCCAGCCAAGCCACACTTCTTCTTGACACAATGGTCGCTTAACATCAATGTGTCGGTGGAAACATCGTACATCCGGCGTCCGTGTCAGCGTGCGCCCGACCCGCTACAAGGAGTTGCTAGAGTGCGATGGGACAAGGGCCGGACAAACCCTCATTTAACTCGGATGATGCTGGGCCAATTGTGCGTCGCCTCGTGGGTCTCCCGGGTTGCGGCCGGCTGCGACATAGGATCTGTAGTAATGCAGCTAGCACTGGCAAGGCAGTGCCTTAGACCGCTGTGCCACTCTGGAGGCTCACACGTGTCCTCTTAGTCTAGGAGAGGTTCCACCAGAGTTTGTCCTGATATTGTTTAGTTGTTTTTTGGGATCCCCATTAGCCGACGCCATTGGTGACAGCTAGTCTTACCGTGGGCTGGCATGTAACGAAAAATACTTTACAGACTAAAGTCTACAATTTACATATACAGTTGAAGTTGGAAGTTTACATATATACCTTAGCCATATGCACTTAAACTCAGCTTTTCACATTTCCTGACATTTAATCGTAGTAAACATGTCCTGTCTTAGGTCAGTTACTTTAATTTAAGAATGTGAAATGTCCGAATAATAGTTGAGATAATTATATATTTCAGCTTTTATTTCTTTCATCACATTCCCATTGGGTCAGAAGTTTACATACACTCAATTAGTATTTGGTAGCATTGCCTTTAAATTGTATAACTTGGGTCAAACGTATCAGGTAGACTTCCACAAGCTTCCCATAATAAGTTGGATGAATTTTGGCCCGTTAATCCTCCTGACAGAGCTGGTGTAACTGATTCAGGGCTTTTTCAGTTCTGACAACAAAGTTTCTATGGGATTGAGGTCAGAGCTTTCTGATGGCCACTGCAATACCTTGACTTTGTTGTTTTTAAGCCATTTTGCCACAACTTTGGAAGTATGCTTGGCGTCATTGTCCATTTGGAAGACCCATTTGCAACCAAGCTTTAACTTCATGACTGATGTCTTGAGATATCTTGAGATGTTGCTTCAATATATCCACATACATCATGATGCAATCTATTTTGTGAAGGTCACCAGTCCCTCCTGCAACAAAGCAACCCCACAACATGATGCTGCCACCCCTGTGCTTCACGGTTGTGATGGTGTTCTTCGGCTTGCAAGCATCCCTCTTTTTCCTCCAAACATAATGATGGTCATTACGGCCAAACAGTTCTATTTTTGTATCATCAGACCAGAGGACATTTCTCCCAAAAGTACGATCTTCGTCCCGATATGCAGTTGCAAACCGAATTCTGGCTTTTTTTATGGTGGCTTCTTCCTTGCTGAGCGGCCTTTCAGGTTATGTCGATATAGGACTTGTTTACTGCGGATATAGATACTTTTGTACCTGTTTCCTCCAGCATCTTCACAAGGTCCTTTGCTGTTGTTCTGGGATTGATTTGCACTTTTCGCACCAAGGTACGTTCATCTCTAGGAGACAGAATGAGTCTCCTTTCTGAGCGGTATGACAGCTGCGTGGTACCATGGTGTTTATACTTGCATACTATTGTTTGTACAGATGAACATGGTACCTTCAGGCATTTGGAAATTGCTCCCAAGGATGAACCAGACGTGTGCAGGTCTGCAATTTTTTTTGTTGAGGTCTTTGCTGATTTCTTTTGATTTTCCCATGATGTCAAGGAAAGAGGCAATGCCTCCAATTGTGGTCAATTAGCCTATCAGAAGCTTCTAAATTTTCTGGAATTTTCCAAGCTGATTAAAGGCACAGTCTGAGTGCATGTAAACTTATGACCCACTGGATTTGTGATACAGTGAATTATAAGTGAATTAATCTGTAAACAATTGTAGAAAAATGACTTGTCATGCACAAAGTAGATGTCCTAACCAACTTGCCAAAACTATAATTTGTTAACATGACATTTGTAGAGTGGTTGAAAAACTAGTTTTAATGACTCCAACGTAAGTGTATGTAAACTTCCGACTTCGACTGTATTTTAAAACATTCACACGTATCTGTCAGTTACACATGATTTAATACCCACAAATATTAGGTCATGTTTCAAGTTTCACATTTTATTAGTTGTTTGTATGGAATACAGGTTCCTTCTTGACAATACAACAACAGTAAGACATAATAAAAGATAAGAATATGAACATAAAGTAAATGGCTCATTAGTATATATCGTTTACCAGAAGCATTATACAGGACAGCACAATTTATAGTCCAATAATTGTGTATTGGGGGGGGGGTATAAACTCAGTTATAGTATGATGATGATGTGTGTGTGTGTGTGTCTGTGTGTGTATGTGTGTGTGTGTGTGTGTGTACTGGGCATCTTCACCACTCGCTGGAGGGCCTTGCGGTCATGGACGGAAGCAATTATATCCGTGATACAACCGTGATACAACCGGTCAGGACGCTCTCGGTGGTGTTAGTATTTGGAGAGGAGCCGGGGCGGAATGCCATATTTCTTTAACCGCTTAGGAAGTAGAGATGCTGTATGCCTCTTGACAAGAGTGGTAGAGTTGTTGGTCCATGGTGATGTGGATGCTGAGGAACTTAAAACTGTTGACTCTCTCTAGTGCAGTCCTATTGATGTGTACTGGTTTTCTCTCTACTGCAGTCCTATTGATGTGTACTGGGTTGTGTGCTCTCCTTCTGCTTCCGGAAATCAACAATCAAATCCTTTATTTTGCTGACATTGTGGGGGAGGTTGTTGTCATGACACCACAATGCCAGTTCACGTATCTCGTCCTTATAGGCTGTTGGTTATCAGGCCTACAATTGTGGCATTGGCAGAAAAATTGATGATAGAGTTGGTGGAAAGCCAAGAAGTCGTGGGTGAACAGGGAATCTAGCAGAGGACTGAGGAAACACCCCTGTGTTAAGATTCAGTGTGCAGGAGGTGCTGTTCCTCACAGCCTGTGGCCCGTCAGGAAGTCCAGGGTCCCGTTGCAGAGGGTGATCAAGCACTCTGGATCCTCTTGTGGGGCCGGATACTGAGCTTATTGAACTCCTGAACTTATTTAGGATTGCCATACGAATGGAGTTGAATACTTGTTGACTCAAGACAACAGCTACCTTGTCCTTGAACCTCAGAAGCATGACCACTATAGGCCTGGGCCTGTCATTTGGGGCAGTGGTTAGTTTTCCACTCCCTCCTCAATCTTGCTGTGGTCCATCTTCAGTTGCTCATGAATTGTTTCCCTCACTTTGTCCTCAGACTACATCCAGGTCTCATCTGCAACTTTGTCCACAGTAATGTTGTTCCACCAGGATTGTCCCTCGAGTTTATTTCATTGATCCTTCATTGATATCGTGGATTCACACACAGAACAGATGTACTCTTTCAATTACTTACAGATTGCTGACAAACTGTTCTCTGGTCAGATCGTCCATTATTTTATTAGTTGACATACTTTTATTAGTATTTGGACGCAATTTCTTGTGGAACTATTTGTGTTTGTTTAAAAGATCCTTAACCATAGAGAGACACTATTGTCCTCAATGGTACTCCCGCTGGTTTTGGTCTTTATCACGATAGCAACGTAGGCTACACTGTTACTCCTTGCAGTTCCAGACCGCGCAGGTTGCAGGGCAGATGGAAACAGCAACAAACAGAAGGGATTCAAACAGTCACACTCCAAGGTCCTAGTAGCAAGGTCTGTGGGCTATGTACAGCTGCTAAGTAAATCGGGCTAGCTTGATAGCTAGCTAACGTTATTTAGAAGCTAGGCTAGCATCTGCGCCAATGAGAAAACAATCAGCCTCTTCTTCTCTGGAGCAAAATAGATCACACAGTGAACGTCCCACTACCTTAATGTGATGTTATATGTTGTTTGAACAGTAAATCTGTTAATTCATTGTTATTTTGCAAAAGAAAGCCATGCGTTTCAATGCATGCCGCTTTTTAGTGAAATTGATTGATCAAATTGGTAGTTACAGTCTTGTGCTGACATCCCTTCAACTCCCCTACGGAATTGGGAGAGGCAAAAGTCGAGATCCATGCGTCCTCCAAAAACAGGAAATTGCCAAGCCGCACTACTTCTTGACATACTTCTCGTTTAACCCAGAAGCACCAATGTGTCAAAGGAAACTCCGTTTAGCTGATGACCACAGTCAGCTTGCAGGTACCCAGCCACAAATAGTAGCTAGAGTACGATGGGGCAATGAAATCCCGGGCGGCCAAACCCTCCCCTAACCCGGATGATGCTGGGCCAATTGTGCGTAGCCTCATGGATCTCCCGGTCACACGCCGGCTGTGACACAGCCTGGGATTGAACACGAGGCTGTAGTGATGCCTCAAGCGCTACAGTGCCTCAGACTGCTGCGACACTCGGGAGACACCAGAAGGAATTCCAACGGTAGCATATCGGACCCTTCCTTGACGTAAAGCTGTTATGGTCATGTTTTTATGGTAAAGAAGCAACAAGAGCACAGTAAATAGGCTCTAGGGATTGTCCCAGGGGATTGTCCTAGAGATTGTCCCTGCCAGAAACGTTGCTGCCCCAAAGGAGTTGCTTGCTTGAGTTTGTTCAACACCTTCAGCGATGTTATTCCTCCAATGTTGTTTTCATATTCTGTGTTGTTTCGTTTGCATCATATCAAGTGTGCTGGCCTCTAGAATGGAATTTAACAGACCACAGACATTTGGTTTGGCTGTGTTTTATCCTTGATAAAATAACACATGCGGTTTGCAAGTAATTGGTCATCAAATTCATTCAACTCTTAAAAGCAGCAACAGCAAAAGAAAGAAAGAAAAAGTAAAACCTCATTTCACTTTTCCGTCTTGTTTTGGAATGTGACCAATGGTCTTTTTCCTTTGGTGCCTACGAAAACAGAATGTACAAAATACTTGTACTTTATAAGTGAACTTTGAATGGAAAATAACTTCAGGCTACGCGTATTGAGTAAATGTGCATGAGCTGTACTGTTGTCCACAGACCCAATACCTGACTCAACATTCCCTACACCACAATGTACTCTTCCACCTATTTAATCCCCTATCCTATCCTCTCAGGTCTACAGGACAGGTTTGGGAGTAGGAATTAGTAGTCAATATGGAATTCTGAAAATCTTATCTTCCTTTCTTGCATCAACAGATTCCGCTGATCCTCCTCTTCCATGATCTCCTCCTCCTCTTCCTCTTCCTCTTCCAAGTTATTTTCCTTATCCTCCTCCTCCTCTTCCTTTTTCCATGTTCTTTTCTTCCTCTTGCACATTATTTTCATCCTCCTCCTCTTCCTCGACCATGTTATTTTCCTCCCTCCTCCTCCTCCTCTTCCTCTACCATGTTATTTTCCTCCTCCTCTTCCTCTTCCATGTTATTTTCCTCCTCCTCTTCCTCTTCCATGTTCTTTTCCTCCTCATCTTCCAGTTTTTTATTCCTCTTCCTCCTCTTCCTCCTCTTCCTCCTCCATGTTGTTTTCCTCCTCTTCCTCGCTCTTCCTCGTGAGGTACATTCTTCATTTTACATCTCAAGTTGAAATGGAGGCTCACAACAGATGAAAAATCCCTATTTTATATTTTTGTTATAGTTTACCATGGTCTACTTAACATTCTGTCCTCTTTGTAGAGAGGAAAAAAGGAAGAACAAGGAAGAACTCAAGGCCGAAAATATGGATCCTGTTCAGTATCCATAGCAACAGGGTTTGGTTATAATCACGTTAGATTTTCCTCTGCGGTGTCTTCAATGATTAGCGCCTGGACAGGAAGGAGACCCCCTAGAGTCCAAGTAATGAACTGCACTAATAGTACAAACACAGAGATTCACAAACACCACAACAGTAGTTACACACATTGATACAGGAGGAGGTGGGCGGTATCATGCGATCTGCTTTAGTTTTCGAGATGATCAAATTCATTTCTGTTTTTTTTGGCAATGTCAATTATTGCACTTTAAAAAAAAAAGACTACTTTACTTATATGTTCACTAGTTGGCCAGGCAAACACCACAGAGTACTAATCTGTACACCAATCAAAGGTTGTGTACTATCCATGGTACTGTCTCTGCTGATCACGTCTGACCGTCATGATATCCGTATCTAAGGTACCGTAGTAGACAGCTGGTGACAGCTAGAGAGAGATCTCTGTCCGACAAAACAGCTTTCAGGTAGCAGTATTTCTTGATTTGTAATCTAACTATTTAGTGATAGAAACATGATACAATAAATGCAAGTTGTAAAATGACTCCCAATTTAGAACGCAGAAACCTTAGTAAATGTAGCTAGCTTGCTAGCTAGCTTGCTAGTTACAATTAGATATGTTGTCAGCTAGTATGAGCAGATCGCTTTATCACTAACTAGCTAGATAACTAGCATGTCAGTACGGGACAAGGAGCGTTTTAGCTCTCGGTTTATTCAAAGTAATAATTTAAGACTATAACCATCTATAGGACAGGTAGTGTAAATCTACAACAGTCATCAAGGTAGTATCCACTCATTTCTGTCATACTGACAAATCAGAAATGCCACATTATTTTTATTTTTGATTTTTTTTATTTCACCTTTATTTAACCAGGTAGGCTAGTTGAGAACAAGTTCTCATTTGCAACTGCGACCTGGCCAAGATAAAGCATAGCAGTGTGAGCATACAACAAAGAGTTACACATGGAGTAAACAATTAACCTGGCAATAGGTGGTGTAGGATGACTGCTTCAGACCATCAGGGTGTTCATTTTCCAGCTCACAAGTTGCTGTGAAGATTTATTTATTAAGTCTTGTCTCTCAAAAATGAAGAATCACATGATCTATTAAGCTCTCTTGTAACCTGCTCCCCCCCAAAAAAGTGCTATTCACCAAGCGTGGGTTGATTCACTCACCTGTGAGTTAGGTCTTATTCTAAAATTGATTAAATTGCTTTTTCCCTCATCAATCCACACACAATACCCCATAATGACAAAGCAAAAGCACGTTAAAATGTTTTAGAAAAAGATATCACATTTACATAAAAATGTAGACCCTTTGACTTTTTCCACATTTTGTTACGTTACAGCCTTATTCTAAAATTGATAAATTGCTTTTTACCTCACCAATCCACACACAATACCCCATAATGACAAAGCAAAAACTGTTTTTTATAGAGTTTAACAAATGTATTTAAAAATATATATATATTACATTAACATAAGTATTCAAACCCTTTAAATCGGAACTTTGTTGGTAGCGATTACTGCTTCGAGTTTGCTTGGGGATGACTCTATAAGCTTGGCACAGCTGTACAATGTACAGATTGCGAAAGTATTCACCCCCCTTGGCATTTTTCCTATGTTTTTGCCTTACAACCTGGAATTAAAATATATTTTGGGGGCGTTTGTTTCATTTGATTTACACAACATGCCTACTGTTTTGAAGATGTAAAATATTTTTTTATTTTGAAGTGAACTAGAAATAAGAGAAAAAACAGAACTTGAGCGTAACTACTCACCCTCCCAAACCCCCCTTTTGCAGCAATTACATCTGCAAGTCTCATGGGGTATGTCTCTATAAGCTTGGCACATCTAGCCACTGCGATTTTTGCTCATTCTTCAAGGCAAAACTGCTCCAGCTCCTTCAAGTTGGATGGCTTCTGTTGGTGTACAGCAATCTTTAAGTCATACCACAGATTCTGAATTGGATTGAGGTCTGGCTTTGATTAGGCCATTCCAAGACATTTAAATGTTTCCCCTTAAACCACAAAAGTTTGCTTTAGCAGTATCCTTGGGTCATTGTCCTGCTGGAAGGTGAACCTTCGTCCCAGTGTCAAATCTCTGGAAGACTGAAACAGGTTTCCCTCACTGATCACTGATCATCCCTAAAACTAACACCCCATTTGGCCACCTTTCCTTCCAGTTCTCTGCTGCCTGTGACTGGAACGAATTGCAAAAATCGCTGAAGTTGGAGACTTTTATCTCCCTCACCAACTTTAAACATCTGCTATCTGAGCAGCTAACCGATCGCTGCAGCTGTACATAGTTCATTGGTAAATAGCCCACCCAATTTACCTACCTCATCCCCATACTGTTTTTATTTATTTACTTTTCTGCTCTTTTGCACACCAGTATCTCTACCTGCACATGGCCGTCTGATCATTTATCACTCCAGTGTTAATCTCTTAATTGTAATTATTTGCCTACCTCCTCATGCCTTTTGCAAACAATGTATATAGACTCTTTGTCTTTTTTTCTACTGTGTTATTGACTTGTTTAATGTTTACTCCATGTGTAACTCTGTGTTGTTGTCTGTTCACACTGCTATGCTTTATCTTGGCCAGGTCGCAGTTGTAAATGAGAACTTGTTCTCAACTAACCTACCTGGTTAACCCCTTTAATTCCTCCTTCTTATTGTTGCATAGAAATAAAAATCGATTTTTGTTTGTGATTTCTTTAACCGGTGCCAGTGGGTCTCTATTGTGGCTTTAGATCTGGGGTTCTTGTGGTAGGAGGTCTTAGATGTCCTCACAAGTCATTCATCTGTTGTGAACCACGGTGGGTGTAGTAGACTAGCTACTGTAGGGGTGAACTTGGAACCATGGTGGGTGTAGTAGACTAGCTACTGTAGGGGTGAACTTGGAACCATGGTGGGTGTAGACTAGCTACTGTAGGGGTGAACTTGGAACCATGGTGGGTGTAGACTAGCTACTGTAGGGGTGAACTTGGAACCATGGCGGGTGTAGACTAGCTACTGTAGGGGTGAACTTGGAACCATGGTGGGTGTAGTAGACTAGCTACTGTAGGGGTGAACTTGGAACCATGGTGGGTGTAGACTAGCTACTGTAGGGGTGAACTTGGAACCATGGTGGGTGTAGACTAGCTACTGTAGGGGTGAACTTGGAACCATGGTGGGTGTAGACTAGCTACTGTAGGGGTGAACTTGGAACCATGGTGGGTGTAGACTAGCTACTGTAGGGGTGAACTTGGAACCATGGTGGGTGTAGACTAGCTACTGTAATTACCTTCAGAAGTCACATAATTAGTTAATTAAAGTCCACCTGTGTGCAATATAAGCATCACATGATCTCAGTCTATATACACCAGTTCTGAAAGGCCCCAGAGTCTGCAACACCACTAAGCAAGGGGCACCACCAAGCAAGAGCCACCATGAAGACCAAGAACCTTCCAAAACAGGTCAGGGACAAAGTTGTGGAGAAGTACAGATCAGGGTTGGGTTATAAAACAATATCAGAAACTTTGAACATCACACGGAGCACCATTAAATCCATCATAAAAAAAATTGAAAGAATAACAAAAAACAACAAACCTGCCAAGAGAGGGCCGCCCACCAAAACTCACAGGACCAGGCAAGGAGGGCATTAATCAGAGAGGCAACAAAGAGACCAAAGATAACCCTGGAGGAGCTGCAAAGCTCTGCCCATAGGACCACTTTAAACCGTACACTCCACAGAGCTTGGCTTTACGGAAGAATGGCCAGAAAAAAGCCATTGCTTAAAGAAAAAAATAAGCAAACACATTTGGTGTTCGCCAAAAGGCATATGGGAGACTCCCCAAACATGTGGAAAAAGGTACTCTGGTCAGATGAGACTCAAATTGAGCTTTTTGGTTATCAAGGAAAACACTATGTCTGGCTTAAACTCAACACCTCTCATCACCCCGAGAAGACCATCCTTACAGTGAAGCATGGTGGTGGCAGCATTATGCTGTGGGGATATTTTTCATCGGCAGGGACTGGGAAACTGGTCAGAATTCAAGGAATGATGGATGGCGCTAAATACATGGAAATTCTTTCTATTTGTTTTTTTTTAATTTCACCTTTATTTAATGTATTTACCTTCTCAAAATGAACCTGAATCTCATGCATGAGAAGAGTTCCAACCGGCCCGGAAGGTGGTTCGATAAAACCACATAACTTTTCCTGAGACCTGAGAGAGACGATTTTCGTTGTACAGATGGGGTAAATACCTACTTCTTCACCCGTTCTTTCCTTATAATACCTTACCTCTTATCTTCTAACACACACACACTTGTTTTTTCTTTCTACCAATGGTAACTGCTTTTTACTTGTTATATATGTGGTCTTACCTATAACTTAGGTAGATGCACTGACTGAACTTCGCGCTAAATAACAGTTTATGCCAATTTACTCAAATATAAATGTCTGAACATAAAAGCATGAAGCTCATTTCATTAACATATGGAAAGAGCAGAAAGATGATTTACATGTAATTGTGTTTGTTGGCACAATCTAAGCTGTGGCTAACGTTAGTGTAAAGGCAGGAGAGAGAGAGAGAGGTGGGGGTCTGGCTGAGAGCGATAAGAGAGTGTACGCTGGAGGCACAATGACAGCAGATGAAGACTCCTCCTCTTCGCCTCTCCTGTTCGCCTCTCCTGTTTGTCTCGCCTCTCCTGTTTGCCTCTCCTCTTTGCCTCTCTTCCTATCAAATCAAACTTTATTTGGGGGGGGGGTTGTCAATGTAAATAGTCCGGTGGCCATTTGATTAGTTGTTCAACGGTCTTATGGATTGGGGGTAGAAGCTGTTAAGGAGCCTTTTGGTCCGATATCTTGGTGCTGCGGTAACACTTGCCATATTTATCTTCAGCTCTACTGGACCGTGGCATATTGTCATGGTCAATATGCAGTAAATGATGGGGAAAGTATACTGGAATTGTAAGAGTATCCGCCATCGGACAGTGTATTCTGAATCCACATAGGCCTACACTAGACGTGCCCTACTAATTGTAAATACAAGAAACTCAAGTAGTATGATATGTTATATGATATGATGTTATGATATGATATGTTATGATATGTTATGATATGATATGTGATGATATATGTTATGTTATGTTATGATATGATATTATAGTATATTATATGTTACGATATGATATGGTATGGTATGATATTATAGTATATTATATGATATGTTATGTTATGATATTATAGTATATTATATGTTATGATATGATATGATATGATATTATAGTATATTATATGATATGTTATGTTATGATATGGTATGATATGATATGTTATGATATTATAGTATATTATATGTTATGACATGATATGATATGATATGATATGTTATGATATATGATATGATATGATATGATATGTTATGATATGTTATGATATGTTATGATATGATATGTTATGTTATGTTATGATATTATAGTATATTATATGATATGTTATGTTATGATATGGTATGGTATGATATGATATGTTATGATATGTTATGATATGTTATGATATGATATGATATGTTATGTTATGATATTATAGTATATTATATGATATGATATGTTATGATATGTTATGATATTATAGTATATTATATGTTATGATATGATATGATATTATAGTATATTATATGTTATGACATGACATGACATGACGTTATGTTACGTTATGTTTTGTTATGTTATGTTATGATATGTTATGTTATGTTATGATATTATAGTATATTATATGTTATGACATGACATGACGTTATGTTACGTTATGTTATGTTATGTTATGTTATGATATTATAGTATATTATATGTTATGTTATGATATTTATTTATTTATTTTATTTTACCTTTATTTAACCAGGTAGGCAAGTTGAGAACAAGTTCTCATTTACAATTGTGACCTGGCCAAGATAAAGCAAAGCAGTTCGACAGATAAAACGACACAGAGTTACACATGGAGTAAAAACAAACATACAGTCAATAATGCAGTATAAACAAGTCTATATACAATGTGAGCAAATGAGGTGAGAAGGGAGGTAAAGGCAAAAAAGGCCATGATGGCAAAGTAAATACAATATAGCAAGTAAAATACTGGAATGGTAGTTTTGCAATGGAAGAATGTGCAAAGTAGAAATAAAAAAATAATGGGGTGCAAAGGAGCAAAATAAATAAATAAATTAAAATTAAATACAGTTGGGAAAGAGGTAGTTGTTTGGGCTAAATTATAGGTGGGCTATGTACAGGTGCAGTAATCTGTGAGCTGCTCTGACAGTTGGTGCTTAAAGCTAGTGAGGGAGATAAGTGTTTCCAGTTTCAGAGATTTTTGTAGTTCGTTCCAGTCATTGGCAGCAGAGAACTGGAAGGAGAGGCGGCCAAAGAAAGAATTGGTTTTGGGGGTGACTAGAGAGATATACCTGCTGGAGCGTGTGCTACAGGTGGGAGATGCTATGGTGACCAGCGAGCTGAGATAAGGGGGGACTTTACCTAGCAGGGTCTTGTAGATGACATGGAGCCAGTGGGTTTGGCGACGAGTATGAAGCGAGGGCCAGCCAACGAGAGCGTACAGGTCGCAATGGTGGGTAGTATATGGGGCTTTGGTGATAAAACGGATTGCACCGTGATAGACTGCATCCAATTTGTTGAGTAGGGTATTGGAGGCTATTTTGTAAATGACATCGCCAAAGTCGAGGATTGGTAGGATGGTCAGTTTTACAAGGGTATGTTTGGCAGCATGAGTGAAGGATGCTTTGTTGCGAAATAGGAAGCCAATTCTAGATTTAACTTTGGATTGGAGATGTTTGATATGGGTCTGGAAGGAGAGTTTACAGTCTAACCAGACACCTAAGTATTTGTAGTTGTCCACGTATTCTAAGTCAGAGCCGTCCAGAGTAGTGATGTTGGACAGGCGGGTAGGTGCAGGTAGCGATCGGTTGAAGAGCATGCATTTAGTTTTACTTGTATTTAAGAGCAATTGGAGGCCACGGAAGGAGAGTTGTATGGCATTGAAGCTTGCCTGGAGGGTTGTTAACACAGTGTCCAAAGAAGGGCCGGAAGTATACAGAATGGTGTCGTCTGCGTAGAGGTGGATCAGGGACTCACCAGCAGCAAGAGCGACCTCATTGATGTATACAGAGAAGAGAGTCGGTCCAAGAATTGAACCCTGTGGCACCCCCATAGAGACTGCCAGAGGTCCGGACAGCAGACCCTCCGATTTGACACACTGAACTCTATCAGAGAAGTAGTTGGTGAACCAGGCGAGGCAATCATTTGAGAAACCAAGGCTGTCGAGTCTGCCGATGAGGATATGGTGATTGACAGAGTCGAAAGCCTTGGCCAGATCAATGAATACGGCTGCACAGTAATGTTTCTTATCGATGGCGGTTAAGATATCGTTTAGGACCTTGAGCGTGGCTGAGGTGCACCCATGACCAGCTCTGAAACCGGATTGCATAGCAGAGAAGGTATGGTGAGATTCTAAATGGTCGGTAATCTGTTTGTTGACTTGGCTTTCGAAGACCTTAGAAAGGCACGGTAGGATAGATATAGGTCTGTAGCAGTTTGGGTCAAGAGTGTCCCCCCCTTTGAAGAGGGGGATGACCGCAGCTGCTTTCCAATCTTTGGGAATCTCAGATGACACGAAAGAGAGGTTGAACAGGCTAGTAATAGGGGTGGCAACAATTTCGGCAGATAATTATAGAAAGAAAGGGTCCAGATTGTCTAGCCCGGCTGATTTGTAGGGGTCCAGATTTTGCAGCTCTTTCAGAACATCAGCTGAATGGATTTGGGAGAAGGAGAAATGGGGAAGGCTTGGGCGAGTTGCTGTTGGGGGTGCAGTGCTGTTGTCCGGGGTAGGAGTAGCCAGGTGGAAAGCATGGCCAGCCGTAGAAAAATGCTTATTGAAATTCTCAATTATGGTGGATTTATCAGTGGTGACAGTGTTTCCTATCTTCAGTGCAGTGGGCAGCTGGGAGGAGGTGTTCTTATTCTCCATGGACTTTACAGTGTCCCAGAACTTTTTTGAGTTAGTGTTGCAGGAAGCAAATTTCTGCTTGAAAAAGCTAGCCTTGGCTTTTCTAACTGCCTGTGTATAATGATTTCTAGCTTCCCTGAACAGCTGCATATCACGGGGGCTGTTCGATGCTAATGCAGAACGCCATAGGATGTTTTTGTGTTGGTTAAGGGCAGTCAGGTCTGGGGAGAACCAAGGGCTATATCTGTTCCTGGTTCTAAATTTCTTAAATGGGGCATGTTTATTTAAGATGGTTAGGAAGGCATTTAAAAAAAATATCCAGGCATCCTCTACTGACGGGATGAGATCAATATCCTTCCAGGATACCCCGGCCAGGTCGATTAGAAAGGCCTGCTCGCAGAAGTGTTTCAGGGAGCGTTTTACAGTGATGAGTGGAGGTCGTTTGACCGCTGACCCATTACGGATGCAGGCAATGAGGCAGTGATCGCTGAGATCTTGGTTGAAGACAGCAGAGGTGTATTTAGAGGGGAAGTTGGTTAGGATGATATCTATGAGGGTGCCCGTGTTTAAGGTTTTGGGGAGGTACCTGGTAGGTTCATTGATTATTTGTGTGAGATTGAGGGCATCAAGTTTAGATTGTAGGATGGCTGGGGTGTTAAGCATGTTCCAGTTTAGGTCGCCTAGCAGCACGAACTCTGAAGATAGATGGGGGGCAATCAGTTCACATATGGTGTCCAGAGCACAGCTGGGGGCAGAGGGTGGTCTATAGCAGGCGGCAACGGTGAGAGACTTGTTTTTAGAGAGGTGGATTTTTAAAAGTAGAAGTTCAAATTGTTTGGGTACAGACCTGGATAGTAGGACAGAACTCTGCAGGCTATCTTTGCAGTAGATTGCAACACCGCCCCCTTTGGCAGTTCTATCTTGTCTGAAAATGTTGTAGTTTGGAATTAAAATGTCTGAGTTTTTGGTGGTCTTCCTAAGCCAGGATTCAGACACAGCTAGAACATCCGGGTTGGCAGAGTGTGCTAAAGCAGTGAATATAACAAACTTAGGGAGGAGGCTTCTAATGTTAACATGCATGAAACCAAGGCTATTACGGTTACAGAAGTCGTCAAAAGAGAGCGCCTGGGGAATAGGAGTGGAGCTAGGCACTGCAGGGCCTGGATTCACCTCTACATCGCCAGAGGAACATAGGAGGAGTAGAATAAGGGTACGGCTAAAAGCTATGAGAATTGGTCGTCTAGAACGTCTGGAACATAGAGTAAAAGGAGGTTTCTGGGGGCGATAAAATAGCATCAAGGTATAATGTACAGACAAATGTATGGTAGGATGTGAATACAGTGGAGGTAAACCTAGGTATTGAGTGATAAAGAGAGAGATATTGTCTCTAGAAACATCGTTGAAACCAGGAGATGTCATTGCATGTGGGTGTGGGTGGTGGAACTAATAGGTGGAACTAATAGGTTGATATGATATATATATGATATGATATGGTATGATATGTTATGATATGTTATGATGTGATATATTATGTTATGATATTATAGTATATTCTATGTTATGATATGTTATGATATGATATGTTATGATATGATGTGATATGATGTGATATGATATGTTATGATATGACATGTTATGATATGATGCGATATGATATGTTATGATATGTTATGTTATGATATATGGTATGGTATGGTATGATATGATATGTTATGTTATGTTATGTTATGATATGTTATGATATGATATGTTATGTTATGTTATGTTATGATATGATATGGTATGGTATGTTATGATATGATATGATATGTTATGTTATGATATGTTATGATGTGTTATGTTATGATATGTTATGATATGATATGTTACGATATGTTATGTTATGTTTGGTATGGTTACATAAAACAGATGATTACTTAAGGCAAAAACTAAAGTCGGGTGGTTGTTCAGGCTGGATGAGTTGTCCTATATCTCGAACATCTAGCAACCCAATGGTTGCAAATTCTAATCTGATCAAGGACAACTTTAGCATTTGAGCTAATTAGCATATTTAGCTACTTTGCAACTACTTAGCATGTTAGCTAACCCTTCCCCTAAACTTAACCCTAACCGTAATCATTTTAGCTAACCCTAACCTGACTCCTAAACTTAACCCTAACCTCTGGCCTAGACAATGTTAACCAGCTAGCTAACATTAGCCACCTAGCTAGACTTGGTAACATATAATATGTTTTGCAAATTCATAACATAAAATATGAATTGTCATTTCTATCATATCATACAAAATGGGTGAAGGACATCAAGAACTTGGTACATACCATACGAAACAGAACATATCATATTAAATGGAGTATCTTGGATTTATGTACAGAATAACAGGAAATGCTCTGAGACCAGGTTGCTCAAATTGGGGCATTTACAAACACTGATGTTTACTAGTTGTTAAACTTGTTGTTAATTCGTTGTTCTTCAAGTGTGTTACCAACGATTTCAAATATCCCTTCACATCTGACCCCTCAAGGAACTAAGTATTGTAGATCATTTGTAAATATTGATCTGCCATGTCCCTGAAAGTGTTGAAATTGTCAGCCAGTCTGTATATGTAGTGTAAGTAATGGACTGTAGATCAGATATCCCTGGTCCCATTACTGACTGTAGATCAGATATCCCTGGCCCCATTACTGACTGTAGATCAGATATCCCTGGTCCCATTACTGACTGTAGATCAGATATCCCTGGTCCCATTACTGACTGTAGATCAGATATCCCTGGTCCCATTACTGACCGTAGATCAGATATCCCTGGTCCCATTACTGACTGTAGATCAGATATCCCTGGTCCCATTACTGACCGTAGATCAGATGTCCCTGGTCCCATTACTGACTGTAGATCAGATATCCCTGGTCCCATTACTGACCGTAGATCAGATATCCCTGTGTGCGTGCGTGTGTGTGTGTGTTTATATCAGACAGTGGTATTTACAAGACTTGATGAGGGTCAATGTTATCATAATACCTTTTGCAGCAGTTCGGCACAATGCAGTTTCCTAGAGAGTGTCACTATAGAGATTAGTACTAGATAAAATACTACATATCTCCACTGTAAGAGATTACCAGCTCAGAGTTGACATATTCAACATTTATTTCATCGTTTAAAAAAAAGACCCTGTGGCTAAGTGGCTAAACCCTTAGCACGCATCACAAATGGAACACTATCAACTACATAGTGCACACCTTTTGAGCAGAGCCCTATTTTCACTATATAGGGAGCCATTGGGCTCTGGTTTAAAGTAGTGCACTATGTAGGGAATAGGGTGCCATAGGGCTCTGGTCTACAGTAGTGTACTATGTAAAGAATAGGGTGCCATTTGTGATGCACTCCCGGTGAAAATTATATCATATTCATGGAAGGTAAAACTAGGGACCTCATGCCCATGTCTAGCTTTCAGAGGTGACATCACTTAAAACAAGTGTTGAATGATTTAACAAGATGGCAGCATAGTTCCTGTATTCTGTTCTATATGGTATGGTGTTCCATGTAAATGATTTGATTTAGTGACTTTTGCTCGCGGCTAGAAATAATGATATTATTATTTTTTATTTTTTTACATTTTACCTTTATTTAACCAGGCAAGTCAGTTAAGAACACATTCTTATTTTCAATGACGGCCTGGGAACAGTGGGTTAACTGCCTGTTCAGGGGCAGAACGACAGATTTGTACCTTGTCAGCTCGGGGGTTTGAACTCGCAACCTTCCGGTTACTAGTCCAATGCTCTAACCACTAGGCTACCCTGCCACCCTGACTACTAGCAATACTAGAATGTATTAAAACACAACCAATCACTGCACCCAGAACGTACAGTTTTGTGTCACTACTGAAGGGAACAGGTTATAACATACCATGGGAGTTAACGACTAATCATATTCACCTGAAGAAAATGTAAAACTTGCCCAGCGGGCCAATGAAAGCAAAGCCCGTCCTGCCTTCCTGGCTATAACCCTGGGGCTCGCATTCATTTCCTCAATTCAGTACTGCTCTTCAGCCAGCCCAAACCCCCTGACGGAGCAGGGTTATACGTTATACCTCATTCCCTCCTCCAGGGAACAGTAGTTATATTCATAACTGTACGTTCCCTTTCAGTCAGTCACTGTGTGTAACATACTCTGGGGAGACACAATCACGCCCCCAAGCGAGCTGAGAGGGTACCAAACGAGGAAGCCCACGGAGAACCCCCCCAAGAACACACTGTTTCCAACGGCTCCTTTTCCGCTAACACAACAACCTTGAGAAGAAGAACTGTCAGAGCCCAATATAGGGCCCCAGAACCTGCTGCAACTGCAACGCCCATGTCCGTAGACCCCCGCATGGTTCCAAGAACAGTACTTACCTTGCGAGCCTGAAAATGTCATAAAACAACAGAACCCCCCGTCGTGCCTTGGTAAAGCAGACACGCGTGCTGCATAGCATCAACCAGAGTCAATGAAATAAAGGAAGCCCGAGGCTCAAACCCCACAAAGAACCTGCAGTAACCTGGAAACTGTACACTACACTACACTGTCACAGCAGCACAAGTCTTAAACCCACAGGGAAGCGGTGGTAATCGTTCAGAAATGCACACTCTGCACACCACCGTAGATCAAGGCAGCCCAAGGCTCAAACCCAGAAGGAAACTGTGGTTACCCGGATAAATGTGCAACCTGCGCGGTCCTTTACACCCACTCCAGGAACCAGCCCTAAGCTGCCACACCCCTAATGGAATGAACACGGACAGTGCAGAGAAAGACACTGGGTAGAAAGAACACTAAGAACACTATGAGCCACACTGGGTGCAGTTACAGTTACAAACTTCACAAAAAGGTATGTAGGCAACCAACTCGCTGCAGCACAGACATCACCAATCGCCCCTGAACAACACCCAAGAAGCTGCCACACCCCTAATGGAATGAACACGCACAGTGCTAGGCAACCCTTGTCCGTTGGTGTTGGAGACGGCCTCCACAATCCAATGAGAACGCGGCCTACTCCGAGCTGGATTAGCAAAACAGACAATAAGCTGGTCACAAACACGGATGTCCTCGTTCTTACAGTATCTATATAGATTCAGAAAGTATTCAGACACCTTGTCTTTAAACATAGTTTGTTATGTAACAGCCTTACATCTATCTACACACAATACCCCATAATGACAATGCAAAAACTGGTTTCGCAAATGTATAAAAAATAAAAACCTGAAATCACATTTACATAACTATTCAGACTCTTTACTCGGACTTTGTTGAAGCACCTTTGGCAGCGATTACATCCTCGATTCTTCTTGGGTATAACGCTACAAGCTTGTTCACCTCCCTGACCAAGGCCCTTCTTCCACAATTGCTCAGTCTGGCCACAGGGCCAGCTCTAGGAAGAGTCTTGGTGGTTCCAAACTTCTTCCATTTAAGAATTCTGCAGAAATGTGTTGGCAACTTTCCCCAGATCTGTACCTCGACACAATCCTGTGTCAAAGCTCTAAGGACAATTCCTTGGACCTCATGGCTTGGTTTTTGCTCTGACATCCACTGTCAACTGTGGGCCCTTATATAGACAGGTGTGTGCCTTTCCAAATCATGAATTTACCACAGGTGGACTACAATCAAGTTGTAGAAACATCTCAAGGAGGATCAATGGAAACTAGATGCAGCTGAGCTAAGTCTCATAGCAAACTTATGTCTGTTATAAATGTGCCAAATCTTTTGTCATTGTGGAGTATTGTGTGTAGATTGATGAGGAAGAAATATAATTTAATCAATTTTAGAATAAGGTTATAACATAACAAAATGTGGAAAAGGGGAAGGGGTCTGAATACTTTCCGAATGCACTGTACATGCGTAGGCCATGCACCCTCTGTTGTTTACTAGAAGCAAACAGAGGAGGTAAGAAAGAGAAAGCTGGAAAACCAGAGACCTGTCAAATATAGATATAACCTTGGGATCAAACTGTATTAGGATGTAACTTCACTTTGTAGTCGCCAGGCACAAACTCCAAACAGGAAATGTGTACGGACAGCGTGTGGAGATCCCAACCGCACTTGGCTGATGCCAAGTCCATGAGCAGGGCGGTCTTTTAGAAAAGGACATTCAGGTCCTGAGACTCCAATGGTTCAAATGGAGGGTGACACAGAGTGTTCAGGACCAAGGCCAGGTCACAAGTCGGTGCCATAGGCTTAGACACTGGTCTGAGGCGACGCTCTCCTTTCAGGAACCACACTACCAGAGGGTGAGACCCCGGGGTACAGCCGTCAATCCAAGTGTGACAAAATGGCTGCCATATAAACAAACCTGTGGAAAAATAAAAATAAATAAATAAATAAAAATAAATAAATAAATAAAAAACGCTTGCAAGAGCATCAAAATGTCCACCAAAGAGCTATGAAACGGAGGAAGTCCTTCAACCTGCCACCAACCCTGATTGTTTTCAAAATCCCCTCATAGAGGGTGTCTATGTGATGACGATGTGGGGCAGCAGGGTAGCCTAGTGGTTAGAGCGTTGGTAACCGAAAGGTTGCAAGATCAGATCCCTGAGCTGTTAAGGTAAAAAGCTGTCATTCTGTCCCTGAACAAGGCAGTTAACCCACTGTTCCTAGGCGTCGTTGAATATAAGAATTTGTTCTTAACTGACTTGCCTAGTTAAATAGAGGTAAAAAAAAAATTCAAGTATAGACCACTTGAAAATATGCATGCTCAGATTGATGGACTCACCGAATGTATTAGACGCCGAAGCGGCTACCCTTGGACATCATAAGCCAAATTTCTTAAACTCGTTCCTCAGGACCCCTAGGTGGGCACGTTTTGGGGTTTTGCCTTAACACTACACAGATTGAAATGATCAAAGCTTCATGATTAGTTGGTTATTTGAATCAGCTGTGAAATGCAAACGCTTAAATGGGCAAGACAATGCTTTTGTTAACCCTGCCATAGGTCATAGGGTAAGAGCGTCCACCAAATGAACAAAATGTCACCGTTGACAGCCCCAAAACAATGGCGCTGTTCGTCCATCTCAGTGGTGCCTGACATCGAAGCCCTGTATATGAAAAGGTTTGCGTTCCAGATATCATAAGTCTCCTAGTCATAATCAAGAGTTTGTGGGGGCGTTCAAGTGCATTTTCCCAGCAGGAAGGTTGTATTGCATGAGTTCCCAAAAGGACGTGAACACAGCAAGAAAGTACTGCCACTTCCTGTTTTTGCTTAACCTCAGAAGGGACTGCATGGATTCCAAAGCTGAGCCAAACACCCCTTCGGCGAAATTGACTCGTCCAATACACATTCCCCTTGCTTCGGTAGGCTATTTGTGACAAAGTCAACTAGAGATGACACTGGTCCTCCGGAACATAACAGCCTTTCTCTCCCCAAGGCCGCCGCACACAGTTCATTTTTTTTCCAAAGAGAGTTGCCTTCTCCAATAACCCCAATCGTCCTAAGAAATCAGCGTACAACGAAGTCTTCATTCAGCCGGTGACATCGGTCACAAGAACTGGCCTGAGCCAAGGCAGCCTTAGCCTGTTTCCACCCCGGGCAAACAGGACAACACTTGTGAGTGTCTTTAACTTTCACTGTGAAACCACAAGCCCTGGGGCGGAGGTCGGAGGTTAAAATCCATGTGGATAGACGTTTGAACTGACTCTTACCACTGGCTACACAAGCAGAGAAGAAGTGGTAGACGTTTAGCACAAAACCAAGACACCAAGACCCAAAACTCGCAACATCAAGGCGACAAGTATTCTCTCACCACTAACAGACACCTAAGTCAGAGCCGAATCTCGTAGTCTTGTAAATTGTATGAGACGTTCTCCTTCAGATGAGCTGAAGATCAAAAAATTTTTTTGAGGAAATTCATGTGAGCCACAGTGTTATATCCAGGAAGGCAGGGCTCTGCATTCATTGGCCCGTTGGTGTTTTTTGGTTTTCTTCAGGTGTATATGGTTGGTTGTTAATACCGAGTGACGGACTGAAAGGGAACCAAGTCACCTGTGACTGAATCGTGTCCTACGATTTTATGATAAGGCAATCTCTTGTGGACAGATGCATGTAGCATACTGTAAAATTAGCAGCTGTCTACAGGATGTGGGATGAGACCACTAATGAGGAACTGATCATTGGACAAAAATCCCAATTTGATGGTGCGAGAGATTTTCTGTTTAGAGGGGTGGAGACTTCATTAGTCGCATTAGTACATGTTATAAACACCCCCCCCCCCCAGAACTTAATCGAGCATCTGATGCAATTACACAATATTTTAGTTGTGGGTGTATGAGATTAATGTTAAGAAGAGACTAAACAATAGTAAAGCTATTTTGAGTATTTCCAATCTTAGGTACTATGTTATACATCTGATTACGAATGCAGAACAGGGGACTTGCATTTACGTGCATATGGATATTTCACAACATGGAGAGATGTGTTATTGAGATGTGTTTCAAATTGTCAGATGTTCCCTGTAATGTCGATGTTTATCTACTGAGCAGGTGGATGGAGAGAATGAGTGAGTGGGAGGCAACGGA
Organism: Oncorhynchus kisutch; assembly: GCF_002021735.2. Lineage (NCBI taxonomy): Eukaryota > Metazoa > Chordata > Actinopteri > Salmoniformes > Salmonidae > Oncorhynchus > Oncorhynchus kisutch. Next base: position 5,124,675 of record NC_034174.2, read on the forward strand.
GGGATAAATGGATATGAGAGAGAGAGAGAGAGAGACCTTTGCCCATGAAAGGACGTTTGGGTAACGAATAAGCATTTTAGCCTAAGACAGCAAAAACTAAAAATGTGTATGACTGAGTCATAGACCGTTTAGTCAGTATGAAAGAAGGAGGATGGCATTTCTCTACAAGTAGGGTGAGTCAACATGTTTTTTCTACTTGTAAACACACACACACACACACACACACACATCAGTACCATGGACAGCCACATCATATTTAGTTGGCGTTTGGTAGCTTTTAGTTGTCACTGTATAATACTAAGCCTAGGTGATTAGATTATGTTGAAATAGAGCCCCGCAGTGGAGGTGTCATAATACCCATAAAACCTAGCAGTCAAACAGGGAAATGGATCCAATCATTTTTTCCACCATTCATTCTTCCCATAGAACATTTTAGAAACACTTCAAATAAAGGCTGTGTTTAGTGTGGCTTACCCTGGCGAGACATTTTAAATACCACGTACATCTCTCTTAGACAAGGTGACTTTTATCAATATATTCAGCTCTATTTACTCGCACATTTAAAAAATGCTAATTAATCCCCAGGTGACAGACAGACAGGGAGGCAGTTTCCCCACTCAGAGTTGGAAAGTTGTGTGTGTTTTTTTAAAGGAAAACATAAAAGTTGTAAATAAAAAGTGTTACCTTTAATTAAAATATCATCTGCCTGGGTCTCAAAAGTAAGAGCCAGGAATGTTTCCCTAGTTAGATTTTAAGTGTTAACTTCAACTGTATTGCAGTTAACGAGTGCCCAGAGTAATTCTAGGTCAGGTTATACAATATAAAAGGAAAATCCCCTGAGTTTATTTATAATGTTCATGACTGTTTCTGTAGTTCCCTTTTACAGGCAGATTTTACGGTATGTTACCTGTAAAAAAGAAATATATATATATATATATATATATATATATAGACACACATTTCTTTTTTAGAGCCCAATTCATCCAATTTTACCATATTCTAGCCGGGATAAGTCTTTCATATCTCCCTGCACATGTTGGCAAGTGTAAGAGTGGGAGTAGACTGGGGCGGATGTGGGTGGACGTCTATTTTTAGTAAATCCATTGAATATACACCAACACTGAGAATATCCATTATTCCTTTGTTTTAGGCAGGTCCTAAGAAACATTACAAGACGAATAAAATGTTTTTTCAAAAGAATAGAATGGCAAATTTTTGAGTTTAGTTTAGTTTTTGAGTCTGTGCATCCTAGATGGCTGTGCCATGCATATGAAATCAATAGTTGTTTTGACAAGACACACTGTTAGGCTGACCTGATCTGAGTCAACACACATGTTATAGAATTATAGCTAATATAACATAAATTACAAATAATATTTTTCTCACGCAACGTGCCTCATGTCAAAGTGTGGAATCGCTGCCATATAAATAAAAAACGTTATATTTCAAAAACAGAGCCCAAGGCAAGGCCAATTAACACTTCTCTTTCAAGCCCTCACTCTGCTTTGTTAGGGAGCAGGTGTAAAGTGTCATACCTTCACTCTGCTTTGTTAGGGAGCAGGTGTAAAGTGTCATACCTTCACTCTGCTTTGTTAGGGAGCAGGTGTAAAGTGTCATACCTTCACTCTGCTTTGTTAGGGAGCAGGTGTAAAGTGTCATACCTTCACTCTGCTTTGTTAGGGAGCAGGTGTAAAGTGTCATACCTTCACTCTGCTTTGTTAGGGAGCAGGTGTAAAGTGTCATAACTTCACTCTGCTTTGTTAGGGAGCAGGCATAGATTGTCATACCTTCACTCTGCTTTGTTAGGGAGCAGGTGTAAAGTGTCATACCTTCACTCTGCTTTGTTAGGGAGCAGGTGCAAAGTGTCATACCTTCACTCTGCTTTGTTAGGGAGCAGGTGCAAAGTGTCATAACTTCACTCTGCTTTGTTAGGGAGCAGGCATAGATTGTCATACCTTCACTCTGCTTTGTTAGGGAGCAGGTGTAAAGTGTCATACCTTCACTCTGCTTTGTTAGGGAGCAGGTGCAAAGTGTCATAACTTCACTCTGCTTTGTTAGGGAGCAGGCATAGATTGTCATACCTTCACTCTGCTTTGTTAGTCAGCAGGCGTAAAGGGTCATACATTGAGAGTATCTTCATCATGATACCAATAGAAAATCTACCAGCAACTAGCTCTCTCTCACAACCAGAATTAGACATTCATCCACGTTTTTCAAACGTCACATTTCAAAGCCTTTCCAAACATTAAGACAAAATAATCTAAAATTACACTCTAATGCTGGATACGACCTTACAACCTTTGGAATCAGAGGCACTCACTGGACCCCTATGATCACTCGGCTACTCATGCCTCTCCCTAATATCAATTTTCCTTCTCCATTACTGTCCTGGTTAGTGATTCTTCTCTTATTTCACTGTAGAGCCTCTAGCCCTGCTCAATATGTCTTAACCAATCATTTAGTTCCATCTCCCACAAAAACGGTGACAACACCTGGTTAAAACATCTCTTGAGACAATATCTCTCATCATTACTCAATGCCTAGGTTTACCACCAATGTACTCAAATCCTACCATACCTTTGTCTGTACATTATGCCTTTAACCTAGTCTATCGTGCCCAGAAACCTGCTCCCTTTCTCTCTGTTCCGAACGTACTAGATGACCAGTTCTTATAGACTTTAGCCGTACCCTTATTCTACTCCTCCTCTGTTCATCTGGTGATGTAAAGGTTAATCCAGGCCCTGCAGTGCCTAGCTTCACTCCTATTCCCCAGGCTCTCTCTTTTGATGACTTCTGTAACCGTAAAAACCAAGATCTCAGCAATTACTGCCTCATTGCCTGCATCCGTAATGGGTCTGCTGTCAAACGACCACCCCTCATCACTGTATAACGCTCCCTAAAACACTTCAGCGAGCAGGCCTTTCTAATCAACCTAGCCAGTGTATCCTGGAAGGATATTGATCTCATTCCATCAGTAGAGGATGCCTGGTTATTCTTTAGTGCCTTCCACACCATCTTAAATAAGCATGCCCCATACAAAAAAATGTAGAACCAGGAACAGATATAGTCTTTGGTTCTCTCCAGACCTGACTGCCCTTGACCAGCACAAAAACATCCTGTGGCGTTCTGCATTAGCATCGAATAGTCCCCGTGATATGCAACTTTTCAGGGAAGTTAGGAACCAATATACAAAGGCAGTTAGGAAAGCTAAGGCTAGCTTTTTCAAGCAGAAATGTTCATCCTGTAGCACAAACTCACAAAGGTTCTGGGACACTGTAAAGTCCATGGAGAATAAGAACACCTCCTCCCAGGTGCCCACAGCACTGAGGCTAGGAAACACTGTCACCACTGATAAATCCACTATAATTGAGAATTTCAAGAAGCATTTTTCTACAGCTAGCCATGCTTTCCACCTGGCTACCCCTACCCCGATCAACAGCCTTGCAGCCCCCACAGCAACTCGCCCAAGCCTCACCATTTCTCCTTCACCCAAATCCAGATAGCTGATGTTCTGATTGAGCTGCAAAATCTGGGACCACGACAAATCAGCCGTGCTAGACAATCTGGACCCTTTCTTTAAAAAATGATCTTCCGAAATTGTTGCAACCCCTATTACTAGCCTGTTCATCCTCTCTTTCGTATCGTCTGAGATTCCCAAAGATTGGAAAGCTGCCACGGTCATCCCCCTCTTCAAAAGGGGGAGACACTCTAGAAACAAACTGCTATAGACCTATATCTATCCTACCCTGCCTTTCTAACGTTTTCGAAAGCCAAGTTAACAAACAGATTACCGAGCATTTCGAATCCCACCGTACCTTCTCGACTATGCAATCTGGTTTCAGAGCTGGTCATGGGTGCACCTCATCCTAAACGATGTCATAACTGCTATCGACAAGAGACAATACTGTGCAGCCGTATTCATCTACCTGGCCAAGGCTTTCGACTCTGTCAATCACCACAGACTCAACAGACTTGGTTTCTCAAATGATTGCTCAAATGATTGTGTCAAATCGGAGGGCCTGTTGTCCGGAGCTCTGGAAGTCTCTATGGGGGTAACACAGGGTTCAATTCTCAGGCCGACTCTCTTCTCTATATACATTAATGATGTAGCTCTTGCTGCTGGTGATTCTCTGATCCACCTCTACGCAGACGACACCATTCTGTATACCTCTGGCCCTTCTTTGGAGACTGTGTTATTTTAACTACCCTCCAGACAAACCTGCCCGCCCATCCAGCATCTCTCCTCTGGATGGTTCTGACTTAAAATATGTAACTACAAATACCTAAGTGTCTGGTGAGACTGTAAACTCTCCTTCAAGACTCACATTAAGCATCTCCAATCCAAAATTAAATCTAGAATTGGCTTTCTATTTCACAACAAAGCATCACTCGTGCTGCCAAACATACCCTCGTAAAACTGACCATCCTACCGATCCTCAACTTTGCAGATGTAATTTACAAAATAGCCTCCAACACTCTACTCAACAAATTGGATGCAGTCTATCACAGTGCCAATCTCGTTGGCTGGCCCTCGCTTCATATTTGTCGCCCATTCCACTGGCTCCAGATCATCTACAAGTCTCTGCTAGGTAAAGCCCCGCCTTATCTCAGCTTACTGGTCACCATAGCAGCACCCACCCGTAGAACACGCTCCAGTAGGTATATCTCACTGGTCACCCCCAAAGCCAATTCCTCCTTTGGCTGCCTTTCCTTCCAGTTCTCTGCTGCCAATGACTGGAACGAACTGCAAAAATCACTGAAGCTGGAGACTCATATCTGCCTCACTAGCTTTAAGAACCAGCTGTCTGAGCAGCTCACAGATCACTGCACCTGTACATAGCCCATCTGTAGATAGCCCATTCAACTACGTCATCCCCATACTGTATTTATTTATTTGTCTTGCACCTTTGCACCCCAGTATCTCTACTTGCACATTCATATTCTGCACATCTACCATTCCAGTGTTTAATTACTATATTGCAATTACTTCGCCACCATGGCCTATTTATTGCCTTACTTTCCCACCTCATTTGCACACACAGTATATATACTTTTTATACTGTATGTTTGTTTATTCCTTGTGTAACTCTGTGTTGTTGTATGTGTCGAACTGCTTTGCTTTATCTTGGCCAGGTCGCGGTTGTAAATGAGAACTTGTTCTCAACTAGTCTACCTGGTTAATTAAAGGTGAAATATAATTTAACAAATAAATCATTGCATATTTCATAAAATACATGACAGTTTAGGCGCCTTGCTTCAACAAAGTTAACCATTTTCACTGTAGTGTCCAAAACGTCTTTCATGCTGTCAGGCATTCCCTTGGCAGCAAGAGCCTCTCGGTGGATGCTGCAGTGTACCCAAGTGGAGTCGGGAGCGTTACCACTCCACTGTGTCTCCCTGTCATGGCTTTTGCGCCACCAGTACAGATACCAACATGAGCAGCAGCTACGTTTGGCTACATACGGACCGCGAGTGGAATTCCCGCTAGAGAGTAACGGTTAATGTGATTGGATGATAATTATTTGACTAGGCTACCTGTATTTGACATTGTGTTGTTATTTCGCTGAATACTAGATGGTTTAATTTATTTTGGGCAGTGAAACAAGGCTACTCACGTAAGAAAAAAATCTCACCCCAATGTATAGCCCCATTGGAAAACATAAATGGACTGTTTGAAAATGTGAAGAAAATAAATAAATTGGTAAAAGACAAGGCTATGAATACGTTCTGAAGGCACTGCATGTCAGTATCTCTCCTTATCCCTTCTCTGAGGGAATATTCTTGATTCTTTAGTTGATTTACATCACCCAGAGAAAATATATCCACTTGCTCAACCAATCATTATGGTCAAGAGTGATTGTTTTATTAATTTACATTGACTGAATAAAATAGAGCCATGTTATTGTTTTTATCACCACTTATTGTAAAAGTTGAAAGATGTCTATATATATAACACTCAATCATCCCTTTCATACTGCTTGATATCAGTACATAAAATTGAAATCTATCATTGTGTCCATTGGTTAATGAAGCTAACAATGTAAAAATATCCCTTGACAATCATGAACATTATCAGAAAAAGGATAAATTAAGACATTTAAAATGTATTTTCTTGGATAGAGTTGTTTGCAGTTAGCCAGTTAGGAAATAATGTGTGGATAGGCTAAAACTGTGATGCCAATGCAGAGTAGTGATTTATGAGAACTTTGTTCATGAACAATATATCATTCAGTTCCAAACTGTTATTTTCGATTGTTTTACTCCTAACCAGGGATGGAAATGTAGGATTATGGGCACTGGCTAGCCTGACTAGTAGACTGCATTTTTTAAAACATGTGTCATGCAATATTTGAAAAGACAAAATGTCACTAATCATCAGTGTCGTGTGTTCCTGGATGTCTAGGGAAGCCACGCTTCCACAGACATGGTTGTCAATGGGAAGTCACCAAGAAAATAGATAATAACATGAAAAACAGAGAGGCAAAATATTTTGTCTCTCTATTTTTCATAAATGTCCTACAATTTGCAGGAAGCTGAATGTATCTCACTGGAGAAAGTATCCAAGTGAACTCAACAGCTACCTATGCTGTCTGGTCAAAAAAGAGTATGACATTGTTGCTGCCCGTAGCATTGAATGCAAAGGAAGCCAGCGAGCATTTGGCCTCTCCTGATAAAACAAATATAAAATAATAGCTGTGCTCCTGGCGGACCAAAAAAAAAGTACAAAGGGAAGCCAGTTTGGATTTGGTTCCACACCAATCACATCACATTAGAAGCCAAACGTCATTGACAGAAAACTTGAATTGTTGCATCTCATTGTGTCGTTGTCCTCCAGTGGCTGGCTAGCTAGCTAACATTGTCCCTTTACTAAATTAGTCGTGGATGGAGATAGGGATTTGGACTTTAAATCTGTAACGGCTTTCCTCCTCTTCGTCTGAGGAGGAGTAAGGATTGGACCAAAGCGCAGCGTGGTAAATGTTCATGATGATTTTTAATTCAAACTCAGAACACTAAACAGAAAATAACATGAATTTTCAAAACCGAAACAGTACCGTGTGGCCAAAACACTCACACGGAAACAAACACCCACAAACCAAAAGTGAAATCCAGGCTACCCAAGTAGTATTCTCATAGTCAACCAACGACACCTGCCTCTGATTGAGAACCATACTAGGCCGAACACAGAAACCAACATAGACTGCCCACCCCAACTCACGCCCTGACCATACCAAAACAAAGAATAAAATAACAGAACTATGGTCAAAACGTGACAAAATCAAATTGTATTAGTCACATGCGCCGAATACAACAGGTATTTCACCTTACAGTGAAATGTTCAATTACGAATTAACCAACAATGCAGTTTAAAAAAAATACAGACTAAGAAATAAAAGTAACAAGTAATTAAAGAGCAGCAACAAAATAACAATAGTGAGACTATATACAGGGGGGTAATGATACAGAGTCAATGTGGAGACTATATACAGGGGGGTACCGGTAAAGAGTCAATGTGTGGGGACACCGGTTAGTTGAGGTAATATGTACATGTAGGTAGAGTTATTAAAGTGACTATGCATAGATGATAACAACAGAGAGGAACAGTGGTGTAGAAGAGGGTGGTGGGGGGGAACAATGCAAATAGTCTGGGTAGCCATTTGATCTTGATCATCTTGATGTTCAAGAGTCTTCGGGGTATAAGCTGTTTAGAAGCCTCTTGGATCTAGACTTGGCACTCCGGTACCGCCTGCCATGCAGTATCAGAGAGAACAGTCTATGACTGGGGTGGCTGGAGTCTTTGACAATTTTTTGGGTCTTCCCCTGACACCGCCTGGTATAGAGGTCCTGGATGGCAGGAAACTTGGCCCCCGTGATGTACTGGGCCATACGCACTACCCTCTGTAGTGCCTTGCGGTCGGAGGCTGAGCAGTTGCCATACCAGGCAGTGATGCAACCGGTCAGGATTCTCTCGATGGTGCATCTGTAGAACCTTTTGAGGATCTGAGGACACATGCCAAATCTTTTGTGTCTCCTGTGGTTTTATTACATTTTTCGTACTGGCCAATGATTATTATAACGGTGATTCTGATTCAACCAGAGCTTAAATAAATGTTGCAAAAATAAAAATACATTGTGCCCCTGAGAGGATGGAAGTTCAACATGTTGCTATATGTAGTAACGTTAGGGTAATGTTAACTAGCCTGGTGCACTGCACCGTTACCCATGAAAGGAGGTTTGGCTAGTGAATAAGCGATTTAGCCAGGCAGCCTAGGACAACAAAAAAATAAAAGAGTCATAAAGCATTTAGTCAACATGAAAAGGAGGATGGCATTGGCTTTTCTCTACAAGTAGGGTGAGTCAACATGTTGTTCTACTTGCACCAACCCACACACACATCATATTCAGATGACATTGATTGGACTAAATAATTTGTTATTTAGTCGCAATTGTAAATGAGAACTTGTTCTCAACTTGCCTACCTGGTTAAATAAAGGTAAAATAAAAATAAATAAATAAATCTGTGGTTGTCACTGAGTTAGACTAAGCATAGATGAGCCTCACAGTGGAGGTGTCATAATACCCACACAACCTAGCAGTCAAACAGGGAAATGGTTCCAATAATTTTAGAGAGCCCCACAGTGGAGGTGTCATAATACCCACACAACCTAGCAGTCAAACAGGGAAATGGTTCCAATAGTTTTATAGAGCCCCACAGTGGAGGTGGCATAATACCCACACAACCTAGCAGTCAAACAGGGAAATGGTTCCAATAGTTTTATAGAGCCCCACAGTGGAGGTGTCATAATACCCACACAACCTAGCAGTCAAACAGGGAAATGATTCCAATAGTTTTATAGAGCCCCACAGTGGAGGTGTCATAATACCCACACAACCTAGCAGTCAAACAGGGAAATGGTAAATGTAAAAATAAAAAAGTATAAAGCTTATGATAACACATAACACATGTTTAAAGAGCAGCAGTAAAATAACAGTAGCGAGGTGATGTACATATGAGGGTATGTGAAGGGACACTGGTTAGTGGAGGTAATATGTACATGTAGGTAGAGTTTAAGTGACTATGCGTACATAATAACCAGAGAGAAGCATTAGCGTAAAAAGAGTCAGGAAGGGATTGGGGGGGGGGGGAATTGTCTGGGCAGCCATTTGATTAGCTGTTCAGGAGTCTTTTTGGGTTGGGGGGGTAGAATCTGTTCAGGAGTCTTTTTGGCTTGGGGGGGTAGAATCTGTTCAGGAGTCTTTTTGGCTTGGGGGGGTAGAATCTGTTCAGGAGTCTTTTTGGCTTGGGGGTAGAATCTGTTCAGGAGTCTTTTCGGCTTGGGGGTAGAAGCTGTTAAGAAACCTTTCGGACCTCGACTTGGCACTCTGGTATTATGACTCATACTGTGGTACTCTATGGTGGTAGAATAGTGGAGGAAGCACCTGTTTTCTTTGTGACTTGCGGTAACTCTCCATGGTTCTAAATCAGTAGTTGTTTTGTAGTCTGAAAATACCAGAAACATTCACCTTATTTGACCATGCTGTAGGCCATGTACAGTGCCTTGCAAAAGTATTCACCCCCCTTGGCATTTTTTCTATGTTGTTGGGTTACAACCTGTAATTTAAATGGATTTTATTTGGATTACATGTACATACACAAAAATAGTCCAAATTGGTGAAGTGAAGTTTTTAAAAAATGACTGAAAAAGTGGTGAGTGCATATGTATTCACCCCCTCTACTGTGAAGCCCCTAAATAAGATCTGGTGCAACCAATTACCTTCAGAAGTCACGTAATAAGTTAAATAAAGTCCACCTGTGTGCAATATAAGTGTCACATGATCTCAGTATACACACACCTGTTCTGAAAGGCCCCAGAGTCTGCAACACCACTAAGCAAGAGGCACCACCAAGCAAGGCCACCAAACAAGTGGCACCATGAAGACCAAGGAGCTCTCCAAACAGGTCAGGGACAAAGTTGTGTAGAAGTACAGATCAGGGTTGGGTTATAAAAATTATCTTTGAAACTTTGAACATCCCACTGAGCTCCATTAAATCCATTATTAAAAAATTGAAAGAATATGGCACCACAACAAACCTGCCAAGTGAGGGCCGCCCACCAAAACACACAGACCAGGCAAGGAGGGCATTAGTCAGAGAGGCAACAAAGAGACCAAAGATAACCCTGAAGGAGCTGCAAAGCTCCACAGCAGAGATTGGAGTATCTGTCCATAGGACCACTTTAAGCCGTACACTCCACAGAGCTGGGCTTTACGGAAGAGTGGCCAGATAAAAAACAGCATTTGCTTAAAGGAAAAAATGAGCAAACACGTTTGGCGTTCGCCAAAACTTATGGGAGACTCCCCAAACATATGGAAGAAGGTATTCTGGTTAGATGAGACTAAATTGAGCTCTTTGGCCACCAAGGAAAACGCTTTGTCTGGCACAAACCCAACACCTCTCATCACCCCGCCAACTTCAAACATACACTCTGACCTGTTCAATGAGTCAACCTGACTAAAGAATCCCGCAGTACCAAAAACACCCTCCCTCCCTCTCTCACACACACACACACACACACACACACACACACACACACACACACACACACACACACACACACACACACACACACACACACACACACACACACACACACACACACACACACACAGTAATTTAATAGTAATTTCACAGGCTTTTTCAACTCACCTGGGAATTATTTGTAAACCATGTTTAACTTTTTCACTCTCTGTATTTCACCTGTTATAATTTGTGCAAATAAATGAAACGAATTAGAATCTATAGATCAACTTGAGGTGAAACAGTCTCCAGCTAAACCCACCTCTGTTCTCTCTATAGATCAGCTTGAGGTGAAACAGTCTCCAGCTAAACCCACCTCTGTTCTCTCTATAGATCAGCTTGAGGTGAAACAGTCTCCAGCTAAACCCACCTCTGTTCTCTCTATAGATCAGCTTGAGGTGAAACAGTCTACTGTGTGTTCAACCCACCTCTGTTCTCTCTATAGATCAGCTTGAGGTGAAACAGTCTACTGTGTGTTCAACCCACCTCTGTTCTCTCTATAGATCAGCTTGAGGTGAAACAGTCTACTGTGTGTTCAACCCACCTCTGTTCTCTCTATAGATCAGCTTGAGGTGAAACAGTCTCCAGCTAAATCCACCTCTGTTCTCTCTATAGATCAGCTTGAGGTGAAACAGTCTACTGTGTGTCCAACCCACCTCTGTTCTCTCTATAGATCAGCTTGAGGTGAAACAGTCTACTGTGTGTCCAACCCACCTCTGTTCTCTCTATAGATCAGCTTGAGGTGAAACAGTCTACTGTGTGTTCAACCCACCTCTGTTCTCTCTATAGATCAGCTTGAGGTGAAACAGTCTACTGTGTGTTCAACCCACCTCTGTTCTCTCTATAGATCAGCTTGAGGTGAAACAGTCTCCAGCTAAACCCACCTCTGTTCTCTCTATAGATCAGCTTGAGGTGAAACAGTCTCCAGCTAAACCCACCTCTGTTCTCTCTGTAGATCAGCTTGAGGTGAAACAGTCTCCAGCTAAATCCACCTCTGTTCTCTCTATAGATCAGCTTGAGGTGAAACAGTCTACTGTGTGTCCAACCCACCTCTGTTCTCTCTATAGATCAGCTTGAGGTGAAACAGTCTACTGTGTGTCCAACCCACCTCTGTTCTCTCTATAGATCAGCTTGAGGTGAAACAGTCTCCAGCTAAACCCACCTCTGTTCTCTCTGTAGATCAGCTTGAGGTGAAACAGTCTACTGTGTGTCCAACCCACCTCTGTTCTCTCTGTAGATCAGCTTGAGGTGAAACAGTCTACTGTGTGCTAAACCCACCTCTGTTCTCTCTGTAGATCAGCTTGAGGTGAAACAGTCTCCAGCTAAACCCACCTCTGTTCTCTCTGTAGAGCAGCTTGAGGTGAAACAGTCTACTGTGTATTCAACCCACCTCTGTTCTCTCTATAGATCAGCTTGAGGTGAAACAGTCTACTGTGTATTCAACCCACCTCTGTTCTCTCTATAGATCAGCTTGAGGTGAAACAGTCTACTGTGTGTTCAACCCACCTCTGTTCTCTCTGTAGATCAGCTTGAGGTGAAACAGTCTCCAGCTAAACCCACCTCTGTTCTCTCTATAGATCAGCTTGAGGTGAAACAGTCTACTGTGTGTCCAACCCACCTCTGTTCTCTCTATAGATCAGCTTGAGGTGAAACAGTCTCCAGCTAAACCCACCTCTGTTCTCTCTGTAGATCAGCTTGAGGTGAAACAGTCTCCAGCTAAACCCACCTCTGTTCTCTCTGTAGATCAGCTTGAGGTGAAACAGTCTCCAGCTAAACCCACCTCTGTTCTCTCTATAGATCAGCTTGAGGTGAAACAGTCTACTGTGTGTCCAACCCACCTCTGTTCTCTCTGTAGAGCAGCTTGAGGTGAAACAGTCTACTGTGTGCCAAACCCCCCACCACCACCTTGAAATACATCCACATGTACACCTCCAATTGACTCAAAGGATGTCAATTAGCCTATCAGAAGCTTCTAAAGCCATGACATCATTTTCTGGAATTTTCCAAGTTGTTTAAAGGCAGAGTCAACTTAGTGTATGTAAACTTCTGACTCACTGGAATTGTGATACAGTGAATTATAAGTGAAATCATCTGTCTGTAAACAATTGTTGGAAACATTACTTGTGTCATGCACAAAGTAGATGTCCTAACCGACTTGCCAAAACTATAATTTGTTAATAAGAAATTTGTAGAGAGGTTGAAATACACTTAGGTTGGAGTCATTACAAATTGTATGTAAACTTTTCACTACAACTGTAATATTAACAGACATGGTTATATTTACCTGTAGAATGGGTAAACCTGTAGAATGGGTAAACCTGTAGAATGGGTAAACCTGTAGAATGGGTAAACCTGTAGAATGGGTAAACCTGTAGAATGGGTAAACCTGTGGCTAACATTACTGCGGTGGGTGACTTTCAGTCTGTTCTGCCCTCTCCACCTCGTTCACTGCTACCTGTTCAACCTGCTTAACCTGCTCAACCTGCTTAACCTGCTCGTCCTGTTCAACCTGCTCGTCCTGTTCAACCTGCTTGTCCTGTTCAACCTGTTCAACCTGCTTAACCTGCTTAACCTGCTAGTCCTACTCAACCTGCTTAACCTGCTCGTCCTGTTCAACCTGCTTAACCTGCTCGTCCTGCTCAACCTGCTTAACCTGCTAGTCCTTCTCAACCTGCTTAAACTGCTAGTTCTGCTTAACCTGCTAGTCCAGCTTAACCTGCTCGACCTGCTTAACCTGCTAGTCCTGTTCAACCTGCTTAACCTGCTAGTCCTGCTCAACCTGCTTAACCTGCTAGTCCTGCTCAACCTGCTAAACCTGCTAGTCCTGCTCAACCTGCTTCACCTGCTTAACCTACTAGTCCTGCTCAACCTGCTAAACCTACTAGTCCTGCTCAACCTGCTTAACCTACTAGTCCTGCTCAACCTGCTCGCTTTTCTGCCTCTCTTGGAGGAAGTTGAGAATATCCATATTTGCTCTGAGTGACATGCTGAGTGATGACATTGACATCTAACCAGTGCTCTAGGGGTGGGGGAGGGATTAAGGGTCCACTGCATTGTGGGTCCACTGCACTGTGAAATCACAGCAGTCACTCCAGGGCTTCTTGCTGTGCCTGCTACTTCCTAGTGCAGGATATTGGATTGTTTATTTTTGTCTTAAAAATGTTGTCAGTTTAACATAATTGTTACACGACATTGTGTGGTTATGTCATCTCAAATCCGACTGGATAAAATCAAATATAAAATACTTGTTCTTAAAAAAAAAGTAATTTTCATTGTTCTACTCCTGTCGAATCCGCATCCATCCTGTGTTCCAGATCGAGGATATGCAGTGGCCGGACGGACAGACAGAGATCCCCAGCTCTGTGTGCAGTCAGCCCTGCAAGACAGGACAGAGGAAGAAGGCAGTGAAAGGCATGCCGTGTTGCTGGCACTGTGAACCCTGTGATGGCTACCAGTACCAGTATGATGAAACATCCTGCAAGCTGTGCTCCTACAGCATGATGCCCAACCCCAACAGGTGACAGACAGGAACACTGTAGACATAACTTTAAGACTTGCCAAAATTACACAAACGTTCCCAAAATTCCCAGGGATTTCTGGAAGACCTGGGAATATTGGGAAAGTTTCAGGAATTGTTCAACCCTAGATAATTCTATAACGTTTTTATGCTCTCCTTGATACAGTAGTATTATAAAAACATTTTTTACAATACTGCTTGACGTCTTGTCGTCTGTATGTGTATTTTCTAAATTGTCAAATTAAATTAAACTTAATAAATCAATCAATCTATTAAAAGGACGGCATGTCAGCCCATCCCCATCGTGAAGCTGGAGTGGCACTCCCCTTGGGCAGTGATCCCCGTCTTCCTCGCCATGCTGGGCATCATCGCCACCATCTTCGTCATGGCAACCTTCATCCGCTACAACGACACACCCATTGTCCGTGCGTCGGGCCGTGAACTGAGCTATGTCCTCCTCACCGGGATCTTCCTCTGTTACATTATCACCTTCGTCATGATCGCCAAGCCCGACGTCGCCATATGCTCGTTCCGCCGGATCTTCCTGGGTCTGGGCATGTGCATCAGCTACGCCGCGTTACTCACCAAGACCAACCGGATCTACCGAATCTTCGAAGAAGGTAAGACGTCTGTGACGGCACCCAGGCTGATCAGCCCGACCTCTCAGCTGGCCATCACCTCTTCCCTAATTTCCGCTCAGCTACTGGGTGTGTTCGTCTGGTTCGGTGTGGATCCCCCTAACACCATCATCGACTACGACGAACAGAAGACATTCAACTCAGACCAGGCTAGAGGAGTGTTGAAATGTGACATCACGGATCTGCAGATTATATGTTCGTTGGGTTATAGCATCCTACTCATGGTCACGTGCACAGTGTACGCTATCAAGACGCGGGGCGTCCCGGAGAACTTTAACGAGGCCAAGCCTATTGGATTCACGATGTATACCACCTGTATCGTCTGGCTAGCCTTCATTCCCATCTTCTTCGGGACAGCTCAGTCCGCAGAAAAGGTAAGGTTGATTTCCGATTGTTTCCTATTTATCAACTATTATAATAATAATGGGCCTAAGTCTAGTCCTGGACTAAAAACGTAATATTCTCCATTGAAAGTGTTTCTTTGTCCAAGACTAGGTTTAAGCTGTGTCTGGGTAACCAGCCAATTAAATAAGTATTTTTTTGCAGAAATACCTTCTTGAACATGTTGCTTAAATTACAAACTTGTATGGGGTCCTCAATAAATATGAATAAAAACACATTTAAATGATGAGTTTAGCCAAAGAAAGAGCACTGAGCTATACAGGGAGAAAGACAGGATCCATCCTGGCTAGTCCTGATTGGCTGAGATAATGGAGTTGTTGGACATGCCGTGAGAATTCCTGATTGGTCTGTGATGTCACAGGGTTCTTTCTATAATAGATTGGGGAGGGGGATTCCCTGGTCATTACATAGATCATCTTTGCAACCGCAGATATTTGGAAAGATATAGTTTTGTACAACTGGAGAAGTGTTGCTACAGAATTTAGCGGACTACTTTCTGGAAGACATTGCCACGCTGACTCACACGCGTTGACGTGTGGTTGGGATGAGGTTTAAAAGACGGATGGGTCTAAGACTTAAGAATGATGAATCGGACGTAAATAACATCTTTCAAAGGGTATTTTATTGTCTCTTAACTAAAGCTAAAGCAAGTTTATCAACGTTTAAAGCAGCACGTCATAACCATATTTCCCTCAACTAAGGGAAATGAACTTACATTTGCTATTAGCCTCAATAGAGACATTCAGACATATGGCATATTGCTGTTTGTGTCAGTTTTATCTCAAATTCCATGTCCAGGCTATGAACAGTCTGATGTTGCTATAATTGGTATGTTTGCTAGCTGAAGGCAATCTAGACTCTCTTTAACCTCTGTAGCTATAAGAGGATCAGCTGTGGCTTATCCATGGTTGCGTCCAAAACTTTCACCCCTTTCCCTTTATAGTGCACTACTTTGAACCAGGGCACATAGTGCTTTTTGGGATATAGCTTGTGTCTGAAATTAATGAAATCATCAGAAATAATAAGCTATAATATGGCTGCATGGCGGTGGTACATGTTTTATATTTATGAATTGCTCAGTTTAGGATCATGGTGTAAGTTCATTTCTATATAAACCATGTTTGATTATCTGACTTTTTGTCATCATCGTGGTTGTTTGTCGTTCTTGACCACTGGCTGTGTTTTTTTTTCCTCTTGTCTTGCTAGTTGGCCTTAAAACCAATTACGTCTGAGGAAATGGAAAACTACAACACCTGTGTGTGTATGTGGAATACAGGTGTTGTGAAGCTGACTGTGAGATTGCCTTTGTTCAATCCAATCACAGTGTAGTCAGAGACTCAGTTTAATTTAACCATCTGTTTTATCAGTGGTACAATAGATAATATTATTATCAGTGGTGGACTGGCCTTCTGGCATTTCGGGAAAATGTATTGCCTTACCTCTCTTATCCTACCTCATTTCCACATCCTGTATATACATTTTTCTACTGTGTAATTGATTGTGTGTTTGTTTATTTCCATGTATAACTCTGTGTTGTTGTTTGTGTCGAACTGCTTTGCTTCATATTGACCAGGTCGCAGTTGTAACTGAGATCTTGTTCTCAACTAGCCTACCTGGTTAAATAAAGGTGTTCTCAACTAGCCTACCTGGTTAAATAAAGGTGAAATAAATAACCATTTTAAAAACAATATGCCAGATGGGCTAGTCCAGTTTTAACCTAGTGAGCCTGTTTAACTTTTTTTTTTTTTTTGGCGTAGAAATGATCATTATCTGGCTTATAATGGGTTCCTCAAAGAATTTAAAAAAATGGGCCAGTGCCTTAAAAATACCAGAGCCAATTTCTGGTCTTAGACCGCCCCTGTTTTCTATTGTATTTAGCATTTCCCAAATTCTTTTGGTGTACAAACGGCTTAAGTGCTCCCGAAAATAGGTGTTAGAAATGTACCCCGAAGCGCAACAGAAACTGAAACGATTGTGCCTTTACAAATTCCACCGGCAAACTAAAAAGGATTTGCAATGCAGCTGAAGGGCTGGCTGAGTCTAGTGAAAATATGCATTTTGTTTTGTACAATAGGGTACTGTAACTAAACTACCTGCTTAATCTGTACCCGACTGGCACGCTATATCATACACTGACTATACAACACATTAGATAGACCATGTGAATCCAGTTGAAGCTATGATCCCACTTCAATCAGTGTAGATGAAGGAGAGGAGACAGGTGGTAGAAGGATTTCTAAGCCTTGAGACATTTGAGACGTGGTTTGTTACACGTGTGCCATGCAGAAAGTGAAAAAATGGTAAGTGTTTTTGGTAGTAGGTGCCAGGCGCACCGGTTTGTGTCAAGAACTACAAACAGCAGCATGGGGTTTCTTTTCTCACACTCAGTTTCCTGTGTGTTTCAAGAATGGTCTACCACCTCAAAAGGGACATCCAGCCAACTTCACACAACTGTGTCAACATGGTCCAGCATCCCTGTGGAATACTTTCGACACCTTGTACAGTCCATGCCCTGACAAATTGAGGCTGTTCTGAGGGCATAAGGGTGGAGGGGAGGGGGGGGGCAACTCAATATTAGGGAGGTGTTTGGTATACTCAGTGTAGTGCACTACATTTGACCAAGGCCCTGTGGGATCTGGTCAAAAGTAGTGCACTATATAGGGAATAGGGTGTGATTTGGGAGCTGTATACTAAAGGTGATATGCAGCCCTGGGAAGAGAACAGAGAGGCTCATTAGGTCGACAGTTTCATATGTCCAGGGGAGCTGTGTGTGTGTGTGTGTGTGTGGAGTGTCTAAGCTTGTGTGTGCGTGCATATGTCTGTGTGTGTGCTGCCTCGTGCTGTGTGAAGGCCTGACGTCAGCAGCCAGGCAGAGCCCAGGCAGCAGGCTGGCAGCAGGCAGGCAGGAAAGCAGGCAGGCAAGCAGGCAGGCATGCAAGCAGGCAGGCAAGCAGGCAGGCAAGCAGGCATGCATGCAGGCAGGCAGGCAGGCAGGCAGGCAGGCAGGCAGGCAGGCAGGCAGGCAGAGCCTAGGCAGGCAGGCAGGCAGGCAGAGCCTAGGCAGGCAGGCAGGCAGAGCCTAGGCAGGCAGGCAGGCAGGCAGAGCCTAGGCAGGCAAGCAGGCATGCAGGCAGGCAGGCAGGCACCCCAGCTCCAGCAGAGTGGAATTGTAACACCCTGGCCTTTACTGCTTGTCATTACTTACCTGGCTGAGGTCGGGCAGAAATACTGATGACGATAGAGCAGTATTCACAAGGCCTGAAGAAAAGGGCTACCACACTCCCGCCTCTCAACCCAGCTTTCAAATCGCCTCCAGCACACAGGCACTGTTGGGGCGAGTGACTGAGTGACAAGTCGTTATTCTTTTCTTTCTTGTGCTATTTTGCTATTCACATCACGACTCCTGCATGCTTTGTTGACTATATTTGTTTCCACACTCGGGACTCTGACTCTCTATTAGTTAGACAGACTTTACATACATTTTCTTTGGCCTCCTGTCCTATTCTAACCACCTCTTGCCAGCTTTAAAGGCGTCTGAAATGTTACCCAGCCGAAGCAGTTCGGAAATGTTGTGCTAACATTATGCTGATATTTTGTGACGTTTTTGTTCATTTTTGTTCACCGTCTACTCCCCCGTCGCCGGTTTACTAACCACCTGTCCTGGCAACCCATCATTACGCACACCTGGCAACCCATCATTGTGCAAACCTGGCAACCCATCATTATGCACTCCTGGCAACCCATCATTATGCACACCTGGCAACCCATCATTACGCACACCTGGCAACCCATCATTACACACACCTGGCAACCCATCATTATGCACACCTGGCAACCCATCATTATGCACACCTGGCCACCCATAATTCTGCACACCTGGCAACCCATCATTCTGAACACCTAGCAACCCATCATTACGCACTCCTGGCAACCCATCATTACACACTCGAGGCAACCCATCATTACGCACACCTGGAAACCCATCATTATGCACATCTGGCAACCCATCATTACGCACACCTGGCAACCCATCATTACGCATACCTGGCAATCCATCATTATGCTACCTGGCAACCCATCATTATGCATACCTGGCAACCCACATTACGCACACCTGCAACACTCATTACGCACACCTGGAAACCCATCATTACGCACATCTGGCAACCCATCATTACGCACACCTGGCAACCCATCATTACGCACACCTGGAACCCATCATTACGCACACCTGGCAACACATCATAACACACACCTGCAACACTCATTACGTACACCTGGCAACCCATCATCATGTACACCTGGCAACCCATCATTATGTACACCTGGCAACCCATCATTCTGTGAGAATTTTTTTGGGCTGTTCGGGCAAACAAATGTTTTTCTGGAGGCAAGCAGAAGTTCAGAATTGAAGTCAACTCCATCTTGGTCAAGAGTAGGAATTCTTCAGTAAAGTATTTGTTGTCATTCAACAAGAGACGACTCGTTTTCATGCACATTTGTTCATTGGGAAATACTGCATCACACATCTTAATTAGATGTAAAATTGTGTAACTAAGATGTCCTTGGCAAAAACTGCAAAATGAATGACCGATTTCTTGAGTTATCTTAGATTAATCCAGACATTTTTGAGGCTAAGAAGCCTGGCTAACGTCGTCTCAAAATAGACAAACAGTTCTCTTGCCACTTGTTCCTCTATATTTTAAGGGAGTATGCGAAATCACACTTTTTCAGTTTGTCTAGCCGATTTCGCCTAGGCCCCAGCCGAATTCAGTGGAGGGGAGTATTTTTTGGGAGGTATGATATTTATACCTTAGTGAATATTGAACCAAATACTTAACCTTTGCCGTATGTGACTTTTTCCCAGTACTTTTGGTCTCCTAAAAATGAGGGGACTATGTGCTGTAATTTCTAAATGGTTCACCCGATGTGGATAACAATACCCTCAAATTAAAGCTGACAGTATGCACTTTAACCTCGTAGACATTGCATAATTTAAAATCCAAAGTGTTGGAGTACAGAGCCAAATCAAGAACATATTGTCATATTGGCATCATTTAAAATCCAAAGTGTTGGAGTACAGAGCCAAATCAAGAACATATTGATATGATTTGTACCTTTTGATAAAGACATGCAAAGCATACGGTATACAATAAATAATACAAATACTGAGATATATAATATGCACATTTTTGGGGGAGAATTATATTTATACTAATACAATTGCTCAGAGAAAGAGATTTAGTTTTTACAAGTAATTTTTTATTTCTTGAAAAACATATGAGTAGAAATGATTGCCACCCTTGTTTTCAATACCTTTCAATACTCTGAGGATAACAACCATTTTCTAAAACGATTTACAAGATTAGAGAACATATTGGGAGGGATCCTTTTCCCACACACAAGTACATATGTGACTTGCTCTATCAACACATTTGTAGTTTTATAGAATGCTGGATAAAGGAGAATGTTAGATCATGTTAGTCTCATTAGAAAGCGGTCTACTCTAAATATACATGCATGTAAACATGTAAACATACATGTAACTCGCTTCAGTTTTTTGAGAAAAACACAATCAAAGTTTGCAGTTACTTTTAAAGACAGTTATTTAATATAATTAAAAACAACTATTTACTTACTACAAAACACAGTCTATGAAATCCATTAACATGAGTGTTGTTATTTTTCTCATACGCACGCAAACACACGCGACAAAAATCCCAAAGAGAAAGAAATCCGAAAAACTAAACTTTGTTTCAACAAGTCAAAATACTTTTCTATTTATTCATCAGGTACCCTAAAATGTAATTAAACTATAATATTTCATACGGAAAGAAGTATGTTCAATAGGAAAGCAATATTAGCAGGTGCTTGTCCACTTCGCCGCTCGCTCAAACACGGATTTCCAAACTGTTGTCGTCATACTAAAACTCATACTTCTTATTCATTATCCAAGTTACAAGCCTGAAACCTTGAACACAGACTATTGACATCTAGTGGAAGCCATAGGAATTACAATATGACCCAATGCTTTCCATTGTAAGAGCATGGGCTCTCTCAAAAAAAAAAGGTTGGTTCTTCTTTGGATTTTCTCCTACCGTATCAATTGTGTTATAGTCTCATACATTATTATAACATTTCTACAAACTTCAATGTGTTTTCTATCCGATGGTACCAATTATATGCTTATCCTGGCTTGTGGGCCTGAGGAACATGCAGTTTACTTTGGGCACATCAGTCAGGCGGAAATTGAGAAAAAAAGGACCCTAGCCTGAAGAAGTTTTAATGCCTGTGGCAGGTCTTTTGTGAAAATAGAAAATAGTAGAGGGCCTAGAGAGCTACCATGTGGTACACCACACTTTATATGTTTAACATTAGAGAATCATCCATTAATTAAAGTCTCTAAGCAGAAAATAATATGAGAAATGTTAAAGAAAATCTGACCACACAAGCATCGTCTTTGGATCTGATTCGTGTGGTTATTACGTGAATAATTAGCTTTGATTAGAGCATTTTCCGCTCGTCCACTTGGCTTGAGCTGACAGACATTTGATACAAATATAAGTATCAAGATTTAGGATAACACTAACCACGATCATGCATCAAGGCACCACACAGAGGACTGCCCTCTAAAATCCAGGGATCTGTCCTGGGAGCAGCTTTGTGTGGACATCGGCGAAGTTGTTGACAATAGTGGACGATTACCTGAATGTTCTCGTAGGACCCATTTGCTGGCAAACGACCAACACACCTCTTCTTCCTTGGAGCCACACATGTTCCTTGGAGCCACAACATGTTCCTTGGAGCCACACCATGTTCCTTGGAGCCACACCATGTTCCTTGGAGCCACACCATTTTCCTTGGAGCCACACCATGTTCCTTGGAGCCACACCATGTTCCTTGGAGCCACACATGTTCCTTGGAGCCACACCATGTTCCTTGGAGCCACACATGTTCCTTGGAGCCACAACATGTTCCTTGGAGCCACACCATGTTCCTTGGAGCCACAACATGTTCCTTGGAGCCACAACATGTTCCTTGGAGCCACAACATGTTCCTTGGAGCCACACCATGTTCCTTGTAGAACTGTATTACCGCAAATTTAAATCAGAACATATATTATTTAAAACATGCCTTCAATGCCTGCTTTTCTATTTCTATTCCTGATGAAGCCGACTACTCATTCTGTCTTGAATACCTCAGGAACTTTTTCTTTATACTGTTGCAGACCCAGTAAATAACAGGAATTGTCAAGTATTACTCTAAAGAAAACATACATGCGTTACACACTGCAACATTTCTACGTGGATTTCCTGGCTATCAAGGAACTATGATGTCGTCTCTATGTTTCCTTTCTTTTTGTTTGCTCCTCTTGGAGCTGACAATTTCCTTGGAGAGGTCCATGGAACCAGTGTTCTTGCCAATGAGCAGTGGTGTAAAAAGTACCCAATTGTCATACTTGAGCAAAAGTAAAGATACATTAATAGAAAATTACTCAAGTAAAAGTGAAAGTCACCCAGTATAATCATACTTGAGTAAAAGTCTAAAAGTATTTTGTTTTAAATGTACTCACGTATCAAAAGTAAATGTAATTGCTAAAATATACTTAAGTATCAAAAGTGAAGTAAAAGTTGTCAAATATATAAAGACTAAAGTAAAGTACAGATACTCTAAAAACCTACTTAAGTAGTACTTTCAAGTATTTTTACTTAAATACTTTACACCACTGTGTGTGTGCGGGCGTATGCTCTTTCAATTATTTTTACTTAATTACCTTTCCCCAATGCCAATGTGCAACTAGATGCCACTGATCGTCTGAACCAGCTCCCATCACAAAATCATTACTGTTTAAAATCCAGAGATTTCTCTCTCACAGGAATCTATCGATACAGTAGAAAGCTAAGCTAGCTAGCTGCCAGCTAAGGTGTAGTCAGTGTGTCTATGTGTGATGGGTTTGGAAACATGAGAGTGTGGCCTGAGGTACACGTTTAGTTTTTTCGTAGATGATATGCTACAATAACTTTGACAACCTTTGGGCAAACAGGAAACACATTGGATTGAATAGCCTATTGTACCTTGATTCAAAAGACATAGCTAGTTGGCCAGTGTCAGAGTCGTGTGTATAGGTGGCAGGGAAGTCAGGCGCAGGAGAATAAAACAGACTAAAATGGAGTATTTAATAACGAATAAACTAAACATACTCCAAACACTAAATGTAACAGTAAAATAAAGTGGGTACGAGGACCCGCCGCGCACCAATACAAAAACAACACAACACTGAATAACAAACTATCTCTGACAACAACAGAGGGGAACAAGGAGAGGCTTCGACTTCGGTAGAAGTTGTGACAGCTAGTTTGTAATCCATACATTTCTTTCTGAACAGGGGAGGGTTTTAATAGTGCAGATACTTGTAAAATAGTGCTGTGAAAAGCCTGAAGTCATTTGTTACAAGCTAGCATCCACCGAAACGATGTGAAAGTGCTCCGTTGCTATGTTTCATCCTACGTTTAGAAGATTACACCCAATTGAGATGGTTTGGGATGAGTTGGACCGCAGGGTGAAGAATAAGCAGTTCTGGTGGCATGTCTTGTGGGGTATGAATTGGTGTCTGAGATGTGTGCTAGTAATTTGGACAGACAGTTTAGTGCTTTCAACACCTCTCACAAAGACAAGTAGCCTTTGAAGTCAATCTCTCCTCTACTTTGAGGCAGAATAGATTTTAATGATATTAGCTGTCCCTGTATATTTGAGGGCCAGCCTGTTCTGGGCCAACTGTAATTTCCCTGTGTTCAGGTGTGATAAAACGAAGGCCTATAAGGACAGGCCTTATGTACAGACCTTTCCCCATTTAGGCTACGTTGCATCAATATGTTTCGGCCATTTCAGTTAACAATTAAGAGGTTACCCCAAGAAGTTTAGTCTCCTCAACTTGCTCAATTGCCACATTATTCATTAGAAGATTTAGTTGAGGTTTAAGTTTTAGTGAATGATTTGTCACAAATACTCTTCATTTAAATCTCTTCATTCAAAGATTCAATCATGGACACTCTTACTGACAGTTGTGGCTGATATGTGTGATGTATTGTTGTCTCTACCTTCCTGCCCTTTACTGTGGTCTGTGCCCAACAATGTTTGTACCCTGTTTTGTGCTGCTGCCATGTTGTTGTCTTGTTGTTGTCTTGTTGTGCTGCTACCATGCTGTGTTGTCATGTGATGCTATGTTGTTGTCTTAGGTCTCTCTTTATGTAGTGTAGTGGTGTCTCTCTTGTAGTGATGTGTGTTGTTGTCTGAGGTCTCTCTTTATGTAGTGTAGTGGTGTCTCTCTTGTAGTGATGTGTGTTGTTGTCTGAGGTCTCTCTTTATGTAGTGTAGTGGTGTCTCTCTTGTAGTGATGTGTGTTGTTGTCTGAGGTCTCTCTTTATGTAGTGTAGTGGTGTCTCTCTTGTAGTGATGTGTGTTGTTGTCTGAGGTCTCTCTTTATGTAGTGTAGTGGTGTCTCTCTTGTAGTGATGTGTGTTGTTGTCTGAGGTCTCTCTTTATGTAGTGTAGTGTTGTCTCTCTTGTAGTGATGTGTGTTTTGTCCTATATTTATATTTCATTTATCTTTATTTTTAATCCCCATCCACGCAGGAGGACGTTTCCCTTTTGGTAGGCTGTCATTGTAAATAAGAACTTGTTTTAACTGACTTGCCTAGTTGAATATAAATATATATATATTTTAATGCTTTTAGCTTTTTCTATATTTAGGATTACTTATTTATTTTATTTATTTAATAAAATGCTAATTATTACTTAAAAATCATACAATGTGATTTTCTGGATTTTTGTTTTAGATTCCGTCTCTCACAGTTGCAGTGTACCTATGATAAAAGTTACAGACCTCTACATGCTTTGTAAGTAGGAAAACCTGCAAAATTGGCAGTGTATCAAATACTTGTTCTCCCCACTGTACATGTATATGGTTTTTTTCAGCAGCAGGCAATTTTATTTTTATTTTACCAGGCAAGTCAGTTAAGAACACATTCTTATTTTCAATGACGGCCTAGGAACAGTGGGTTAACTGCCTGTTCAGGGGCAGAACGACAGATTTGTACCTTGTCAGCTCGGGGGATTGAACTCGCAACCTTCCGGTTACTAGTCCGACGCTCTAACCACTAGGCTACGCTGCCGCCCCTTGATAATGTCAAGAGCTGCACTGAACTCTAACAAAACATCTCCCACAATCATCTTATTATCAGTTTCTTTCAGTCAATCATCAATCTTTTTTGTCAGTGCCGTAAATGTTGAATTTCCTTCCCTATAAGTATGCTGAAAGTCAGTTGTTAATTTGTTTACTGTGAAATAGCATTGTATCTGGTCAAACACAATTATTTCCAAACGTTTACTAAGGGTCGGTAGAAAGCTGATTGGTCGGCTGTTTGAACCAGTAAAGGGTGCTTTGCTAATATTGGTTTCTGGAATTACTTTTGCTTTCCATAGATTGCAGAAATGGCAAACAGGAGTGGCAATAGAGTCTGAAACCCTCCTCAGTAATGTCCATCCATGTTTCAATACCAGGTGGTTTGTCATTATTGATAGACAATAATCTTTTTTTTCACCTCTTCCACATTCACTTTACCGAATTCAAAATGACATTGCTTGTCTTTCATAATTTAGGTAAGGAAGGTTGAGAGTTTGTTGTTGTAAATTAGCTAATCTTTCCAATGACAAACGTGTAAAATTAGTTGGCAATATCAGAGGGTTTCATGATGAGTGACCCATCTGATTCAATGAAGGATGGAGCTGAGTATGCATAACATTTAATTTAAGGTGAATGAAGGATGGAGCTGAGTATAATAACCACCGCATAACATTTAATTTAAGGTGAATGAAGGATGGAGCTGAGTATAATAACCACCGCATAACATTTAATTTAAGGTGAATGAAGGATGGAGCTGAGTATAACATTTAATTTAAGGTGAATGAAGGATGGAGCTGAGTATAATAACCACCGCATAACATTTAATTTAAGGTGAATGAAGGATGGAGCTGAGTATAATAACCACCGCATAACATTTAATTTAAGGTCAATGAAGGATGGAGCTGAGTATAATAACCACCGCATAACATTTAATTTAAGGTGAATGAAGGATGGAGCTGAGTATAATAACCACCGCATAACATTTAATTTAAGGTGAATGAAGGATGGAGCTGAGTATAACATTTAATTTAAGGTGAATGAAGGATGGAGCTGAGTATGCATAACATTTAATTTAAGGTGAATGAAGGATGGAGCTGAGTATAATAACCACCGCATAACATTTAATTTAAGGTGAATGAAGGATGGAGCTGAGTATAATAACCACCGCATAACATTTAATTTAAGGTGAATGAAGGATGGAGCTGAGTATAACATTTAATTTAAGGTGAATGAAGGATGGAGCTGAGTATGCATAACATTTAATTTAAGGTCAATGAAGGATGGAGCTGAGTATAATAACCACCGCATAACATTTAATTTAAGGTGAATGAAGGATGGAGCTGAGTATAATAACCACCGCATAACATTTAATTTAAGGTGAATGAAGGATGGAGCTGAGTATAACATTTAATTTAAGGTGAATGAAGGATGGAGCTGAGTATGCATAACATTTAATTTAAGGTCAATGAAGGATGGAGCTGAGTATAATAACCACCGCATAACATTTAATTTAAGGTGAATGAAGGATGGAGCTGAGTATAATAACCACCGCATAACATTTAATTTAAGGTGAATGAAGGATGGAGCTGAGTATAACATTTAATTTAAGGTGAATGAAGGATGGAGCTGAGTATGCATAACATTTAATTTAAGGTCAATGAAGGATGGAGCTGAGTATAATAACCACCGCATAACATTTAATTTAAGGTGAATGAAGGATGGAGCTGAGTATAACATTTAATTTAAGGTGAATGAAGGATGGAGCTGAGTATAACATTTAATTTAAGCTCCAAAGCTTTTTACCCTTATCCTTTATATAATTTATCTTTGTTTCAGTTTATTCTTCTTTATGTTTTGTTTAGTCACATTCTTTCACAATTTAGGTTACTTATATTGACCATACTACCATTTCTTCGGGAGATTATATTATTTCCATGTCCTCTCTTGCTATTTATGACAAGTAGGACAGGAGCACTAATAGACCCAGGCCGTCAGGCTCGAAAACAGTTGGCAATGTTGCTGGAGCCCCTGTGGTTAGGGTGAATCATGTCTCTTTTAAAGAAATCAATCTATTTTTTATAAAAAAAATTCAAATCTATTTTATTTTTTATTTGTCACATACACATGGTTAGCAGATGTTAATGCGAGTGTAGCGAAATGCTTGTGCTTCTAGTTCCAACAATGCAGTAATAACGAACAAGTAATCTAACTAACAATTCCAAAAAACTACTGTCTTATACACAAGGGGATAAAGAATATGTACATAAGGATATATGAATGAGTGATGGTACAGAGCAGCATAGGCAAGATAGATGAGTAGATGATATCGAGTACAGTATAACATATGAGATGAGTATGTAAACAAAGTGGCATAGTTAAAGTGGCTAGTGATACATGTATTACATAAGGATGCAGTCGATGATATAGAGTACAGTATATAGGTATGCATATGAGATGAATAATGTAGGGTAAGTAACATTATATAAGGTAGCATTGTTTAAAGTGGCTAGTGATATATTTACATAATTTCCCATCAATTCCCATTATTAAAGTGGCTGGAGTTGAGTCAGTGTCATTGACAGTGTGTTGGCAGCAGCCACTCAATGTTAGTGGTGGCTGTTTAACAGTCTGATGGCCTTGAGATAGAAGCTGTTTTTCAGTCTCTCGGTCCCAGCTTTGATGCACCTGTACTGAGCTCGCCTTCTGGATGACAGCGGGGTGAACAGGCAGTGGCTCGGGTGGTTGATGTCCTTGATGATCTTTATGGCCTTCCTGTAGCATCGGGTGGTGTAGGTGTCCTGGAGGGCAGGTAGTTTGCCCCCGGTGATGCGTTGTGCAGACCTCACTACCCTCTGGAGAGCCTTACGGTTGAGGGCGGTGCAGTTGCCATACCAGGCGGTGATACAGCCCGCCAGGATGCTCTCGATTGTGCATCTGTAGAAGTTTGTGAGTGCTTTTGGTGACAAGCCGAATTTCTTCAGCCTCCTGAGGTTGAAGAGGCGCTGCTGCACCTTCTTCACGATGCTGTCTGTGTGAGTGGACCAATTCAGTTTGTCTGTGATGTGTATGCCGAGGAACTTAAAACTTGCTACCCTCTCCACTACTGTTCCATCGATGTGGATAGGGGGGTGTTCCCTCTGCTGTTTCCTGAAGTCCACAATCATCTCCTTAGTTTTGTTGACGTTGAGTGTGAGGTTATTTTCCTGACACCACACTCCGAGGGCCCTCACCTCCTCCCTGTAGGCCATCTCGTCGTTGTTGGTAATCAAGCCTACCACTGTTGTGTCGTCCGCAAACTTGATGATTGAGTTGGAGGCGTGCGTGGCCACGCAGTCGTGGGTGAACAGGGAGTACAGGAGAGGGCTCAGAAAGCACCCTTGTGGGGCCCCAGTGTTGAGGATCAGCGGGGAGGAGATGTTGTTGCCTACCCTCACCACCTGGGGGCGGCCCGTCAGGAAGTCCAGTACCCAGTTGCACAGGGCGGGGTCGAGACCCAGGGTCTCGAGCTTGATGACGAGCTTGGAGGGTACTATGGTGTTGAATGCCGAGCTGTAGTCGATGAACAGCATTCTCACATAGGTATTCCTCTTGTCCAGATGGGTTAGGGCAGTGTGCAGTGTGGTTGAGATTGCATCGTCTGTGGACCTATTTGGGCGGTAAGCAAATTGGAGTGGGTCTAGGGTGTCAGGTAGGGTGGAGGTGATATGGTCCTTGACTAGTCTCTCAAAGCGCTTCATGATGACGGATGTGAGTGCTACGGGGCGGTAGTCGTTTAGCTCAGTTACCTTAGCTTTCTTGGGAACAGGAACAATGGTGGCCCTCTTGAAGCATGTGGGAACAGCAGACTGGTATAGGGATTGATTGAATATGTCCGTAAACACACCGGCCAGCTGGTCTGCGCATGCTCTGAGGGCGCGGCTGGGGATGCCGTCCGGGCCTGCAGCCTTGCGAGGGTTAACACGTTTAAATGTCTTACTCACCTCGGCTGCAGTGAAGGAGAGACCGCATGTTTTCGTTGCAGGCCGTGTCAGTGGCACTGTATTGTCCTCAAAGCGGGCAAAAAAGTTGTTTAGTCTGCCTGGGAGCAAGACATCCTGGTCCGTGACTGGACTGGATTTCTTCCTGTAGTCCGTGATTGACTGTAGACCCTGCCACATGCCTCTTGTGTCTGAGCCGTTGAATTGAGATTCTACTTTGTCTCTGTACTGGCGCTTAGCTTGTTTGATAGCCTTGCGGAGGGAATAGCTGCACTGTTTGTATTCGGTCATGTTACCAGACACCTTGCCCTGATTAAAAGCAGTGGTTCGCGCTTTCAGTTTCACACGAATGCTGCCATCAATCCACAGTTTCTGGTTAGGGAATGTTTTAATCGTTGCTATGGGAACGACATCTTCAACGCACGTTCTAATGAGCTCGCACACCGAATCAGCGTATTCGTCAATGTTGTTATCTGACGCAATACGAAACATCTCCCAGTCCACGTGATGGAAGCAGTCTTGGAGTGTGGAGTCAGCTTGGTCGGACCAGCGTTGGACAGACCTCAGCGTGGGAGCCTCTTGTTTTAGTTTCTGTCTGTAGGCAGGGATCAACAAAATGGAGTCGTGGTCAGCTTTTCCGAAAGGGGGGCGGGGCAGGGCCTTATATGCGTCGCGGAAGTTAGAGTAACAATGATCCAAGGTCTTTCCACCCCTGGTTGCGCAATCGATATGCTGATAAAATTTAGGGAGTCTTGTTTTCAGATTAGCCTTGTTAAAATCCCCAGCTACAATGAATGCAGCCTCCGGATAAATCGTTTCCAGTTTGCAGAGAGTTAAATAAAGTTCGTTCAGAGCCATCGATGTGTCTGCTTGGGGGGGGATATATACGGCTGTGATTATAATCGAAGAGAATTCTCTTGGTAGATAATGCGGTCTACATTTGATTGTGAGGAATTCTAAATCAGGTGAACAGAAGGATTTGAGTTCCTGTATGTTTCTTTCATCACACCATGTCACGTTGGCCATAAGGCATTCGCCCCCGCCCCTCTTCTTACCAGAAAGATGTTTGTTTCTGTCGGCGCGATGCGTGGAGAAACCCGTTGGCTGCACCGCTTCGGATAGCGTCTCTCCGGTGAGCCATGGTTCCGTGAAGCAGAGAACGTTACAGTCTCTGATGTCCCTCTGGAATGCTACCCTTGCTCGGATTTCATCAACCTTGTTGTCAAGAGGCTGGACATTGGCAAGAAGAATGCTAGGGAGTGGTGCACAGTGTGCCCGTCTCCGGAGTCTGACCAGAAGACCGCCTCGTTTCCCTCTCTTTCGGAGTCGTTTTTTTTGGGTCGCTGCATGGAATCCACTCCGTTGTCCTGTTTGTAAGGCAGAACACAGGATCCGCGTCGCGAAAAACATATTCTTGGTCGTACTGATGGTGAGTTGACGCTGATCTTATATTCAGTAGTTCTTCTCGACTGTATGTAATGAAACCTAAGATGACCTGGGGTACTAATGTAAGAAATAACACGTAAAAAAACAAAAAACTGCATCGTTTCCTAGGAACGGGAAGCGAGGCGGCCATCTCTGTCGGCGCCAGAAGTCACTGAGGAGAGGATAAAAGAGGAAAGAGTGCTGGTTGCTCCCACAACAAAATTGTCACAAAAGGAGAAATTATTGATGTTGCAAAGTTCCTTTAAAGTAAACGTTGAGGCGGCTGAAACATTCTGAATCCCTTTGGGGCGGCAGGGTAGCCTAGTGGTTAGAGCGTTGGACTAGTAACCGGAAGGTTGCAAGTTCAAACCCCCGCGCTGACAAGGTACACAATCTGTCTTTTTGCCCCTGAACAAGGCAGTTAACCCACTGTTCCTAGGCCGTCATTGAAAATAAGAATTTGTTCTTAACTGACTTGCCTAGTTAAATAAAAGGAGGGGCCAGAGATAGGTATTCCCTTCCCTGTGCTAACCAGGGTGTTAAAAATCATTTATGTTGGAAGGTCGTTGAGAACCACTGTGAGTAATGGTGCCAATATTAGTGTAGTTGTCCAGAGTTGATGTTTCAGACACCTGGGTGACACTGGACCTTAGTTGGTCCGCAGACCATGCTTGAGTCATCGAACAGTGGAAGCGTGGGGGGGGGGGGTACAGTGGTCAGCTGTCAGTTCACTCTCAGGATCATTGCTGACTGGGTCGGTCTTCTAGGATGTGTGGAGGACGGCCAGGCTGCCTCCCTCCTGACCTACGCCTTGCCAGAGTCCAGTCTCCCACGGGCTGAGTTGAGCATCTTACCATCTGTCCAGTGGATTGGTACAGATCCACACCATCTGGCAAATTCAAATGTGTTTTCCCTGAGCTACAGCCATGTTGGTGTATTTAGAAAACATGTCCTGCTGTTCCCGCAACCGGTATGCTAGCACTGCTAACGTTAGCCTGCTCAGTTAGCTATTGACTTGAGAATCTCTTCCCCTAAACTGCTTGATGGTGGTGCAAACCCTGCCCGTTAATCAGTTCAATCTTTTTTTCCCCTCCTGTTGCATGGATATCATCTCAAACCTATCACATTTGTGCCCAATCATGGATAAAAGCACCGGGTAGCACTGCTAGCACTGCTAACACTGCTAACGTTAGCCTGCTCAGTTAGCATATCGGCTAGCAGCTAACTATTAGGCTGTTTTAACAGAATACCAGGAGACAAACTTGCGTTCCCAACAGTAAAAGC
The DNA here is from genome assembly GCF_002021735.2 of Oncorhynchus kisutch. Classification (NCBI taxonomy): domain Eukaryota; kingdom Metazoa; phylum Chordata; class Actinopteri; order Salmoniformes; family Salmonidae; genus Oncorhynchus; species Oncorhynchus kisutch. The sequence goes on from NC_034174.2 coordinate 5,156,677, forward strand.
TAACTGCGTAGCGGAATTCGTAGCTATCGAAAACTTCACTTTGATTAAACCTTTAGATTAAAACTATTTCATAAAAATAACTAAAAAGGGTGTAACAAGCCATCGTTGTTCAGCTGCATTCTAAAAAAAACGTTGTAGTACATTGTGACACTGGAGTAAATGTTTCTGATTGATATCGATGAAACGTATGTCATTTTCAACCAGAGAAGTTGGTTCTCAAGTTCAGTTTGGCTTTATTCTGATGATTAATAATAATTTGTGAAGTTTTTAGATTTTAGCCCTTTATTCTCCAATATAAGCGCTTTGGAAGATTGAAGAGTGTTGTTGAAACCAGCAATGACTCACATGTAAGAGTAATACAGTAATACATTTCATTTTCAAGTCTTAAATACAGCATGCAATGTTAAAACACAAACAACTACTCTGCTTTCTATCATTCCTTTGAACAAGAAGAAACTACACTGAACAAAATAAATCAGGCTAAATAAATGCAACATGTAAAGTGTTGGTCCAATGTTTCATGAGCTGAAATAAAAGATCCCAGAAATGTTATTTTATGCCCAAAATGCTTATTTCTCTCAAACGTGGTGCACAAATTTGTTTACATCCCTGTTCGTGAACATTTCTCCTTTGCCAAGATAATCCATCCACCTTACAGGTGTGGCATATCAATTATCTGATTAAACAGCATGATAATTACACAGGTGCACCTTGTGCTGGAGATTGTAAAAGGCCACTTTTTTTCACACAACACAATGCCACAGATGTCTCAAGTTTTGAAGGATCGTGCAATTGGCATGCTGACTACAGGGATGTCTACCACAGCTGTTGCCGGAGAATTTAATGTTAATTTCTCCCCCAACATTGTTTTAGAAAATTTGTCTGTACGTCCAACTAGCCTCACAACCGCAGACAACCTCTCTGGCATTGTGTGAGTGAGCGGTTTGCTGATGTCAACATTGTGAACAGAGTGCCCCACGGTGGCGTTGGGGTTATGGGATGGGCAGACAGGCATAAGCTACGGACAACGAACACATTTGCATTTTATCTATGGAAATGGGAATACCAATAGATACAGTGACGAGATCCTGAGGCCCATTGTCTTGCCATTCATCCTCCGCCATTACCTCATGTTTCAGCATGATAATGCACGGCATTATGCCAAGGAGATGTGTCACGCTGCATGATGGATAAGGTTGCCACACCAGATACTGACTTGTTGATTGATATATGCCCCTACCTTTTTTTAAAGGTATCTGTGACCAAAATCCATAGATTAGGGCCTAATTAATTTCTTTCAATTGAATGATTACCTAATATGAACTGTAACTCTGTACAATCGTTGCAAGTCGCGTTAATATTTTTGGTCAGTATAAATGCCTTACCTAAGGCATGGCTTTTACTGCTTAGTAATGTACTGTCATCTAAATTGCTCTCTCGCTCTCTCGCTCTCTCGCTCTCGCGCTCTCGCGCTCTCTCGCGCTCTCTCTCGCTCTCTCTCGCTCTCTCGCTCTCTCGCTGTCTGTCTCACTCTCTGTCTGTCTCTCTCTCTCTCTCTGTCTCTCTCTCTGTCTCTGTCTGTCTCTCTCTCTCTCTCTATCTGTTTCTCTCTCTCTCGATCTCTCTCGCTCTGTGTCTCTCTCTATCTCTCTGTGTCTCTCCCTCTCCCTCTGTCTGTCTGTCTCTCTCTGAGCCCCGCAGCTCCTGAGTTGATTGTGGCATTGTCACAGTGGGTTCTATGACAACCAGCAGTTGTTGGAGGCCATGGAATCAGAGAATGAAAATGATCTATCCATCAGATACAGAGCGAGACGGAATGACAACAGAAAAACAATATTTTCTAGAACACTGAACACTGAAGTATCATGTAAAATCCAATTCCACAGGATAAATTGTTCTTAATTAATAAGCATTATTGCACCCTTTTGTACAAAGAAGGATTTGATTTTGTGTTCAAAAAATGATTGAATTCTGAATGAGTGTTGTGAATATGAAATGAATGGGATGATAGGTTTTGTCTTTTCACCTTTCAAATGATTGTTATGAATAGGAAATGAATGACGAGATTACATTGTCTTTTCACCTTTTCTCTTAGACCCTGAAAGGAGGAATATTGATTGTTTGCTTGCATCCCTAGAACCTCTGGTATCCGTTATTGGGTGGTTAGTCTTGGGCTGTAATGCCCACAAAACAATATCCATTATGATCCATCCTCTTTTGTTTTGTCCAGGAGACACTATGAGTTTGTTTTGTAGGTTGCTATGCTGAATATCTATTGGGTACCGCATAATTGACTTTGAGAACAACAACAAAAAAAACGTAGTCCCGACCTCTCCCTAGTTAGACCTCCTAAACATCCTCCTTCTCACTCTGAAAACAAACTTTCCAGTCGTTTTGACTGGCTAGCCAATAGACCATAGGTATTGTGGCTGTATGTAACAGCTAATCAAACTCAGAGCTCTACTGGGATGGTTAGTCTCTGGGCTGTAATCCAGATCGTTAGCTACTGTTCCTACAGGGAATAACATGTTCCTGAAGGAATGTACGATCGTTATGTCCCGATCAATACTCTGCTACTTTCTTGGTTACCTTCTTTGCTACTTTCAAAAACAATCCTTGTTAGGCTTATCTCTAGATCTATTCAGAAGGGCAATACGGGCGATTTTGTAAAAAATGTATGTTTTTTTTGTATTACATTTGGATGTAAGTAGGTACTATGATGAGGGGAGGGTGGAGGAACAAATGGATCAGATGAAGCGCTCTGCTCTACACACAACTGTTACTATACAACCTTTACCTCAACAAAACTGTGATTATTCACACCCCTCTGCTCTATAGACAGCTGTTACTATACAACCTTTACCTAGACAAAACTGTGATTATTCACACCCCTCTGCTCTATAGACAGCTGTTACTATACAACCTTTACCTAGACAAAAACTGTGACTATTCACACCCCTCTACTCTATACACAGCTGTTACTATACAACCTGTAGCCATCCGACATGGGTTCAGATAGTAACTGACCGAGCACAACTTGTAGTGCCGGATGTTTGCACTTTTTTTGGACTATTCCATTGGATCCATTTCGACCAGGCCAAGCTCAGTCTAGCCCAGATGAAGTATTAGAATAGAAAACAGATACTGTTAGAACCCCTGTGTGCACCAACGGATACTGTTTGAAGCCAGTCTGGCACTAGATAACACATCTATTAAAGCGGCCTTCTCTGTACTCTGGCTGGACGGGGAAAACACAGCAAGAATAGATTAATAGACTTGCAAACAGACAACGTATGTCCTCTCCTTCCTACTTCTTTACTAAGTCACGTTAGGGGGAAATAAAATAGAGGGTTACTCTTAATTGTGGGACGAGGTTTTATCGTGACCTTGGTACGAGAAGCTCTTTACATAAAGACCCAGAGGACACTTACTGTCAGCCTGAAATAACTTTTTTCTTCTTCTAATGATTCATTCATGAAGAGAGAGTGGAGAGGGGGAACATTTCAGCACGTTTCCTCACCAGGAGAGAAGATAATACTCACAATAAACACCCCCTCCCTAAACCATACTTACAGGTACATCCTAGATGATCCTACTTACCATCCCAGACGTCCCAGATGATCCTAGCTACTTACCATCCCAGATGATCCTACCTACTTACCGTCCCAGATGATCCTACCTACTTACCGTCCCAGATGATCCTATCTACTGACCATCCCAGATGATTCTACCTACTTACCGTTCCAGATGATCCTACCTACTTACCATCCCAGATGATCCTACCTACTTACCATCCCAGATGATCCTACCTACTTACCGTCCCAGGTGATCCTACCGACTTACCATCCCAGATGATCCTACCTACTTACCATCCCAGATGATCCTACCCACTTACCATCCCAGATGATCCATCTACTTACCATCCCAGATGATCCATCTACTTACCATCCCAGATGATCCTACCTACTTACCATCCCAGATTATCATACCTACTTACCCTCCCAGATTATCCTACCTACTTACCATCCCAGATGATCCTACCTACTTACCATCCCATATGATCCTACCTACTTACCCTCCCAGATGATCCTACCTACCTACCATCCCAGATTATCCTACCTACTTACCATCCCAGATGATCCTACCTACTTACCATCCCAGATGATCCTACCTACTTACCATCCCAGATAATCACACCTACTTACCATCCCAGATTATCCTACCTATTTACCATCCCAGATTATCCTACCTACTTACCATCCCATATTATCCTACCTACTTACCATCCCAGATTATCCTACCTACTTACCACTGCATTGCCTCTTTTTTGTTATCATAAATCGAGTACAGTAGAGTACAGTAGAGTACAGTAGAGTAGTACAGTAGAGTACAGTAGAGTAATACAGTAGAGTACAGTAGAGTACAGTAGAGTAGTAGAGTACAGTAGAGTACAGTAGAGTAGTACAGTAGAGTACAGTAGAGTAGTACAGTAGAGTACAGTAGAGTAGTGCAGTAGAGTACAGTAGAGTAGTACAGTAGAGTACAGTAGAGTACAGTAGAGTAGTACAGTAGAGTACAGTAGAGTACAGTAGAGTAGTACAGTAGACTACAGTAGAGTAGTACAGTAGAGTACAGTAGAGTAGTACAGTAGAGTACAGTAGAGTAGTACAGTAGAGTACAGTAGAGTACAGTAGAATAGTACAGTAGAGTACAGTAGAGTACAGTAGAGTAGTACAGTAGAGTACAGTAGAGTACAGTAGAGTAGTACAGTAGAGTACAGTAGAGTACAGTAGAGTAGTACAGTAGAGTACAGTAGAGTAGTACAGTAGAGTAGTACAGTAGAGTACAGTACAGTAGAGTAGTACAGTAGAGTACAGTACAGTAGAGTAGTACAGTAGAGTACAGTACAGTAGAGTAGTACAGTAGAGTACAGTACAGTAGAGTAGTACAGTAGAGTACAGTAGAGTAGTACAGTAGAGTACAGTAGAGTAGTACAGTAGAGTACAGTAGAGTACAGTAGAGTAGTACAGTAGAGTACAGTAGAGTAGTACAGTAGAGTACAGTAGAGTAGTACAGTAGAGTAGTACAGTAGAGTACAGTACAGTAGAGTAGTACAGTAGAGTACAGTACAGTAGAGTAGTACAGTAGAGTACAGTAGAGTACAGTAGAGTAGTACAGTAGAGTACAGTAGAGTAGTACAGTAGAGTACAGTAGAGTAGTACAGTAGAGTAGTACAGTAGAGTACAGTACAGTAGAGTAGTACAGTAGAGTACAGTACAGTAGAGTAGTACAGTAGAGTACAGTACAGTAGAGTACAGTACAGTAGAGTAGTACAGTAGAGTACAGTAGAGTAGTACAGTAGAGTACAGTAGAGTAGTACAGTAGAGTACAGTAGAGTACAGTAGAGTAGTACAGTAGAGTACAGTAGAGTACAGTAGAGTAGTACAGTAGAGTACAGTAGAGTACAGTAGAGTAGTACAGTAGAGTACAGTAGAGTACAGTAGAGTAGTACAGTAGAGTACAGTAGAGTAGTACAGTAGAGTAGTACAGTAGAGTACAGTACAGTAGAGTAGTACAGTAGAGTACAGTACAGTAGAGTAGTACAGTAGAGTAGTACAGTAGAGTACAGTAGAGTACAGTACAGTAGAGTACAGTAGAGTACAGTAGAGTAGTACAGTAGAGTAGTACAGTAGAGTACAGTAGAGTAGTACAGTAGAGTACAGTAGAGTACAGTAGAGTAGTACAGTAGAGTACAGTAGAGTACAGTAGAGTAGTACAGTAGAGTACAGTAGAGTAGTACAGTAGAGTACAGTAGAGTAGTACAGTAGAGTAGTACAGTAGAGTACAGTAGAGTAGTACAGTAGAGTACAGTAGAGTACAGTAGAGTAGTACAGTAGAGTACAGTAGAGTACAGTAGAGTAGTACAGTAGAGTACAGTAGAGTAGTACAGTAGAGTACAGTAGAGTACAGTAGAGTACAGTAGAGTAGTACAGTAGAGTACAGTAGAGTACAGTAGAGTAGTACAGTAGAGTACAGTAGAGTAGTACAGTAGAGTACAGTAGAGTACAGTAGAGTAGTACAGTAGAGTACAGTAGAGTACAGTAGAGTAGTACAGTAGAGTACAGTAGAGTAGTACAGTAGAGTACAGTAGAGTAGTACAGTAGAGTACAGTAGAGTACAGTAGAGTAGTACAGTAGAGTACAGTAGAGTACAGTAGAGTAGTACAGTAGAGTACAGTAGAGTAGTACAGTAGATATGATGCTTTTAGACCTTAAATCACCTACAGGTCAAAATAAATAGCTTTTAAAAATATAAAAAATATCACCTCATCTGCTGAATTCTGTGTATTAAGTTTTTTAGTTTTTCCCCAGTCCTCTCATCTGTTGGACTCTAGGGAATAACCTCAATAGGCAATACACAGTCCTCTCATCTGTTGGACTCTAGGGAATAACCTCAATAGGCAATACACAGTCCTCTCATCTGTTGGACTCTAGGGAATAACCTCAATAGGCAATACACAGTCCTCTCATCTGTTGGACTCTAGGGAATAACCTCAATAGGCAATACACAGTCCTCTCATCTGTTGGACTCTAGGGAATAACCTCAATAGGCAATACACAGTCCTCTCATCTGTTGGACTCTAGGGAATAACCTCAATAGGCAATACACAGTCCTCTCATCTGTTGGACTCTAGGGAATAACCTCAATAGGCAATACACAGTCTTCTCATCTGTTGGACTCTGTGTATTACCTATTGAGGTTATTCCCTAGTCCTCTCAGCTGTTGATCTCTGTGTATTACCTATTGAGGTTATTCCCTAGGCCTCTCAGCTGTTGATCTCTGTGTATTACCTATTGAGGTTATTCCCTAGTCCTCTCAGCTGTTGATCTCTGTGTATTACCTATTGAGGTTATTCCCTAGTCCTCTCAGCTGTTGATCTCTGTGTATTACCTATTGAGGTTATTCCCTAGGCCTCTCAGCTGTTGATATCTGTGTATTACCTATTGAGGTTATTCCCTAGTCCTCTCAGCTGTTGATCTCTGTGTATTACCTATTGAGGTTATTCCTTAGTCCTCTCAGCTGTTGATCTCTGTGTTACAACAAGTCACACTAGAGAGAAATTAGTTTATCCCAATACTCCATAGCCTGTGCTTAATTGAAATACATTATACATAAATGATGGCGACTATAGTAAGATAATGATGGTGAGACAATTCTCCTCGAAATGTTCTGCGTACTGTGGTATGGGTCATATTCATGGGCACACCTTAACATTATTTAAAAAATTATTATTATTAAAAATGTTTTTCAATGGAAAACAAAAATCAAGGGATTCTGATTGGATAAGTCTAGGTTGTACACTAAGAAAAAAGGTTCTAAGTAGAACCTGGTTTGTCCCCATGGGAGAACCCATTTTGGTGCTGGGTAGAACCCTTTGTAGAGGGTCCTAGAACCCTCTATGTAGATTTCTTCGTAAAACCATTTACAGGGGGGCCATATCTAGAACCCTCTATGAAGGGTTCTGCCTAGAACCCTTTTATCTTCTAACGTTTTTTTTTCTAGAAACCTCTTATGTATTAACAGTTCTACCAGAAATACAACATGTTTAGTTCATGATGGGTTCCACCAGCCTTATCAGCCTCTAAATGTAATTCTTTATGACAATAGTTATACACACTGTGCCTTCCAAAAGTACGCATCCAGCTTGGCATTTTTCCTATTTTGTTGCAGTCTTGGGAATTGGGTTGAAGTTAATCCTTGGTGAAATGAAGAATAGGCACTTCCTGTCAGAGGTTTCACTGTGGATAGTTATGAGAGAGAGAAAATCGTCCATCATTTGTTGACTTGCTGCTATTGAATACAGATCGCCCCGTGATCAATTTGATCGATTATTAACGTTTACTAATACCTAAAGTTGGATTACAAAAGTAGTTTGAAGTATTTTGGCAAAGTTTATAGGCAACTTTTTTAATAAAAAAAAATGACGTTGCGTTTTGGAAAGCTGTTTTTTTCTGGATCAGACTGGCTTTATAAATGGACATTTTGGGTATACATGGACAGAATTAATCGAAACAAAGAACCAATTGTGATGTTTATGGGACATATTGGGAAACCTGTTTCAGTCTTCTAGAGATTTGAGACTGGGACAGAGGTTCACATTCCAGCAGGACTGCTAAAGCAACACTTGAGTGGTTTAAGGGGAAACATTTAAATGTCTTGGAATGGCCTAGTCAAAGCCCGGACCTCAATCCAATTGAGAATCTGTCTTAAAGATTGCTGTACACCAGTGGAACCCATCCAACTTGAAGGATCTGGAGCAGTTTTGCTTTGAAGAATGGGCAAAATTCCCAGTAGTTAGATGTGCCAATCTTATAGAGACATACCCCAAGAGACATGCAGCTGTAATTGCTGCAAAAGGTGACTTTACAAAGTGTTGACTTTGGGGGATGAATAGTTATGCGTGCTGAAGTTCAGTTTGTTTGTTTCACAATAAAACATATTTTTCACCTTCATAGTGGTAGGCATGTTATGTAAATCAATTGATTCGAACCCCCAAATAATTTTAGGCAACAAAATAGGAAAAATGCCAAGGGGGTGAATATTTTCGCAACCCACTGGATCATAAGGCCTTTCTGTTAGGTCCCAGTTATTCCCTAACACAGTGGTAATAGGAATATCCCGGTTTACAGACCACATCAGGCCTGCAGTTCACATTATGTTCACTTGCAAAGTGATGTGTTATTCCTATTGGAATTCAGCCAGAGTGAAGATATCCAACAATTGAACATTTTAATCACCCGCAATCTGCATTTAGAGTGAATGCCAGGGTAAGGACATTTGATTAACGAGACTACCCAAATCATCTAAACGTGAACAACAAGCTCAATAACGGTTACAAGTCCAACTACTAACAGATTGGATTAGTATAGAACAATATATGTCATTCATCGTTGTACATCAATCAATATGCAAAAACACAGAATGAAAAAAAATAGAGCATGCTGGGAAATATGACAATGAAAGACATAAATCATGGCAAAGATATCAACTATGTCAGTACTGTATATGTAAAATGATTAAGGGAATGTCAAATACATGCACAAATATTCCCATATTGGTACAGTTTAAAACATTATCACAACTGTCTTTTTAAATGCATCAGATTACTCAAACTCCTGATGTTAAGAAACACTGAGGTAACGCTGATACTCAGGCACTATTTAAAAGAATATTAATCAGATTCAGAAGGGTTCTATGTTGAACCCCTCTTGCCTCCCAAAGAGTCAGCAAAGAACCCTTTCTTCCTTAAAGGCTTCTTAAGATGTCAAAGGTTCTAAGTAGAACCCTTTGTCTTACAAATAACCCTCGTTTTACAAATAAAGGTTCCTCAGATGAAAGCGACTCTTGATAGAACCCTATCTCTCTCCACAAAGAACCCTTTTGGAATCCTTTTGGAACCCTTTTGGAACCCTTCTGGAACCCTTTTGGAACCCTTTTGAAAGCCTTTTGCAACCCGTTTGGAACCCTTTTGGAATCATTTTGGAATCCTTTTGAAACACTTTTGGAATCCTGTTGGAATCCCTTTGGAATCATTTTGGAACCCTTTTGGAATCCTTTTGAAAGCCTTTTGGATTCCTTTTGGAATCCTTTTGGAACCCTTTTGGAATCATTTTGGAATCCTTTTGGAACCCTTTTGGAACCCTTTTGAAAGCCTTTTGGAACCCTTTTGGAATCATTTTGGAATCATTTTGGAAACATTTTGGAATAATTTTGGAACCCTTTTGGAATGCTTTTGGAATCATTTTGGAACCCTTTTGGAATCATTTTGGAAACATTTTGGAATAATTTTGGAACCCTTTTGGAATGCTTTTGGAATCATTTTGGAACCCTTTTGGAACCCCTTTGGAATCCTTTTGGAACCCTTTTGGAATCCTTTTGGAACCCCTTTGGAATCCTTTTGGAACCCTTTTGGAACCCTTTTGGAACCCTTTTGGAATCATTTTGGAACCCTTTTGGAACCCTTTTGGAATCATTTTGGAACCCTTTTGGAACCCTTTTGGAATCCTTTTGAACAGTGTACCTTCTGGTTTTGGTCTTTTTTTTGTTTTTCATTTGTTTGGTCCCTGTTGAACAAAACCCTGCCTCCTGTATCAGATGAGAATATTGTGTTGTGCCACATGCAGACGTACTGTATGACCTCATTACTTCCCCGTTCTGCTGTAGGTTGTACAGTCAATCAGGAGGTGGCAATCAGGAAGTGCCTTGAGGAACGCAGTTGTTACAGAGCAGAATAGAAGAACATGGTTGCAGTATATTTTAGCATACACACAGAGGAAAATGCTATGTTACTGTTGCAAAAACACTTCACTTCTAAAATTCCAAATCATGAATGACACCTTAAAAAAACCTTTATAATGCCTAATACACTGAGTGTACAAAACATTAGGAACACCTGCTCTTCCCATGGCAGACTGACCAGGTGAATCGAGGTGAAAACTATGATCACTTTTCAATACACTTTAATCTGTGTAAATGAAGAGGAGGAGACGGATTTAAGAATGATTTTTTTAAGCCTTGAGACGTGTATTGTGTATATTAAAGGAATATACCGTATATAATATGCGTTTACATTCCCTCCCTCCCACCCCCTGACATTGCGTGCTGAAAGCCTGTACAGAGACTATGGGGATTAATAACCTGGCTATATTTGATAAGCAGTGTGTTAGTCATGACTCTCTCTGTCTGTTATATCTGCCTGGGTTCAAATACTATTCAAAACATTTCAGATACTTTGCCTGTTTGTTTAAGCCTGGCTGGAGGTCCACATTATCTTATCTGGCTGGAGGTCCAGATGATGTTTTCTGGCTGGAGGACCAGATTATTTGATCTTTCTGGAGGGCAGCTACTGTAATATATAGTAGATATCTACTATGTATTACACCCAAACTGGACGAGGTAATGATCTGCTGTGTAGACATCACTCACACTGGATGAGGTAATGACCTGCTGTATCGACATCACCCAAACTGGACGAGGTAATGACCTGCTGTGTAGACATCACCCAAACTGGACTCGGTAATGACCTGCTGTGTAGACATCACCCAAACTGGACTAGGTAATGACCTGCTGTGTAGATATCACCCAAACTGGACTAGGTAATGACCTGCTGTGTAGACATCACCCAAACTGGACTAGGTAAAGCTGTTGCCAAATCATTCAATGTTCATTTCTCTACCATAAACCGCCTCCAACATCATTTTAGCGAATTTGGCAGTACCTCCAACCGGCCTCACAATTGCAGACCATGTGTATGGCATCGTGTCTCTTTTGTTTTCTTATGTGAAAATATCAACTAAACATGTGAAAAAAGTTATTTCACAAACTGCAAATGTCACTTATTTTTTTTGTAAAAGGAGGAACCACTCAATATTAGGAAGGTGTTCCTAATGTTTTGTCAACTCAGTGTATATTTCCACACTATTAGGTTGGAATAATACTGTGAACATGATGATAACAATGCTCTTTTAGTGTAAGAGGTTTGAAAAGTCCGCCTGAAATATCTGCCTGTTGTGGCAGGATGGAGTTTTGACCTGCCTGGCGACATCAACTATTTAGAAAGTACGACGATCAAGATGATTTATTTAGATAAAGTATTTTAACATTTGCATAATTTAAACATGTTTCATTATAAGGTGCAGTAGCTGTGTTTCAGCCCCCCGGTATCAAAGCTTGGAAAAACCGTAAGAGGACATGACAACAATGAGATGTGACACGATTCACTAACATTTTACATGTATGACAAACAAACACAACAGCATTCATGTCGTCATCATGCATGACGGACTGGACAGAAAGGTCGCAAGGATTGAAATCTGTTCCCAAAAAATAATTCTAAAAGCATTCCCGCTTGGTCTCCCTTCCAGTGCAAAATGTCTATCTTTTTCTTGAAGTGGCCTACTTTTCAGCGTACTTGTCTGTGGAATAGGAGTGAATAAGAGTGCAATGTGTGTCTGCACCACTGCACAGGGATATGCTGCTGCCACCGAGGGGTTCTGACAGCCAGGATGCGTCACAAATTACACTCTGTTCCCTAAGTAGTGCACTACATTTCACTTGGGCCCATAGGGATCCGGTCAAAAGTAGTGCACTGAATAAGGAATAGGGTGCCATTTGGGACGCCGGCCTCCGGCTTTAGCTCGGGGAGACCTTTAGGTCGTTTTTCATTAGCTGTTGCAGGCAGAGAGACTCGGGGACACAGATAATAGCATCAGAAGTATCACTGGTAGTGGTTCATGAATCCTAGAATGCATCCCACATGGTACCCTATTCCATATATAGTGCACTACTTTTAACATGGACCCCATCTGGTGAAAAGTAGTGCGCACTATAGTGACTTAGGTGCCACTTGGGAGGAAGCCTACAGTCTAGAGTCTACGCTTCCCTTCCTTTGTCCTGTAAACTTCTACATGTGGTGATGATGAGAGTGATTCTGATGATATTTCTCTCACTTCCATCTCTTCTCTTTGTCACCGATCAGTGGCACTCTCATCTTTCTAGTTCTTTCTCTTTTATCACTCTCTTCTACCTTTTCTAAACTGCCTTTCTCATCCATCTCTCTTACTGATCTCTTTTACCCATCTCTCCCACTCTGTCTAATCCATCTCTCACACATCCCATTTCTCTCTCTCTCTCTCTCTCTCTTCAAAGGGCTTTATTGGCATGGGAAATATATGTTTACATTGCCAAAGCAAGTTAAATATATAATTAACAAAAGTTAAATAAATAATTAAAATGAACAGTAAACATTACACTCACAGAATTTCCAAAATAATAAAGACATTTCTATTGTCATATTAAGTCTATATACTGTGTTGTAATGATGTGCAAGTAGTTCAAGTACACAAGTTCAGGTAATGGTGTTTGTTCTTCACTGGTTGCTCTTTGGCTTTGATTTGAAATTCCTTGTGGGTCTGTGTTAACTGGGGTAAATATGTGTCTCTAATGTGGTCATACATTTGGCAGGAGGTTAGTAAGTGCAGCTCAGTTTCCACGTCGTTTTGTGGGCAGTGTGCACATAGCCTGTCTTCTCTTGAGAGCCATGTCTGCCTATGGCGGCCCTTCTCAATAACAAGGCTATGCTCACTGAGTCTGTACATAGTCAAAGTTTTCCTTAAGTTTGGGTCAGTCACAGTGGTCAGGTATTCTGCCGCTGTGTACTCTCTGTTAATGGCCAAATTGCATTGTAGTTTGCTGTGTTTTTTTTGTCAATTATTTTACAATGTGTCAAGTAATTATCCGATTAGTTGTTCATTGTTGTTAATTTTCATAGGTTGTCTGCTTTCAATTTTTTGGGGGATTTGATAGGGAAGCTAAGAGGTCAAATATACTGTTTAGGTTTTCTGAGTCCAGGTTTACACATCATTATTACAGTGAAACCTTTTGTCAAGGAAATTGTCTAGAAAGGTTGTTGTGAACCCCACATAGAAAATAATAACTAGAAAACCCCCCAGGCACGCCCTGACCTACTCTACCAAAGACAATAAGGTCTCTCTATGGTCAGGAAGTGACAATTAATCAGTTCCTTTCTCTTTGATGCCTCATGATTGATCATAGTTCTGTTCGAGTATAGTGTGGTTTTGCTGTGATCTGATAGGAGTGTCTGTGGGCTGACTGTGAATGCTCTGGGAGACTCTGGGTTGAGGTCAGTGATAAAGTAGTCTGCAGTACTACTGCCAGAAGATGAGCTATAGGTGTACCCACCATAGGAGTCCCCTCGAAGGCTACCATTGACTATGTACCCAGCATCCAACAGAGCTGCAGGAGTTGTGACCAGTTTTTGTTAGTTATGTTGTCGTAGTTTAAAAAAAAAATGAATTTAAAAATATATGCTTCTTTACATTTTTAAATGTAACCTTTATTTAACTAAGCAAGTCAGTCAAATTCTTATTTACGATGACTGCCCACCACAGCAAAACCTGGACGACGCTGGGCCAATTGTGCGCCGCCACATGGGACTCCCAATCACAGCCGGATGTTATACAGCCTGGATTTGAACCAGAGACTGTATTGACGCCTCTTGCACTGAGATGCAGTGCCTTTGGCCTCTGTGCCACTCTGGAGCCCCAAGTTGTGTCTAGGATGGAAAGACCTTTAAACAGGTCAACATTCACAAGGCTACAGGGCCAGACGGATTACCAGGACGTGTGCTCCGGGCATGTGCTGACCAACTGGCAGGTGTCTTCACTGACATTTTCAACATGTTCCTGATTTAGTCTGTAATACCAACATATTTCAAGCAGAGCACCATAGTCCCTGTGCCCAAGAACACGAAGGCAACCTGCCTAAATGACTACAGACCCGCAGCACTCACGTCCGTAGCAATGGAGTGTTTTAAAAGGCTGGTAATGGCTCACATTAACACCATAATCCCAGAAACCCTAGATCCACTCCAATTTTCATACCACCCAAACAGATCCATAGATGATGCAATCTCTATTGCACTCCACACTGCCCTTTCCCACCTGGACAAAAGGAACACCATTGTGAGTGTTGTGAGTGCTGTAGTTAATGCTATTCATTGACTACAGCTCAGCGTTCAACACCATAGTACCCTCAAAGCTCATCACTAAGCTAAGGGTCCTGGGACTAAACACCTCCCTCTGCAACAGGATTCTGGACTTCCTGACGGGCGCTCCCAGGTGTTGAGGGTAGGAAGCAACACATCTGCCACGCTGATCCTCAACACTGCAGCCCCCCAGGGGTGCGTGCTCAGTCCTCTCCTTTACTCCATGTTCACCCACGACTGCATGACCAGACACAACTCCAACACCATCATTAAGTTTGCAGACGACACAACAGATGTAGGCCTATTCAACGACAATGACGAGACAGCCTACAGGGAGGAGGTCAGAGACCTGGCCAGGTGGTGCCAGAATAACAACCTATCCCTCAACGTAACCAAGACTAAGGAGATGATTGTGGTCTACAGGAAAAGGAGGAGCGAGCATGCCGCCATTCTCATCGACTGGGCTGTAGTGGAGTAGGTTGAGAGCTTGAAGTTCCTTGGTGTTCACATCACCAACAAACTGAAATTGCCAAAACACACCAAGACAGTTGTGAAGAGGGCACAACAAAGCCTATTCCCCCTCAGGAAACTAAAAACATTTAGCTTCAGATCCTCAAAAGGTTCTACAGTTGCAACATCGAGAGCATCCTCACTGGTTGAATCACTGCCTGGTACGGCAATTGCTCGGCCTCCGACCGCAAGGCACTACAGAGGCTAGTGCGGACGGCCCAGTACATCACTGGGGTAAGCTGCCTGCCATCCAGGACCTCTACACCAGGCGGTGTCAGAGGAAGGCCCTAAAAATTGTCACAGACCCCAGCCACCCCAGTCATAGACTGTTCTCTCTGCTACCTCATGGCAAGTGGTACTGGAGTGCCAAGTCTAGGACAAAAAGGCTTCTCAACATTTTTTACCCTCAAGCCATAATATTCCTGAACAGGTAATCAAATGGCTACCTGGACTATTTGCATTGTGTGCCTCCCCCCAACACCTCTTTTACACTGCTGTTACTCTCTGTTTATCATATATGCAAAGTCACTTTAACTATACATTCATTCAATACTTCAATTGGCACATTGGCTAACCGGGCTATCTACATTGTGTCCTGCTGCTCACCACCCGCCAACCCCTCTTTTATACTACTGCTACTCTCTGTTTATCATAAATGCATAGTAACTTTACCCATGTCTACATGTACATACTACCTCAATCAGCCTGACTAACCGGTGCCTGTATGTAGCCTCACTACTGTTATTTTTCAGTTTTTGATTTGTTAAAAAAGTTTGAAATATCCAATAAATGTCGTTCCACTTCATGATTGTGTCCCACTTGTTGTTGATTCTTCACAAAAAAAATGCAGTTTTATATCTTTATGTTTGAAGCCTGAAATGTGGCAAAAGGTCGCAAAGTTCAAGGGGGCCGAATACTTTCACAAGGCACTGTATATATATATATATATATGTATATATATATATATATATAGATAGATATTGAGTTATGTGCAAAGGCTTTAGGCAGGTGTGAAAAAATGCTGTAAAGTAGGATTGTTTTCAAATGCTACCCTTTCAGAATTAGACATTTTAATAGTTTATATTCATCAGTGATAAAAATGCAAAGTGAGTGTACAGAAGAAAAATCTACATCAAATCCATAATTGGTGTAACCACCCTTTGCATTAACTGCATCAATTCTTCTAGGTGCCCTTAAAACCTCTTGCGATGAGCAAACCCATATCCGGGAGCGTAATCATAGCCTCAAACGCAATAATGCAGCGGACATAAATACCCCTAGAAACTTTTCCTATTCATGAAAATCGCAAATGACATGAAATAAATACATTCAACCACAAGCTTAGCCTTTTGTTAAAAACACTTTCATCTCAGATTTTCAAAATGTGCGTTACAGCCAATGCTAGACAAGCATTTGTGTAAGTTTATCATGGCATAATGCTATGCTAGGCTTTGCTGGCAGCAGGCAACACTTTCTCAAAAATAAGAAAAGTAACCAAATTAAATAATTTACCTTTGAAGAACTTTGGATCCTTTCACTCCCAGTTAGATAGCAAATGTTCCTTTTTTCCCAAAATATAATTTTTGTATGCGAAAAAGTTCCCGTTTCTTCACCATGCTTGGCTGAGAAATCGACCGAAAAATGGTACAAATATAACGCCAAACTTTTTTCAAAATTAGCTACATAATATCGACAGAAACACGGCAAACGTTGTTTAGGATCCATCCTCAAGGTGTTTTTAACAAAATATATTCGATAATATATCCGTCGAGGCAGTTGGTTTCTCATAAGAAGCGATTGAAAAAATGGCTACCTCAGTATTTTACGCAAGGTTTTCCACGGGAGACACCATGTGACAACATGCCATATATGGTCCCTTACAGCCATTCTTCAATGGAAATGCCTAAAAAGATGTCACAATGCTGTAGACACTACCAAACCACAATAAAAACAGTCATTTTTCCAGCCAAAGAGAGGAGTCACAAAAAGCACAAATAGAGATAAAATGAATCACTAACCTTTGATGATCTTCATCAGATGACACTCATAGGACTTCATGTTACACAATACATGTATGTTTTGTTTGATAAAGTTCATATTTATATATTTTTTTTAATCAGAGTTTACATTGGCATATTACGTTCACTAGTTCCCAAAAAATCCAGTGATTTTGCATAGCCAGAATGATTCAACAGTAATACTCATCATAAATGTAGATGATAATACAAGTTATACACATGGAATTATAGATATACCTCTCCTTAATGCAATCGCTGTGTTAGATTTCAAAAAAACTTTACGGAAAAAGCAAACCATGCGATAATCTGAGACGGCGCTCAGAAATATAATAAATTTAGCCGCCATTTTGGAGTAAAAATCAACCAGAAATTACATGCTAAATATTCCCTTACCTTTGATCTTCATCAGAATGCACTTCCAGGAATCCCAGGTCCACAATAAATGCTTGATTTGTTCGATAATGTCTTTTATTTATGTCTAATTAGCTATACACCTATCCAAACGCTGGTGCTGGTCGACCATTTTTTCAGACAAAAACTTCCAAAAGTTATATTACAGTTCGAAGAAACATTTCAAACTAAGTACAGAATCAATCATTAGGATGTTTTTATCATAAATCTTCAATACATTTCCACCTGGAGAATTCCTTTGTGTCTTGAGGAGGAACGGAATGCAGGAAGATATCATGTGGACTGCGCATGACCGGGAAATGGCTCTCTGCCAGTAACCTGATTCATTCCCCTCTTATTCAGTCCCACAACACAGTAGAAGCCTTATTCAAATTTCTATAGACGATTGACATCTAGTGGAAGCCCTAGGAAGTGAATCTTCATTCATATTGCAATGGGATTTCAATAGGGAATGGTTTGAAAATATACCAACCTCAGATTTGTCACTTCCTGTTTGGATTTCTTCTCAGGTTCTTGCCTGCCATATGAGTTCTGTTATAGTTACAGACATCATTCAAACAGTTTCAGAAACATCAGAGTGTTTTCTATCCAATACTAATAATACTATGCATATATTAGCAACTGAGACTGAGGAGCAGGCCGTTTACTCTGGGCACCTTTCATCCAAGCTACTCAATAGTGCCCCTGCAGCCATAAGAAGTTTTAAGCTTCACGGTTGTTTATGTCGGCTTCATCCTAATGACAAGGAATATGTATGCTCACCACGCTGCGCTTTGGTCTGCTTCATTCGACGGCCGTGACAATATCTGCATTTCCAATTTATCTGATGAAGTTTGGGTCCCTGCCCTCTCTCTCTCTATCTCTCTCTCTCTCATCTCCACAGCCACAGGCAGCCCACTACTTCCCTCCATCCCTCTATCTCTCACAAATTCAATTTAAGGGGCTTTATTGACATGGGAACCATTTACTTACACGGCCAAAGCAAGTGAAGTAGATAATATACCAAAGTGAAATAAACAATAGAAAATGAACAGTAAACACTCGCAAAAGTTCCAAAGGAATAGAGACATTTCAAATGTCATATTATGGCACTATAGGGTGTTGTAATGATGTGCAAGTAATTATCTTTTTGTTTTCTCATGATTTGGTTGGGTCTAATTGTATTGCTGTGCTGGGGCTCTGTGGGGTGTGTTTGTGAACATAGCCCCAGGACCAGCTTACTTAGGGGACTCTTCTCCAGGTTCATCTCTTTGTAGGTGATGGCTTTGTTATGGAAGGTTTGGGAATCACTTCCTTTTAGGTGACTGTAGAATTTAACGTCTCTTTTCTGGATTTTGATAATTAGCAGGTACCGGCCTAATTCTGCTCTGCATGCATTATTTGGTGTCTTATGTTGTACATGGAGGATATTTTTTGCAGAATTCTGCATGCAGAGACCTCACAACCATAAAGGGCAATGGGTTCTATATGTGATTCAAGTATTTTTAGCCAGATCCTAATTGGAATGTCTAATTTTATTTTCCTTTTGATAGTGTAGATGGGTGGGGCTCAAGCTGAATCCTGGTCTCACCCCACAGCCCTGTGGAAAGAAATGTTGTTGTTTGTGTACATGTTTGTGTACATGGATTTTATAATGTTGTATGTTTTTCCCCCAACACCTATTTGTATAGCAGACCCTCATGCCAAATTGAGTAAAAGGCTTTTTTGAAATCAACAAAGCATGAGAAGCCTTTGCCTTTGTTTTGAGTTGTTTGTTTGTCAATTAGGGTGTGCAGGGCGAAAATGGGGCCTGTCGAATGGTAATATGGTAAAAAGACAATTTGACATTTGCTCAGTACATTGTTTTCCCTGAGGAAATATACGAGTCTGCTGTTAATGATAATGCAGAGGATTTTCCCAAGGTTGCTGTTGACGCATATCCCACGGTAGTTATTGGGGTCAAATTTGTCTCCACTTTTGTGGATTGGGGTAATAAGTCCTTGGTTACAAATATTGGGGAAGATACCAGAGCTGAGGAGAATGTTAAAGAGTTTCAGTATAGCCAATTGGATTTATTATGTCATTTAGGATACCATCAACTCCACAGGCCTTTTGGGTTGGGTTGTTTGTATTCTTTCCTGTAGTTCATTCAATATAATTGGAGTATCCAGTGGGTTCTGGTAGTCTTTAATATTTTATTCTAAAATGTGTATTTGATCATGTATATGTTTTTGCAGTTTATTCTTTGTTATAGAGCCAAAAATATTGGAGAAGTGGTTAACCCATACATCTCCGTTTTGGATAGATCATTTTTTGTTTTGTTGTTTGGCAATTTTCCCCGAATTGGTTTGATTCTATGTATTCTTCAATTACATTGAGAGGATTTAAAAAATATATAACCTTTATTTAACTTATTAACACATTCTTCTTTACAATGATGGTCTACTCCAGCCAAACCCGGATGACACTGGGCCAAATGAATGGCGCCCTATGGGACTACCAATCACAGGCGGTTGTGATACAGCCTGGAATCAAAACAGGGTTTGTAGTGATGCCTCTAACACTGAGATGCAGTGCATTAGACCGCTGGGCCATTCAGGAGCCCTACTGTAGTTGTAACAATAGTAGTTGTATCTACAGTAACTATAATAGTTGTAACGATAGTAACTATAATAGTTGTAATGATGGTAGTTGTAAGTATAATAGTTGTAATCATAGTAGTTGTAACGATAGTAACTATAATAGTTGTAATCATAGTAGTTGTAACGATAGTAACTATAATAGTTGTAATCGTAGTAGTTGTAACGATAGTAACTATAATAGTTGTAATCATAGTAGTTGTAACGATAGTAACTATAATAGTTGTAATCGTAGTAGTTGTAACGATAGTAACTATAATAGTTGTAATCATAGTAGTTGTAACGATAGTAACTATAATAGTTGTAATCATAGTAGTTGTAACGATAGTAACTATAATAGTTGTAATCATAGTAGTTGTAACGATAGTAACTATAATAGTTGTAATCATAGTAGTTGTAACGATAGTAACTATAATAGTTGTAATCATAGTAGTTGTAACGATAGTAACTATAATAGTTGTAATCATAGTAGTTGTAACGATAGTAACTATAATAGTTGTAATCATAGTAGTTGTAACGATAGTAACTATAATAGTTGTAATCATAGTAGTTGTAACGATAGTAACTATAATAGTTGTAATCATAGTAGTTGTAACGTTAGTAACTATAATAGTTGTAATCATAGTAGTTGTAACGATAGTAACTATAATAGTTGTAATCATAGTAGTTGTAACGATAGTAACTATAATAGTTGTAATCATAGTAGTTGTAACGATAGTAACTATAATAGTTGTAATCATAGTAGTTGTAACGATAGTAACTATAATAGTTGTAATCATAGTAGTTGTAACGATAGTAACTATAATAGTTGTAATCATAGTAGTTGTACCGATAGCAACTATAATAGTTGTAATCATAGTAGTTGTAACGATAGCAACTATAATAGTTGTAATCATAGTAGTTGTAACGATAGCAACTATAATAGTTGTAATCATAGTAGTTGTAACGATAGCAACTATAATAGTTGTAATCATAGTAGTTGTAACGATAGTAACTATAATAGTTGTAATCATAGTAGTTGTAACGATAGTAACTATAATAGTTGTAATCATAGTAGTTGTAACGATAGTAACTATAATAGTTGTAATCATAGTAGTTGTAACGATAGTAACTATAATAGTTGTAATCATAGTAGTTGTAACGATAGTAACTATAATAGTTGTAATCATAGTAGTTGTAACGATAGTAACTATAATAGTTGTAATCATAGTAGTTGTAACGTTAGTAACTATAATAGTTGTAATCATAGTAGTTGTAACGATAGTAACTATAATAGCTGTAATCATAGTAGTTGTAACGATAGTAACTATAATAGTTGTAATCATAGTAGTTGTAACGATAGTAACTATAATAGTTGTAATCATAGTAGTTGTAACGATAGTAACTATAATAGTTGTAATCATAGTAGTTGTAACGATAGTAACTATAATAGTTGTAATCATAGTAGTTGTAACGATAGTAACTATAATAGTTGTAATCATAGTAGTTGTAACGTTAGTAACTATAATAGTTGTAATCATAGTAGTTGTAACGATAGTAACTATAATAGTTGTAATCATAGTAGTTGTAACTGTAACTTTAGTAGTAGTAACTATAGTAGTAGTAACTATAGTAGTAGTAACTATAGTAGGTAAAACGATAGCAGTAGTAACTTTAGTAGTAGTAACTATAGTAGTAGTAACTATAGTAGGTAAAACGATAGTAGTAGTAACTATAGTTGTAGTAACTATAGTAGTAGTAACTATAGTAGGTAAAACGATAGTAGTAGTAACTATAGTAGGTAAAACGATAGTAGTAGTAACTATAGTAGGTAAAACGATAGTAGTAGTAACTATAGTAGTAGTAACTATAGTAGGTAAAACGATAGTAGTAGTAACTATAGTAGGTAAAACGATAGTAGTAGTAACTATAGTAGTAGTAACTATAGTAGGTAAAACGATAGCAGTAGTAACTATAGTAGGTAAAACGATAGTAGTAGTAACTATAGTAGTAGTAACTATAGTAGGTAAAACGATAGTAGTAGTAACTATAGTAGGTAAAACGATAGTAGTAGTAACTATAGTAGGTAAAACGATAGTAGTAGTAACTATAGTAGGTAAAACGATAGTAGTAGTAACTATAGTAGGTAAAACGATAGTAGTAGTAACTATAGTAGTAGTAACTATAGTAGGTAAAACGATAGCAGTAGTAACTATAGTAGTAGTAACTATAGTAGGTAAAACGATAGTAGTAGTAACTATAGTAGGTAAAACGATAGTAGTAGTAACTATAGTAGTAGTAACTATAGTAGTAGTAACTATAGTAGGTAAAACGATAGTAGTAGTAACTATAGTAGGTAAAACGATAGTAGTAGTAACTATAGTAGGTAAAACGATAGTAGTAGTAACTATAGTAGGTAAAACGATAGTAGTAGTAACTATAGTAGTAGTAACTATAGTAGGTAAAACGGTAGTAGTAGTAACTATAGTAGGTAAAACGATAGTAGTAGTAACTATAGTAGTAGTAACTATAGTAGGTAAAACGATAGTAGTAGTAACTATAGTAGGTAAAATGATAGTAGTAGTAACTATAGCAGTAGTAACTATAGTAGGTAAAACAATAGTAGTAGTAACTATAGTAGTAGTAACTATAGTAGTAGTAACTATAGTAGGTAAAACGATAGTAGGTAAAACGATAGTAGTAGTAACTATAGTAGTAGTAACTATAGTAGTAGTAACTATAGTAGTAGTAACTATAGTAGGTAAAACGATAGTAGTAGTAACTATAGTAGTAGTAACTATAGTAGTAGTAACTATAGTAGGTAAAACGATAGTAGTAGTAACTATAGTAGTAACTATAGTAGTAGTAACTATAGTAGTAGTAACTATAGTAGGTAAAACGATAGTAGTTGTAACTATACTTGTTGTAACTATAGTAGTTGTAACTATAGTTGTTGTAACTGTAATGATAGTAGTTGTAACAATAGTAGTAGTAACTATAGTAGTTGTAACTATAGTAGATGTAACTATAATAGTTGTAACTGCAGTAGTTGTAACTATAGGAGTTGTAACTATAGTAGTTGTAACGATAGGAGTTGTAACTATGTAGTTGTAACTATAACGATAGCAGTTGTAACTCTAATAGTTGTAATGATAGTATTTGTAACAATAGTAGCTGTAACTATAGTAGAACTAACGATAATAGTTGTATGATAGTAGTTGTATGATAGTAGTTGTAACTATAGTAGTTGTAACTATAGTAGTTAAAACGATAGTAGTTGTAACTATAGTCGTTGTAACTATAACAATAGTAGTTGTAACAACGGTAGTTGTAACGATAGTAACTATAGTAGTTGTAACTATAACAGTAGTAGTTGTAATTATAACAGTGGTAGTTGTAACTATAACAGTAGTAGTTGTAACGATAATAGTTGAAACTGTAGCAACTATAGTAGTTGTAACTATAGTAGTTGTAACGATAATAGTTGTAACTATAGTAGTCGTAAGTGGAACTACTGCAGTTGTAACTATAGTAGTTGTAACTGTAACAATAGTGGTAACTATAGTAGCTGTAACTATAGTACTTGTAACGATAATAGTTGTAACTATAGCAGTTTTAACTGTAACAATAGTGGTAACTATAGTAGTTGTAACTATAGTAGCTGTAACTAACTACTGCAGTTGTAACTATAGTAGTTGTAACTGTAACGATAGTGGTAACTATAGTAGTTCTAACCATTGTACTGGTAACTACAGTAGTTGTAACTATATCAGTTGTAACTACAGCAGTTGTAATTATCGTATTTTTTATTTAACCTTTATTTAGCCAGGTAGGCCAGTTGAGAACACGTTCTCATTGACAACTGTGACCTGGCCAAGATAAAGAAAAGAAGTTGAACAAAAAACAACAACACAGAGTTATACATGGGATAAACAAAAGTACAGTATTTAACACAATCTAAAAATGTATATAAAGTGTGTGCAAATGGAGTGAGGAGGTAAGGCAATAAGTAGACCATTGTAGCGAAGTAATTACAATTTAGCAAATTAACACTGGAGTGATAGCTGTGCAGATGATGATGGGCAAGTAGAAATACTGGTGTGCAAAAGAGCAAAAAAAATGAGGTAGTTGGATGTGCTACTATGAGGTAGGTAGGACGATGGGCTATTTACAGATGGGCTGTGTACAGCTGCAGCGATCGGTTAGCTGCTCAGATAGCTGATGCATATTAAAGTTAGTGAGGGAGATATAAGTCTCCATCGTCAGCGATTTTTGCAGTTTGTTTCAGTCATTGACAGCAGAGAACTGGAAGAAAAGGCAGTCAAAGGAGGTGTTGGCTTTGGGGATGATCAGTGAGATATATCTGCTGGAGTGCGTGCTACGGGTGGGTGTTCTTATCGTGACCAGTGAGCTGAGATAAGGCAGAGCTTTACCTAGCAAAGACTTATAGATGACCTGGAGCCAGTGGATCTGGCGACGAATATGTGGAGAGGACCAGCCGACGAGAGCATATAGATCGAAGTGGTGGGTAGTATATGGTGCTAAGGTGACAGACTGCATCCAGTTTGCTGAGTAGAGTGTTGGAGGCTATTTTGTAAATGACACCGCCAAAGTTAAGTATCGGTAGGATAGTCAGTTTTACGAGGGTATGTTCGGCAGCGTGAGTGGAGATGGCTTTGTTGCAAAATAAGAAGCCGATTCTAGATTTAATTTTGGATTGGAGATGTTTAATATGAGTCTAGAAGGAGAGTTTACAGTCTAGCCAGACACCTAGGCATTTGTTGTTGTCCACATTTTCTAAGTCAGAGCCGTCCAGAGTAGCGATGCTATTCGGGCGGGCGAGTGCGGGCAGCAATCGGTTGAAAAGCATGCATTTAGTATTACTTGCGTTTAATAGCAGTTGGAGGCCACGGAAGGAGAGTTGTATGGCATTGAAGATCGTTTGGAGGTTTGTTAACACAGTGCCCAAAGAATGGCCAGATGTATACAGAATGGTGTCGTCTGGTGGATCAAGGAATTACCCTCAACAAGAGCGACATCGCTGATATATACAGAGAAAAGAGTCGGCCTGAGAATTTAACCCTGTGGTACACCCATAGAGTCTGCCAGAGGCCCGGACAACAGGCCCTCCGATTTGACACACTGAACTCTATCTTAGAAGTTGTTGGTGAACCAGGCGAGGAAGTCATTTGAGAAACCAAGGCTGTTGAGTCTGCCGATAAGAATATGGTGATTGACAGAGTCAAAGGCCTTGGCCAGGTCGATGAAGACAACTGCACAGTACTGTCTTTTATCAATGGTGGTTATGATATATGTTTAGTACCTTGAGCGTGGCTGAGGTGCACCCGTGACCAGCTAGGAAACCAGAATGCACAGCAGAGAAGGTACGGTGGGATTCAAAATGGTCAATGATCTGTTTGTTAACTTTAGAAAGGCAGGGCAGGATGGATATAGGTCTGCAACAGTTTAGTTCTGTGGTATCACCCCCTTTGAAGAGGGGGATGACTGCGGCAACTTTCCAATCTTTAGAAATCTCGGTGGATACGAAATAGAGGTTGAACAGACTGGTAGTAGGGATTGCAACAATGGCGGCGGAGAGTTTTAGAAAGAGAGGGTCCAGATTGTCTAGCCCAGCTGATTTGTACTGGTCCAGGTTTTGCAGCTCTTTTAGAACATCTGCTATCTGGATTTGAGCGAAGGAGATGCTGGGGAGGCTTGGGCAAGTAGCTGTGGGGGGTGAGGTGCGGTTGGCCGGGGTTGGGGTAGCCAGGAGGAAAGCTTGGCCAACCGTAGGGAAATGCTTGTAGAAATTCTCGATTATTGTGGTTTTATCGATGGTGGGTTTCCTAGCCTCAGTGCGGTGGGCAGCTGGGAGGAGGTGCTCTAGTTCCCAAAACGTTTTGGAGTTAGAGCTACAGGTTGCAGATTTCTGTTTGAAAAAGCTTGCCTTTGCTTTCCTAACTGACTACGTCTGACATCCCTGAAAAGTTGTATATTACGGATATTTTTGTGCTGTCAAGGGCAGTCAGGTCTGGAGTGAACCAAGGGCTATATCTGTTCTTAGTTCTACATTACTTCAAAGGGGCATGCTTATTTAAGATGGTGAGGAAGTTACTTTTAAATAACAACCAGGCATCCTCTACTGACGGGATGAGGTCAATATCCTTCCAGGGTACCCGGGTCAGGTCGATTAGAATGGCCTGCTCGCAGAAGTGTTTTAGGGAATAGTTTGACCGCAGACCCATAGCGGATGCAGGCAATGAGGCAGTGATCGCTGAGATCCTGCTTGAAAACAGCAGAGGAGGGCAAGTTGGTCAGATAATATCTATGAGGGTGTCCATGTTTACGGATTTAGGGTTGTACCTGGTGGGTTCCTTGATCATTTGTGTTAGAATGAGGCCATCAAGCTTAGATTGTAGGACTGCCGGGGTGTTAATAAGCATTTCACAGTTCAGGTCACCTAGCAGAACGAACTCTGAAGATAGATGAGGGGAAATCAATTCACATATGGTGTCCAGGGCACAGCTGGGAGCTGATGGGGGTCTATAACAACAGTGAGAGTGCTGATGGGGGTCAATCTCTCAACAGTGAGAGACTTATTTCTGGGGAGATTAATTTTTTAAATTAGAAGCTCGAACTGTTTTGGCATAGACCTGGAAAGTGTGACAGGACTTTGCAGGCTATCTCTGCAGTAGATTGCAACTCCTCCCCCTTTGGCAGTTTTATCTTGATGGAAAATGTTGTAGTTGGGGATGAAAATGTCAGAATTTTTGGTGGCCTTCCTAAGCCAGCATTCAGACACGGCAAAGACATCAGGGTTGGCAGAGTGTGCAAAAGCAGTGAGTAAAACAAACTAAGGGAGGAGGCTTCTGATGATAACATGGTTGACACGAAGGCTTTTACAGATACAGAAGTCAACAAATGAGAGCGCCTGGGGGACATACGGGGTTAACCTCTACATCACCCGAGGAACAGAGGAGGAGTAGGATGAGAGTGCGGCTAAAGGCTATCAAAACTGGTCGTCTAATGTGTTGGGGACAGAGTATAAAAGGAGCAGATTTCTGGGCATGGTAGGATAAATTCAGGGCATAATGTACAGACAGGAGTATGGTAGGGTGTGAGTACAGTAGAGGTAAGCCCAGGCATTGAGTGACGATAAGAGAGGTTGCACCTCTGGACGCACTAGTTATGCTGGGTGAGGTCACCGCATGTGTGGGAGGTGGGGCAAAAGAGGTATCTGAGGTATGCTGAGTGAGACTAGGGGCTCTGCAGTAAACTAAAACAATGATAACTATCCCCCAAAAAATTTACAAAATGGAGTACCATGATTGATGAACAGTCCAGCAGGCATCAGCTATGTAGCCAAGTGATCATAGGGTCCAGTGAACAGCAATAGATGAAACAGGGAAGCTGCTAAGTTGTCGTTAATTCGCTAGCAAGCGGGAGACACAGCGTTCAAGAAAAGTTAGCAGGCCGGGGCTAGTAGAAGCTTCTGCACCGACGTCCGACAAAGACCGATTGAGGGCACAACGGATGGAATTACGTCAGCAGACTAGTCGTGGTGGATCTTCGGGGCTCCGTGTTGACAAAGGGTCCAGGCCAGTTGGCAAAATAGGTAGCTGGAGTAATTTTGTTTGCTAGCCAGGAGATGCGCCTGGCTCGAGGCTAACTGGTGCTAGCTTCGGGACAGGAGCGTTAGCCACTGTTTCCACTCGGTAGCCACTGTTAGCCACTGTTTCCACTCAGCTAGCTAGCAGCGATGATCCGATGCAAAGGTCCAGAGCTTACAGCGAGAATCCGGTGGTGTAGTGGATTCTTGTCGTGTGTAGCCGAGCAATCATAGGGCCCACTGAGCAGGCCGGGGGATGGGCGTGGCTCAAGGCTAGCTTCAGTGCTGAGTAGCGCTGCTACTCAGTAGCAGCTAACTAGCTGAGATGATCCGGAGTAATGGTCCAGGGCTTACGGCAGGAATCCGGTTTTGTAGTGGAGAAAAAAAGTCTGGTAAGGTCTAAAAATAGCAGATCCATATCACATTGGGTGAGGCGGATTGCCGGAAGGTATATTTAATTTAAAAATGGAAAAAGAGATTGAAATACATTGCAATATATACAAAAAAAGACCCCAAAAAGTACATTTACACAGGAGAACGACAAACAACGTCTGCACTGCTACGACATCTTGGACTATGTAGGTCTGTTCTCTAAATGTCTATATAGGTCTCTAAAGGTCTAGTCTCTATAGGTCTGGTCTCTATAGGTCTGGGCTCAATTGGTCTGGTCTCTATAGGTCTGGTCTCTATAGGTTTGGTCTCTATAGGTCTCTATTGGTCTGGTCTCTATAGGTCTCTATAGGTCTGGTCTCTATTGGTCTGGTCTCTATAGGCCTGGTCTCTATCGGTCTCTATTGGTCTGGTCTCTATAGGTCTGGTCTCTATTGGTCTCTATTGGTCTCTATAGGTCTCTGTAGGTCTCTATAGGTCTGGTCCCTATAGGTCTGGTCTCGATAGGTCTCTATAGGTCTGGTCTCTATAGGTCTGGTCTCTATTGTCTAGTCTCTATAGGTCTCTATTGGTCTGGTCTCTATAGGTCTACTCTCTATAGGTCTCTATTGGTCTGGTCTCTATTGGTCTGGTCTCCTTCTATAGGTCGGTCTCTATTGGTCTGGTCTCTATAGGTCTGGTTTCTATTGGTCTCTATTGGTCTCTATAGGTCTCTGTAGGTCTCTAAAGGTCTGGTCTCTGTAGGTCTCTATAGGTCTGGTCTCTATAGGTCTGGTCCCTATAGGTCTGGTCTCGATAGGTCTCTATAGGTCTGGTCTCTATTGTCTAGTCTCTATAGGTCTCTATTGGTCTGGTCTCTATAGGTCTGGTCTCTATAGGTCTGGTCTCTATAGGTCTGGTCTCTATAGGTCTGGTCCCTATAGGTCTACTCTCTATAGGTATCTATAGGTCTAGTCTCTATAGGTCTGGTCTCTCGGTAAATTCCAGGTATTGATTTGAAAGTTCAGATCATCCCTCTCCTTTATGTGTCATCAGTTTAAAAATCAACTCAATGCTTCCTGTTTTCATTCCCTCTGATTTGCACAAACTGCCATTTAGAATGTAAACAGCATCATGTGCAGATAGTACTGAGATGTCCCCCGAACACACCCTCTGGGCCCCAATCTCCACAACTGTTATCTTCTCAGTGTGACTCAACCTGTGACTTCGTGCGCCATTCTCACTCTGGAGATGTGGTGCTGTGAGGTGCAAGGACAACAGAAATGCCCATGAATCTATAAAACAAGGGCTTCATCCGAAATGGCACCCTGTTCCCTATGTAGTGCACTACTTTAGACCAGAGGGCCTTGGTCAAAAGTATTACACTATTTAGGGAATAGGATGCTATTTGGGAGGAATATCCATGAATCTGAGACCGACCCTAGGGATCCTTTTATAGACCCGGTCAATCTGCTTGTACATTCAGCTTTGACACTGCAGGGAGCCAAGCTACACGTTAAACATTTATAGTGAAAAGGAGCTAGCCACACCCACCACGCTACATGTTACACATTTATAGTGAAAAGGAGCTAGCCACACCGACCACGCTACATGTTACACATTTATAGTGAAAAGGAGCTAGCCACACCCACCACGCTATATGTTACACATTTATAGTGAAAAGGAGCTAGCCACACCCACCACGCTACATGTTACACACTTATAGTAGGAGCTAGCCACACCCACCACGCTACACGTTACACATTTATAGTAGGAGCTAGCCACACCCACCACGCTACACGTTACACATATATAGTAGGAGCTAGCAACACCCACCACGCTACATGTTACACATATATAGTAGGAGCTAGCCACACCCACCACGCTACATGTTACACATATATAGTAGGAGCTAGCCACACCCACCAAGCTACACGTTACACATTTATAGTAGGAGCTAGCCACACCCACCATGCTACACGTTACAAATTTATAGTAGGAGCTAGCCACACCCACCACGCTACACATTACACATTTATAGTAGGAGCTAGTCACACCCACCATGCTATATCTGTCACTATGCAGTTGTTCCACCCATGGAATTGAGGTAGGTAGCTCCTTGTGGTAATTATACTGTGGTAATTATATTGTGGTCATTTTAAATCTATGGACCCAGCATCTCCATGCAGACCAACTCAGTGGCCTTATGGCTAGTTTCCTCGCTTTCATTAGAAGTTTGGGAGTTACTGTAGATCCTCTGCCTTGTCATTCCACAGTCTGGAAACGGATGCGTCTCTGCTTGGCATGAGAATCCTGTTATGGGTTTTGGTTTCCTGAGAATCATCGTTTCCTACAATGACTGAACGTGTAATGTGAGTTTCCCCTGAAACACAGCGCAGAGCTAATGTTCACTAAGCGTGTCCATACCGATAGGATCGTCAAGAAAGGCAGCGCTGTTCTCAGATCAGCTTTTTCCATTCAAATCTTACCTTAAAATTGTTTTATTTTTATTTTACTAGGTAAGTCAGTTAAGAACAAATTCCTATTTTCAATGACAGCCTAGGAACAATGGGTTAACTGCCTTGTTCAGGGGCAGAACAACAGATTTTTACATTGTCAGCTCAGGGATTCAATCTTGCAACCTTTCGGTTACTAGTCCAACGCTCTAAACCACTAGGCTACCTGCCGCCCCCAATTACTCTACAATACTGACAACGGATCAGCTCCTAGAGAGATATTACCACCTACAGTGCCTTGCGAAAGTATTCGGCCCCCTTGAACTTTGCGACCTTTTGACACATTTCAGGCTTCAAACATAAAGTGGGACACAATCGACACAACAAGTGGGACACAATCATGAAGTGGAACGACATTTATTGGATATTTCAAACTTTTTTAACAAATCAAAAACTGAAAAATTGGGCGTGCAAAATTATTCTGCCCCCTTAAGTTAATACTTTGTAGCGCCACCTTTTGCTGCGATTACAGCTGTAAGTCGCTTGGGGTATGTCTCTATCAGTTTTGCACATCGAGAGACTGACATTTTTTCCCATTCCTCCTTGCAAAACAGCTCGAGCTCAGTGAGGTTGGATGGAGAGCATTTGTGAACAGCAGTTTTCAGTTCTTTCCACAGATTCTCGATTGGATTCAGGTCTGGACTTTGACTTGGCCATTCTAACACCTGGATATGTTTATTTTTGAACCATTCCATTGTAGATTTTGCTTTATGTTTTGGATCATTGTCTTGTTGGAAGACAAATCTCCGTCCCAGTCTCAGGTCTTTTGCAGACTCCATCAGGTTCTTGATTCTTCTTGATTCTTCCAGAATGGTCCTGTATTTGGCTCCATCCATCTTCCCATCAATTTTAACCATCTTCCCTGTCCCTGCTGAAGAAAAGCAGGCCCAAACCATGATGCTGCCACCACCATGTTTGACAGTGGGGATGTTGTGTTCAGGGTGATGAGCTGTGTTGCTTTTACGCCAAACATAACGTTTTGCATTGTTGCCAAAAAGTTCAATTTTGGTTTCATCTGACCAGAGCACCTTCTTCCACATGTTTGGTGTGTCTCCCAGGTGGCTTGTGTCAAACTTTAAACAACACTTTTTATGGATATCTTTAAGAAATGGCTTTCTCCTTGCCACTCTTCCATAAAGGCCAGATTTGTGCAATACACGACTGATTGTTGTCCTATGGACAGAGTCTCCCACCTCAGCTGTAGATCTCTGCAGTTCATGATCATGGGCCTCTTGGCTGCATCTCTGATCAGTCTTCTCCTTGTATGAGCTGAAAGTTTAGAGGGACAGCCAGGTCTTGGTAGATTTGCAGTGGTCTGATACTCCTTCCATTTCAATATTATCGCTTGCACAGTGCTCCTTGGGATGTTTAAAGCTTGGGAAATCTTTTTGTATCCAAATCCAGCTTTAAACTTCTTCACAACAGTATCTCGGACCTGCCTGGTGTGTTCCTTGTTCTTCATGATGCTCTCTGCGCTTTTAACGGACCTCTGAGACTATCACAGTGCAGGTGCATTTATACGGAGACTTGATTACACACAGGTGGATTGTATTTATCATCATTAGTCATTTAGGTCAACATTGGATCATTCAGAGATCCTCACTGAACTTCTGGAGAGAGTTTGCTGCACTGAAAGTAAAGGGGCTGAATAATTTTGCACGCCCAATTTTTCTGTTTTTGATTTGTTAAAAAGGTTTGAAATATCCAATAAATGTCATTCCACTTCATGATTGTGTCCCACTTGTTGTTGATTCTTCACAAAAAAATACAGTTTTATATCTTTATGTCTGAAGCCTGAAATGTGGCAAAAGGTCGCAAAGTTCAAGGGGGCCGAATACTTTCGCAAGGCACTGTATATTCAGGCGGATTATTCTAATGCTAACCCAATAATGATGTTGCGGTAAATTACAGATTTGGCACGTCATTGCGCACATGTTGTTACACATTCTGAAATATATTGAGGAAAAATGACAGTAAGGCTAGCCTGCAATTAGCAAAATAGGACTCAATTGATTGAACAAGAAATGTATTTCAATATGATTCAAATACACTGAGTGGACAGTGCTCTTTCCATGACATAGACTGACCAGGTGAATCCAGGTGAAAGCTATGATCCCTTATTAATGTCACCTGATTAACCCACTTCAATCTGTGTAGATGAAGGGGATGAGACAGGTTGAAGAAGGATTTCTAAGCCTCGAGACAATTTAGACATGGATTTAAGTGCCTTTGAACGGGATATGGTAGTAGGTGCCAGGCGCACCAGTTTTGAGTGTGTCAAGAACTGCAACGCTGCTGGGTTTTTCACGCTCAACAGTTTCCTGTGTGTATCAAGAATGGTCCACCAAAAGGACATATAGCCAATTTGACACAACTGTGGGAAGCATTGGAGTCAACATGGGCCAGCATCCCTGTGGAATTCTTTCGACACCTTGGGGGGGGGGCAACTCAATATTGGGAAGGACTATGTATACGTATACTATGTGTAATTGTAGTCAACGTTATCGGTTGTCACAGAGAGACAGATACACATGTTGGTTATATGTTAAGCAGAGATCTTCTGTGTTTAAAGTGTCGTGGAAACGCAATTACTTTACTAACCACCTCCATGCTTCTCTCTGACAGTTCTGTGTTCTAATCCTCCCACCACCTCCATGCTTCTCTCTGACAGTTCAGTGTTGTAATCCTCCCACCACCTCCATGCTTCTCTCTGACAGTTCTGTGTTGTAATCCTCCCACCACCTCCATGCTACTCTCTGACAGTTCAGTGTTGTAATCCTCCCACCACCTCCATGCTTCTCTCTGACATTTCTGTGTTCTAATCCTCCCACCACCTCCATGCTTCTCTCTGACAGTTCTGTGTTCTAATCCTCCCACCACCTCCATGCTTCTCTCTGACAGTTCTGTGTTCTAATCCTCCCACCACATCCATGCTTCTCTCTGACAGTTCAGTGTTGTAATCCTCACACCACCTCCATGCTTCTCTCTGACAGTTCTGTGTTGTAATCCTCCCACCACCTCCATGCTTCACTCTGACAGTTCTGTGTTGTAATCCTCCCACCACCTCCATGCTTCACTCTGACAGTTCTGTGTTGTAATCCTCCCACCACCTCCATGCTTCACTCTGACAGTTCTGTGTTGTAATCCTCCCACCACCTCCATGCTTCACTCTGACAGTTCTGTGTTGTAATCCTCCCACCACCTCCATGCTTCTCTCTGACAGTTCTGTGTTGTAATCCTCCCACCACCTCCATCCAGTGTTTTGGTAATTCCTTCTCTCTCTCCAGCTATATATCCAGACCACCACCCTCTGTATCTCTATGAATCTCAGTGCCTCTAGTGCCACCACTAACTCTCCTCCTCTCTCTCTCTCTCTCTCTCTCTCCAGCTATATATCCAGACCACCACCCTCTGTATCTCTATGAATCTTAGTGCCTCGGTGGCCTTGGGGATGCTTTACATTCCTAAAGTCTATGTCATCATCTTCCACCCGGAGCTTAATGTCCAGAAGAGGAAGAGGAGCTTCAAGGCGGTGGTGACGGCCGCGTCCCTAACTACACGTCTCTCACACAAGACCAGTGACAGGCCCAATGGAGAGGCCAAGACGGAATTGTGTGAAAACATTGATCCAAACAGTAAGTATCACCAAACCAGGGCCCGTATTCACAAAGAGTCTCAGAGTAGCAGTGCTGATCTAGGAGTAGGAGTGTTGATCTAGGAGAGTGATTGTTGATCTAGGAGGAGGATGCTGATTTAGTAGGAGTGCTTAACTTGGAGTAGGGTAATGATGGAGGACTATGTTGCTGATCTATGAGTAGTGTGCTGATCTAGGAGATTGAGTGTTGATCTAGGAGTAGGAGTGTTGATCTAGGACTTGGAGTGCTGATTTAGTAGGAGGATGCTGATCTAGGAGGAAGATGCTGATCTAGGAGGATAATGCTGATCTAGGAGGATGATGCTGATCTAGTAGGAGTGCTTAACTAGGAGTAGGGTAATGATAGAGGACTATGTTGCTGATCTATGAGTAGTGTGCTGATCTAGGAGGATGATGCTGATCTAGTAGGAGTGTTGATCTAGGACGGAGTGCTGATCTAGTAGGAGGATGCTGATCTAGGAGGATGATGCTGATCTAGGAGGAGGATGCTGATCTAGGATGAAGATGCTGATCTAGGACGATGATGCTGATCTAGGAGGAAGATGCTGATCTAGTAGGAGGATGCTGATCTAGTAGGAGGGTGTTGATCTAGGAGGAGGGTGTTGATCTAGGAGGAGGATGCTGATCTAGGAGGAGGATGCTGATCTAGTCGGAGGGTGTTGATCTAGTCGGAGGGTGTTGATCTAGTAAGAGGATGCTGATCTAGTAGGAGGATGCTGATCTAGGAGTAGGGTGTTGATCTAGGAGGATGATGCTGATCTAGGAGGAGGATGCTGATCTAGGAGGAGGATGCTGATCTAGGAGTAGGATGCTGATCTAGTCGAAGTGTGTTGATCTAGGAGTAGGGTGTTGATCTAGGAGGAGGATGCTGATGTAGAAGGAGGATGCTGTTCTAGGAGGAGGATGCTGATCTAGGAGTAGGGTGGTGATCTAGTAGGAGGATGTTGATCTAGTAGGAGGATGCTGATCTAGGAGGAGGATGCTGATCATCATGATTTAACAGGCAAAACTCGCTTTGTGAATATGGTCTGAGAGCACCTTCGACCAGCATTTTTTTTTTAGTTCAACCACTGCTATCTAAATTAATATGCTCTGCTACTGACCGTTTCATCTTGGTTTACCCCTCTATCTGCTCTTGGAGAGAATATGTAGTCACCATCTCTGATTTTAGAGAGAGAGCACCCAACCGGAGGTACAAATGAACTCCTCACACTCACCCACTCTGGGACAACTACGTACGGTATAATTACTGGAAATCTTTGAACATTGATCTGGCTGATTGTTTAAACAAATGTGCAGCACACTATGGCTCTGTACCAAATCTAAGCGTATTCTCTATATAGTGCATTACTTTTGAACAGTTCCTGCTGGAAAAAAAAATGTTTGTTCGGTTGTTTGCATGCTTAAAATATATAAAAACCATTTTAACACATTTTATAATTTCAATGGAACACAGGGTGACAATCTGCTATCAGCAGATACACTCATTACCCCACTATTAGTTTATCTCCATCTATTTATAACTTAAATGGTTTACCAGTTTTTATTTATTTAAAAGTATCACCGCCGATATGATAACATGTATTGTTTAATTTAAATTTTAAAATCAGCAACCTGAAGATGTATAGCATGGATGGTATCAATTCCTCAGGATGTGATCCTTATGATAGTGTCAGTGTATAAGGGTTTGATTTAATTCAACTGAATAACTGCAAATAATGTTTTACCTCACTCTTCTGCAGCATAGGGGGACATATAACTACAATGGTTAAATGTCACTATTTGGACATAATGAGACCATGTTGTAAAATAGCATGTGAAAGAGGACCTTTTACAAAATGGATGCTGCTAGGTCATACAGAAGAAGAAAAAATGGTTCATCCCGAATGGCACACTAATCCCTATATTGACCAGATCCAGGAATCTGGT
Organism: Oncorhynchus kisutch; assembly: GCF_002021735.2. Lineage (NCBI taxonomy): Eukaryota > Metazoa > Chordata > Actinopteri > Salmoniformes > Salmonidae > Oncorhynchus > Oncorhynchus kisutch. The sequence continues at coordinate 5,192,857 of NC_034174.2, forward strand.
CAAGAGGAGGATGAACTATAAAGGAAATAGAATGCCATTTGAGACACATTCTATAAGAATGGATGTGTCCTCCAATAAGCTTTACTCTAGCCCTGTTTATACCTGGTTCTAACATGCGTCCGTTGTCCTGATCTTGTCCACATTCTGATTGTTTACACCTGTCGACAAAATGTGTGCACAATCAAATGACACCTTGTGATCTGATTGTGATTAGATCTTCCTGACCACCTCTGGAGGTATTCGAAAATGCATCTTGTACTTGAAGTACCTTGAAGTGTAAATGAATCCTGACAACAAAATCATATACCGTACCAGTCAAAAGTTTGGATAAACTTACTCATTCAAGGGTTTTTCTGTATTATTTACTACTTTCTACATTGAGGAATAATAGTGAAGACATCAAAACTATGAAATAAAACATATGGAATTTTGTAGTTACCAAAAAAAGTGTTGAACAAATCAAAATAGATTTTATATTTGAGATTCTTCAGAGTAGCCAACCTTTACCTTGATGACAGCTTTGCACACTCTTGGCATTCTCTCAACCAGCTTCACCTGGAATGATTTTCCAACAATCTTGAAGGAGTTCCCACATATGCTGAGCACTTGTTGGCTGATTTTCATTAACTTTGCAGTCCAACTCATCCCAAACCATCTCAATTGGGTTGAGGTCGGGAGATTGTGGAGGCCAAGTCATCTGATGCAGCACTCCATCACTCTCCTTCTTGGTCAAATAGCCCTGGCACAGCCTGGAGGTGTGTTGGGTCATTGTCCTGTTAAAAAACAAATGATTGTCCCACTGAGCACAAATCAGATGGGATGGTGTATTGCTGCAGAAGGCTGTGTAAGCCAAACTGGTTAAGTGTACCTTGAATTCAGAATAAATCACAAACAGTGTCTCCAGGAAAGCACCATCACATCTCCTCCTCGATGCTTCACAGTGGGAACCACCTGCAGAGATCATCCGTTCACCCATTCTGTATCTCACAAAGACACGGCGGTCGGAACCAAAAATCTCAGACCAAAGGACAGATTTCCACCTGTCTAATGTCTATTGCTGCTGTTTCTTGGCCCAAGCAAGTCTCTTCTTCTTATTGGTGTTCTTTAGTAGGGGTTTCTTTGCAACAATTCGACCATGAAGGCCTGATTCACACAGTCTCCTCTGAACAGTTGATGTTGAGATATGTCTGTTACTGGAACTCTGTGAAGCATTTACTTGGACTGCAATCTGAGGGGCAGTTAGCTCTAATGAACTTATCCTCTGCAGCAGAGGTAACTCTGGGTATTCCTTTCCTGTGCCAGTCCTCATGAGAGCCAGTTTCATCATAGCTCTTGATCAGTTTTGCAACTTCATTTGAAGAAACTTTCAAAGTTCTTGAAATGTTCCGTATTGACTGACCTTCATGTCTTAAAGTAATGATAGACTGTCATTTCTCTTTGCTTCTTTAAGCTGTTCTTGCCATATTATGGACTTGGTCTTTTACCAAATAGGGCTATCTTCTGTATACCACCTCTACCTTGTAACAACCCAACTGATTGGCTCAAACGCATTAAGATGGAAAGAAATTACTCAAATTAGGGAGGCACATCTTGTTAATTGAAACGCATTCCAGGTGACTACCTCATGATGCTGGTTGAGAGATGGCCAAGAGTGTGCAAAGCTGTCATCAAGGCAAAAGGTGGCTACTAAATATAAAATATATTTTGATTTATTTAACACTTTTATAAATAAACATATTTATGAAGAGATATCATCCTTAATGAGAGAAAAGTGGTTCCCCCCATTCCCACGTCCACTGCCAGTGCGAAAGCAAATATTTGAAAACATCATACAGAAAGGCCAAGGACTGTAATAGCAGGAGTGGGAATGGATGGACCCAATGCCCAGTTTATTCAGATCTGGAGTGGGAAAGGGAGAATCCAATGCCCAGTTTATTCAGATCTGGAGTGGGAAAGGGTGAACCCAATGCCCAAAGGTGCAGAGGACCATTAGAGCTCCACATTATACCTTGATCTAAAGGTACAGGGGAACATTATACCTCTACATTATACCTTGATCTAAAGGTACAGAGGACCATTAGAGCTCAACATTATACCTTGATCTAAAGGTACAGGGGAACATTAGACCTCTACACTATACCTTGATCTAAAGGTACAGGTGAACATTAGACCTCTACACTATACCTTGATCTAAAGGTACAGAGGACCATTAGAGCTCAACATTATACCTTGATCTAAAGGTACAGGGGAACATTAGACCTCTACACTATACCTTGATCTAAAGGTACAGGTGAACATTAGACCTCTACACTATACCTTGATCTAAAGGTACAGGTGAACATTAGACCTCTACACTATACCTTGATCTACTGCTACTCCATCATAGTCCGTCCCATACATCCCCAATACATTTGTAGTTCAGTTAACAATTATTTAATGCCAGTATGTATATCAGTCTATCAACCCTCGAAGAGTGAAAGAGACTGCGTTACCGAATTATAACTAATCAATGATTTGCAGGTTGCTATGGCAAACAAAAAAAATGGTTGCTATGGAAGGCTCTTTCCCCCTCGCTAGCTAGCAAACTACACAGCTAACTGGAAATACCACAAGCTAGTTGCATTTCGTGTAGTTTTTCAATCGACATTTATTTTGTATAAATCCGTAGAATGAGGCTGATTCATGATTTCAACTGGCGGAGAAAAGCTTCGTCCGACTCCCAACATGTTCATTATTATTGGACACAGTGGAGATGAATATCAATTTTGCAACGAAGTTGCAAATGTGAGAGATAATGTCTAGATGCTTTTTACAGCGGAGATCCAGTTTATAAATTGCATGGCTGCGCAGTGGATATGTAAGAGTAGTAGTAGTAGTAGTAGTAGTAGTAGTAGTAGTAGTAGTAGTAGACATAGTAGTAGTAGTAGCAGTAGTAGTAGTAGTAGTAGGCATATTAGTAGTAGTAGTAGTAGTAGTAGTAGTAGTAGTAGTAGCAGTAGTAGTAGTAGTAGTAGTAGTAGTAGTAGTAGTAGTAGTAGACGTAGTAGTAGTAGTGGTAGTAGACATAGTAGTAGTAGTAGTAGTAGTAGTAGACATAGTAGTAGTAGTAGTAGTAGAAGTAGTAGTAGTAGTAGTAGTAGTAGTAGTAGTAGACGTAGTAGTAGTAGTAGTAGTAGTAGTAGACATAGTAGTAGTAGTAGTAGACATAGTAGTAGTAGTAGTAGACATAGTAGTAGTAGTAGTGGTAGTAGACAGTAGTAGTAGTAGTAGTAGTAGTAGTAGTAGTAGTAGTAGTAGTAGTAGTAGTAGTAGTAGAAGAAGTGGTAGTAGTAGACATAGTAGTAGTGGTAGTGGTAGTAGTAGTAGACATAGTAGTAGTGGTAGTGGTAGTAGTAGTAGACATAGTAGTAGTGGTAGTAGTAGTAGTAGTAGTAGTAGTAGTAGTAGTAGTTGTAGTAGTAGTAGTAGTAGTAGACATAGTAGTAGTAGTGGTAGTAGACATAGTAGTAGTAGTAGTAGTAGTAGTAGTAGTAGTAGTAGTAGTAGACATAGTAGTAGTAGACATAGTAGTAGTAGTAGTAGTATCAGTAGTAGTAGACATAGTAGTAGTGGTAGTAGCAGCAGTAGTAGTAGTAGTCGTAGTAGTAGCAGTAGTAGTAGCAGCAGCGGTAGCAGTAATAGTAGTAGTGGTAGTAGTGCGTATTTATCGTATCTAGAATATCATGTATCATATTAGCCTGGCATTTAGTTTGGTACAGGGGGGTTTAATATTAGCCTGGCATTTAGTTTGGTACAGGGGGGTTTAATATTAGCCTGGGATTTAGTTTGGTACAGGGGGGTTTAATATTAGCCTGGCATTTATTTTGGTACAGGGGGGTTTAATATTAGCCTAGCATTTAGTCTGGTACAGGGGGGGTTAATATTAGCCTGACATTTAGTTTGGTACAGGGGGTTTAATATTAGCCTAGAATTTAGTTTGGTACAGGGGGAGGTTTAATATTCGCCTAGCATTTAGTTTGGTACAGGGGGGTTAATATTAGCCTGATATTTAGTTTGGTACAGGGGGGTTAATATTAGCCTAGCATTTTGTTTGGTACAGGGGGGGTTTAATATTCGCCTAGCATTTAGTTTGGTACAGGGGGGGTTAATATTAGCCTGACATTTAGTTTGGTACAGGGGGGTTAATATTAGCCTAGCATTTAGTTTGGTACAGGGGGGGTTAATATTAGCCTGGCATTTAGTTTGATACAGGGGAGGGGTTAATATTCGCCTAGCATTTAGTTTGGTACAGGGGGGGTTTATATTTGCCTAGCAATTAGTTTGGTACAGGGAGGTTTATATTCGCCTAGCATTTAGTTTAGTACAGGGGGGTTAATATTTGCCTAGCATTTTGTTTGGTACAGGGAGGTTTATATTCGCCTAGCATTTAGTTTAGTACAGGGGGGTTAATATTTGCCTAGCATTTAGTTTGGTACAGGGAGGTTTATATTCGCCTAGCATTTAGTTTAGTACAGGGGGGTTAATATTTGCCTAGCATTTAGTTTTGAAAAGCGGGACAAAAAAAATTGTATTTTCTTTCAAAAACAAAGACGTTTCTAAGTGACTCCAAACTTTTGAACGGTAGTGTACATATCCAAGTATATGCCAATAGAAAGAATGCTGTAACACAGGAAAATGCAGCTTGTGGACTGTCATTCCAGGTTCAATATGCGACCTGACTGAGTTAGCTAAAGTTGGCTAGCTAGCTAGCTAGCAAGTGACAAGAACGTGAACAGCCTGCATGGCAACCATTTTGTTTGGAACGGACGATCAGTCCTTTTGCATAGCAACTACGCAATAATAATTAACGACTGGGTCTGTAGCAACATGACAAATAGGGTCTGTAGCAACATGACAAATAGAACAAATAGAACTAACAACCATATTTCTGTCCGGACGATGTCTTCTGCTGGAAGAATGAAATTGTATGAATTGATTCATCGAAATAATGTTTTTAATGAAAATATGTAATTCATTGATATTTAAAATTTTTTTTGATAAAAGTTCAATAAAAGCAATAAGACACAAGAGGCATCGCTGTTTCCTGAATACAGTCACATGTAAATGGGCTGACTGGCCCTCTATCAGGGTTGTTATATCATGCGCTGAATAGGCTCTAACAATGGGAATTCCAACAATGGGACAGTAGCCCATTATACCCAGTCTTAATAAATAGCTGGATAACAAATACAGGCGGTAATGACGAGTGTAAAACTATTGACAATTAAAGTGTGCCATTTTCTGTTGATTTATACAGCTTGTGTCGTCATACGGGAGATCCAAGTCAGGTTGGATGAATTTTCATACAGGGGGGAATCTGGTCACAATACAGACACAGTGGGCAGATAAGAGACACAGTTGATTGGATAACGACAACCGCAGCATTTTAATACAAGGTGTAACCATGGCTTCTGTTATTCATATGCTATCTATTTTCCCACTGTGCATGACAAACCTGAAAAGCATCAACCTCCACAATCTAATGTAAACTGTTGATAATCAAAGCCTCTCCAGTATAGTGTCATGGACTAACTGTAAATAATAACCCCAATTTGAATTTATGACTTGGATAACTTCAGAACCTCAGGCTGTTCCAGGGTGTTCTGAGCACAGAGTAACACTGTACACATGCAAACACACACACCCACACGCACACACACACACGCATGCGCGCGCACACACACACACACACACAGACACACAGACACACAGACACACACACACACACACATACACACACATACACACACACACACACACCCACACACACACACACATAAATCAGAACCATTGATCTGTAAAAACTGTAACACAAAGCTGATGGGGATCTGTGTTCTTCTTCTCTTCACTACAATTTAAATGATGTTTTCTCCCAACAGGCTAATTCTCAGGTAAGACCAAATTCATCTTTAACTTTTTGCTATGACCTTGTTCTCATTCTTTGAAGTCTGGAAGAGGAGAAGAGATGTGAGGAGATGAGATGAGAGGGGAGGGGAGGGGAGGGGAGAGGAGAATGAGAGGAGAGGAGAATGAGAGGAGAATGAGAGGAGAATGAGAGGAGAAGAGAATGAGAGGAGAATGGGAGGAGAGGATAATGAGATGAGAATGAGAGGAGAGGAGAATGAGAGGAGAATGAGAATGAGAGAAGTTGAGAATGAGAGGAGAGGAGAGGAGAATGAGAGGAGAATGAGAGGAGAGGAGAATGAGATGAGAATGACAGGAGAATGAGAGGAGAGGAGAATGAGAGGAGAGGAGAATGACTGGAGAATGAGAGGAGAGGAGAGGAGAGGAGAGGAGAGGAGAGGAGAGGAGAGGAGAGGAGAGGAGAGGAGAGGAGAGGAGAGGAGAGGAGAGGAGAAAGCCAATGGGGTTTCCTCCAGCTAGCTATTTATCATAACCTTTCGAAATTCACTCATAACTTTCACATGGGAGAGATAAAGGAAGCAGAATATTTTAGTGCAATTGAGCGGCAGAAATATAGTTTCCCAAACTCAGTCTGCTGCCTCACTATTGAACAGGACTCTCCAACCCTGTTCCTGTCACTTTTAACTCCAACCCTGTTCCTGTCGCTTTTAATTCCAACCCTGTTCCTGTAGGTTTTAACTCCAACCCTGTTCCTGTAGGTTTTAACTCCAACCCTGTTCTGTAGGTTTTTACTCCAACCCTGCTTTTAACTCCAACCCTGTTCCTGTAGGTTTTAACTCCAACCCTGTTCCTGTAGGTTTTAACTCCAACCCTGTTCCTGTAGGTTTTAACTCCAACCCTGATCTAGCGCACACAATTCTAGTAATTACCTGGTTGATAAACTGAACCAGGTTAGTTACAACTGGGGTTGGAGCGGAAAACCTACAGGAGGGTATCTCTCCAGGAACAGGGTTGGAGTTAACACCTACAGGAGGGTTTCTCTCCAGGAACAGGGTTGGAGTGTAAACCTACAGGAGGGTATCTCTCCAGGAACAGGGTTGGAGTGTAAACCTACAGGAGGGTAGCTCTCCAGGAACATGGTTGGGGATAAAACCTACAGGAGGGTATCTCTCCAGGAACAGGGTTAGTGTGTAAACATACAGGAGGGTATCTCTCCAGGAACAGGGTTGGAGAGCCCTGCTATGGTGCATACTGCCAGAGCACCCTACCGATTGCATTTGTAACGTGCTAGCAAGTAGGCTAGCCTACCACTCCTGTTGTTTTGCACACAATGAACCTAACACCAAGTTAACATACCTCAATCACTGCCACTCTGACACCATCACTACTGACTACTGGTCGATTTCAGTAAATCAGCACAATATCCTACAGATCTTTAATGTGTCAGGTTTCCTTAAAAATGGTTTTAGTGTTTAACATATGGTACTGTGGATGTAGGCATAGGTTTACAGATTAGAGCATTGATGACAGGTTTACAGATTAGAGCATTGGTGACATAAATGTACAGATTAGAGCATTGATGACATAGGTTTACAGATTAGAGCATTAATGACAGGTTTACAGATTAGAACATTTATGACATAAATGTACAGATTAGAGCATTGATGACATAGGTTTACAGATTAGAGCATTGATGACAGGTTTACAGATTAGAGCATCGATTACATAGGTTTACAGATTAGAGCATTGATGACAGGTTTACAGATTAGAGCATTGATGACAAGTTTACAGATTAGAGCATTGATGACAGGTTTACAGATTAGAGCATTGATGATATGTTTACAGATTAGAGCATTGATGACATACATGTACAGATTAGAGCATTGATGACATAAATGTACAGATTAGAGCATTGATGACAGGTTTACAGATTAGAGCATTGATGATATGTTTACAGATTAGAGCATTGATGACATAAATGTACAGATTAGAGCATTGATGACATAAATGTACAGATTAGAGCATTGATGATATAGGTTTGCATATTAGAGCATTGATGACATAAATGTACAGATTAGAGCATTGATGATAATGACAGAAAAGGTAAGGTATTTTTACCCATAGAGAGCAAATAAAGTAATATATTCAACCAATAGTGATGTACACATAGCTTTAGGGCCCTCACCCATTCACCCTGGTAACCATGTTTATGGGATGTCTAAGATAATACTTCTTCTGTTCAGTGGGAAGACACCTTTTTAATCACTATGCTGATTAATTTACTTTTATTTCACCTGCAGTGCCTTCAGGAAGTATTCACACCCCTTGACTTTTTTACAGACTGAATTTTAAAGTGATTACATGTAGATGTTTTGGGTCACTGGCCTACACACAATACCCCATAATGTCAAAGTGGAATAATGTTTCTCAGAATTTTTACAAATGAGTAAAAAATACAAATATTCAACCCCTTTGTTATGGCAAACTGATATGTTCAGGAGTAAAAATGTGCTGAACATGTCCCATAATACATTGCATGGACTCACTCCGTGTGCATGTAACATGATTTTTGAATGACTTCCTACATTCTGTACCCCCCACATCAAATTATCTGTAAGATCCCTCAGTTGAGCAGTGAATTTCAAACACAAATTTCAACGACAATGACCAGTGAAGTTTTCCAATGGCCTCACAAAGAAATGTAACTATTTGTAGATGGGGTGGAGAAAAAAAATGAATATCTCTGTGAGCATTAGGAAGTTATTAATTCCACTTTGGATGGTGTATCAATACACCCAGTCACTACAAAGATACAGGCGTCCTTCTTATTAACTCAGGGATTTCACCATGAGCCCAAAGGTGACTTTAAAACAACTACAGAGTGCAGCAGTTCCCAAGCTAGTAGTCGCGACCCCATGTGGGTTTGCCTGATGTGAAAATTGGGTCACGTGAGAATTACCTAAATCCTGAAAAATGTGTGTCATAAAAATCACTGTAATTTGGTTCAACCTTCACAATCTAAATGACAATTATTCAAATGTAAAGTAAAGTATATAATTCAACCAGAGAACGCCCTCAGATCAGAGGGAAGAGGCTGCACTTGACCTTGGTTACGCTACGAAACCACGCAGTATTTGTCACGATCGTCGTAAGAAGTGGACCAAAGTGCAGCGTGGTGTGAATGCATCATTTAATAGATGACGAAAAACACGAAGTAAACAAAAACAATAAACAAATAACGACCGTGAAGCTTTCATAAGAACTGTGCAACACAAGCAACTAACATAGACAATCACCCACCAACAAACAGTGAAACCCAGGCTACCTAAGTATGATTCTCAATCAGAGACAACTAACATAGACAATCACCCACAAACACACAGTGAAACCCAGGCTACCTAAGTATGATTCTCAATCAGAGACAACTAACATAGACAATCACCCACCAACAAACAGTGAAACCCAGGCTACCTAAGTATGATTCTCAATCAGAGACAACTAACATAGACAATCACCCACAAACACACAGTGAAACCCAGGCTACCTAAGTATGATTCTCAATCAGAGACAACTAACATAGACAATCACCCACCAACAAACAGTGAAACCCAGGCTACCTAAGTATGATTCTCAATCAGAGACAACTAACATAGACAATCACCCACCAACACACAGTGAAACCCAGGCTACCTAAGTATGATTCTCAATCAGAGACAACTAACATAGACAATCACCCACCAACAAACAGTAAAACCCAGGCTACCTAAGTATGATTCTCAATCAGAGACAACTAACATAGACAATCACCCACCAACAAACAGTGAAACCCAGGCTACCTAAGTATGATTCTCAATCAGAGACAACTAACATAGACAATCACCCACCAACAAACAGTAAAACCCAGGCTACCTAAGTATGATTCTCAATCAGAGACAACTAACATAGACAATCACCCACCAACAAACAGTGAAACCCAGGCTACCTAAGTATGATTCTCAATCAGAGACAACTAACATAGACAATCACCCACCAACAAACAGTAAAACCCAGGCTACCTAAGTATGATTCTCAATCAGAGACAACTAACATAGACAATCACCCACCAACAAACAGTAAAACCCAGGCTACCTAAGTATGATTCTCAATCAGAGACAACTAACATAGACAATCACCCACCAACAAACAGTAAAACCCAGGCTACCTAAGTATGATTCTCAATCAGAGACAACTAACATAGACAATCACCCACCAACAAACAGTGAAACCCAGGCTACCTAAGTATGATTCTCAATCAGAGACAACTAACATAGACAATCACCCACCAACAAACAGTAAAACCCAGGCTACTTAAGTATGATTCTCAATCAGAGACAACTAACATAGACAATCACCCACCAACAAACAGTGAAACCCAGGCTACCTAAGTATGATTCTCAATCAGAGACAACTAACATAGACAATCACCCACCAACAAACAGTGAAACCCAGGCTACCTAAGTATGATTCTCAATCAGAGACAACTAACATAGACAATCACCCACCAACAAACAGTGAAACCCAGGTTACCTAAGTATGATTCTCAATCAGAGACAACTAACATAGACAATCACCCACCAACAAACAGTAAAACCCAGGCTACCTAAGTATGATTCTCAATCAGAGACAACTAACATAGACAATCACCCACCAACAAACAGTGAAACCCAGGCTACCTAAGTATGATTCTCAATCAGAGACAACTAACATAGACAATCACCAACCAACAAACAGTAAAACCCAGGCTACCTAAGTATGATTCTCAATCAGAGACAACTAACATAGACAATCACCCACCAACAAACAGTAAAACCCAGGCTACCTAAGTATGATTCTCAATCAGAGACAACTAACATAAACAATCACCCACCAACAAACAGTAAAACCCAGGCTACCTAAGTATGATTCTCAATCAGAGACAACTAACATAGACAATCACCCACCAACAAACAGTAAAACCCAGGCTACCTAAGTATGATTCTCAATCAGAGACAACTAACATAGACAATCACCCACCAACAAACAGTGAAACCCAGGCTACCTAAGTATGATTCTCAATCAGAGACAACTAACATAGACAATCACCAACAAACAGTAAAACCCAGGCTACCTAAGTATGATTCTCAATCAGAGACAACTAACATAGACAATCACCCACCAACAAACAGTGAAACCCAGGCTACCTAAGTATGATTCTCAATCAGAGACAACTAACATAGACAATCACCCACCAACAAACAGTGAAACCCAGGCTACCTAAGTATGATTCTCAATCAGAGACAACTAACATAGACAATCACCAACAAACAGTAAAACCCAGGCTACCTAAGTATGATTCTCAATCAGAGACAACTAACATAGACAATCACCCACCAACAAACAGTGAAACCCAGGCTACCTAAGTATGATTCTCAATCAGAGACAACTAACATAGACAATCACCAACAAACAGTAAAACCCAGGCTACCTAAGTATGATTCTCAATCAGAGACAACTAACATAGACAATCACCCACCAACAAACAGTGAAACCCAGGCTACCTAAGTATGATTCTCAATCAGAGACAACTAACATAGACAATCACCCACCAACAAACAGTAAAACCCAGGCTACCTAAGTATGATTCTCAATCAGAGACAACTAACATAGACAATCACCCACCAACAAACAGTAAAACCCAGGCTACCTAAGTATGATTCTCAATCAGAGACAACTAACATAGACAATCACCAACCAACAAACAGTGAAACCCAGGCTACCTAAGTATGATTCTCAATCAGAGACAACTAACATAGACAATCACCCACCAACAAACAGTGAAACCCAGGCTACCTAAGTATGATTCTCAATCAGAGACAACTAACATAGACAATCACCCACCAACAAACAGTAAAACCCAGGCTACCTAAGTATGATTCTCAATCAGAGACAACTAACATAAACAATCACCCACCAACAAACAGTAAAACCCAGGCTACCTAAGTATGATTCTCAATCAGAGACAACTAACATAGACAATCACCCACCAACAAACAGTGAAACCCAGGCTACCTAAGTATGATTCTCAATCAGAGACAACTAACATAGACAATCACCCACCAACAAACAGTAAAACCCAGGCTACCTAAGTATGATTCTCAATCAGAGACAACTAACATAGACAATCACCCACCAACAAACAGTAAAACCCAGGCTACCTAAGTATGATTCTCAATCAGAGACAACTAACATAGACAATCACCCACCAACAAACAGTAAAACCCAGGCTACCTAAGTATGATTCTCAATCAGAGACAACTAACATAGACAATCACCCACCAACAAACAGTAAAACCCAGGCTACCTAAGTATGATTCTCAATCAGAGACAACTAACATAGACAATCACCCACCAACAAACAGTGAAACCCAGGCTACCTAAGTATGATTCTCAATCAGAGACAACTAACATAGACAATCACCCACCAACAAACAGTAAAACCCAGGCTACCTAAGTATGATTCTCAATCAGAGACAACTAACATAGACAATCACCCACCAACAAACAGTGAAACCCAGGCTACCTAAGTATGATTCTCAATCAGAGACAACTAACATAGACAATCACCCACCAACAAACAGTAAAACCCAGGCTACCTAAGTATGATTCTCAATCAGAGACAACTAATGACACCTGCCTCTGATTGAGAACCATACTAGGCCGAAACATAGAAATCCCCAAATCATAGAAAAACAAACATAGACTGCCCACCCCAACTCACGCCCTGACCATACTAAATAAATACAAAACAAAGGAAATGAAGGTCAGAACGTGACAGTATTGCAGAAACGTTGATATTATCAGACGAAAACAAAGTGCCGAAAACAATGCATTGGGAGGTAGAGGCACAGAATCTCACAGAAATACACTTTGTCATATACAGTAACACTGTTCAATTAAGGATGTATGGTATTGCTGACCAATCAAGAGGAAACTTACTGAACGACTCAAAAAACCTTCCCCATCTTATGCTCTCCAAATGGGCGTTAAAAGCTGTGAGGGCTGAGATGTGCCCCATGCATTGACTTTTGTTCGCTACATGTCGGGGGATACTATTCACGTGGACATATAGTTCTGGCTCATGATGCATAAAGCATCAAAAGGAATGTTCAGCTGAGTGACTTTGACAAAAACAAAAAAAACAGATTCCATATGGGATCGAATGGTGGGCTTTTGAAACAGGTGGGGGGGGGGTTCATCTATGTTGGGGCGGAGGGCAGACCTCTTACACCCTAGTTTACGAATGTGTCTGTCACTGACATATGGACACGTTGTATGATACACCCACTGAGCTAGAATGGATACACCGAAGAGCTAGAATGGATACACCGAAGAGCTAGAATGGATACACCGAAGAGCTAGAATCCCAGTCAGACTTAGTTTCTTTCACAGTTCCCAGTTGTCTTCAATGCACTGAAGTCGGAAGTCAGAGATTTCCGAGTTCCCAGTTCCGAGTTCCCGGTTGTTTTAAGGAAGACGGCAGGGTGTTCCCTTTGAGTCAGACTGGGATTTTTAAAATGTTTTTGGGGTCATCCAACTCAGGAACTCTGGCCTCTAGCGCTCTGACTTTCCGACCTGAAGACCACTGACATCATGATTTGACTTCATATATATATTTTTTGAGTTCCCAGTTGTCTTGAAATCACCATAAAACTCATGATACCTTTTGCCAGCTCATATCTGTGTGAAGCTGTAGTCAGTGCTCTTGTCTGCGTTTAAAACCAAATATCCATCTAGGTTGGATGTGACAGGAGAGAATAGGTACACACTGTGGACCACGCCTCGCTGACTTTGAGAAGCTCCGAAGCGACATGCATCATCAAGCCACACCCATCTCATTAACGGTGGTGAGATAAGAGACATTAGGTCAGACTAATTTGCAATTGACTGTCATAGCCCCCCCGCCCCCCCATTAAAAGTATGTGATGGTGAGTTGAGAAGACAATCAGAAATACTGTTAGCATTGTTTTCCTTCTATTGTGTGGCTGTTAATTACATCCTTATTTTCACATAGTTGAGGTGGTAAGGAACTTAAGGAAATTAAAATGGGGGTCCAGGGAGAAAAAGTCCCTGGTCTAATGGCCGTGATAGGAGAATACTGAGGATGGATCAACAACATTGTAGTTACTCCACAATACTAACCTAAATGACAGAGTTTAATGGCTGTGATAGGAGAACACAGAGGATGGATCAACAACATTGTAGTTACTCCACAATACTAACCTAAATGACAGAGTTTAATGGCTGTGACAGGAGATAACTGAGGATGGATCAACAACATTGTAGTTACTCCACAATACTAACCTAAATGACAGAGTTTAATGGCTGTGATAGGAGAACACTGAGGATGGATCAACAACATTGTAGTTACTCCACAATACTAACCTAAATGACAGAGTTTAATGGCTGTGACAGGAGATAACTGAGGATGGATCAACAACATTGTAGTTACTCCACAATACTAACCTAAATGACAGAGTTTAATGGCTGTGATAGGAGAACACTGAGGATGGATCAACAACATTGTAGTTACTCCACAATACTACCCTAAATGACAGAGTTTAATGGCTGTGATAGGAGAACACTGAGGATGGATCAACAACATTGTAGTTACTCCACAATACTACCCTAAATGACAGAGTTTAATGGCTGTGATAGGAGAACACTGAGGATGAATCAACAACATTGTAGTTATTGTTGTTGTGCATGTATCCTGTACAAACACATTGTGTAACTTACCCTCGTCCTTATCCCTAGCCAACACAATACACTGTGTATTTTACTTAATAAAAACTAAAACACATAGCCGCCACTCACTATAAAACACATAACCCCTAGTCACTCTAAAACACATAGCCCCTAGTCACTACTATAAAACACATAGCCCCTAGTCACTATAAAACACATAGCCCCTAGTCACTACTATAGAACACATAGCCCCTAGTCACTACTATAAAACACATAGCCCCTAGTCACTATAAAACACATAGCCCCTAGTCACTATAAAACACATAGCCCCTAGTCACTATAAAACACATAGCCCCTAGTCACTACTATAAAACACATAGCCCCTAGTCACTACTATAAAACACACAGCCCCTAGTCACTATAAAACACATAGCCCCTAGTCACTACTATAAAACACATAGCCCCTAGTCACTATAAAACACATAGCCCCTAGTCACTATAAAACACATAGCCCCTAGTCACTATAAAACACATAGCCCCTAGTCACTATAAAACACATAGCCCCTAGTCACTATAAAACACATAGCCCCTAGTCACTATAAAACACATAGCCCCTAGTCACTATAAAACACATAGCCCCTAGTCACTATAGAACACATAGCCCCCACTCACTATAAAACACATAGCCCCTAGTCACTATAAAACACATAGCCCCTAGTCACTATAGAACACATAGCCCCCACTCACTATAAAACACATAGCCCCTAGTCACTACTATAAAACACATAGCCCCTAGTCACTACTATAAAACACATAGCCCCTAGTCACTATAAAACACATAGCCCCTAGTCACTATAAAACACATAGCCCCTAGTCACTATAAAACACATAGCCCCTAGTCACTATAAAACACATAGCCCCTAGTCACTACTATAAAACACATAGCCCCTAGTCACTACTATAAAACACATAGCCCCTAGTCACTATAAAACACATAGCCCCTAGTCACTATAAAACACATAGCCCCTAGTCACTATAGAACACATAGCCCCTAGTCACTACTATAAAACACATAGCCCCTAGTCACTACTATAAAACACATAGCCCCTAGTCACTATAAAACACATAGCCCCTAGTCACTATAAAACACATAGCCCCTAGTCACTATAAAACACATAGCCCCTAGTCACTATAAAACACATAGCCCCTAGTCACTATAAAACACATAGCCCCTAGTCACTACTATAGAACACATAGCCCCTAGTCACTATAAAACACATAGCCCCTAGTCACTATAAAACACATAGCCCCTAGTCACTATAAAACACATAGCCCCTAGTCACTATAAAACACATAGCCCCTAGTCACTATAAAACACATAGCCCCTAGTCACTACTATAGAACACATAGCCCCTAGTCACTATAAAACACATAGCCCCTAGTCACTACTATAAAACACATAGCCCCTAGTCACTATAAAACACATAGCCCCTAGTCACTATAAAACACATAGCCCCTAGTCACTACTATAAAACACATAGCCCCTAGTCACTATAAAACACATAGCCCCTAGTCACTACTATAGAACACATAGTCCCTAGTCACTATAAAACACATAGCCCCTAGTCACTACTATAAAACACATAGCCCCTAGTCACTATAAAACACATAGCCCCTAGTCACCACTATAAAACACATAGCCCCTAGTCACTATAAAACACATAGCCCCTAGTCACTATAAAACACATAGCCCCTAGTCACTATAAAACACACAGCCCCTAGTCACTATAAAACACATAGCCCCTAGTCACTACTATAAAACACATAGCCCCTAGTCACTATAAAACACACAGCCCCTAGTCACTATAAAACACATAGCCCCTAGTCACTACTATAAAACACATAGCCCCTAGTCACTATAAAACACATAGCCCCTAGTCACTATAAAACACATAGCCCCTAGTCACTATAAAACACATAGCCCCTAGTCACTATAAAACACATAGCCCCTAGTCACTACTATAAACACATAGCCCCTAGTCACTACTATAAAACACATAGCCCCTAGTCACTATAAAACACATAGCCCCTAGTCACTATAAAACACATAGCCCCTAGTCACTATAAAACACATAGCCCCTAGTCACTATAAAACACATAGCCCCTAGTCACTACTATAAAACACATAGCCCCTAGTCACTACTATAAAACACATAGCCCCTAGTCACTATAAAACACATAGCCCCTAGTCACTATAAAACACATAGCCCCTAGTCACTACTATAAAACACATAGCCCCTAGTCACTATAAAACACATAGCCCCTAGTCACTATAAAACACATAGCCCCCACTCACTATAAAACACATAGCCCCTAGTCACTATAAAACACATAGCCCCTAGTCACTATAGAACACATAGCCCCTAGTCACTACTATAAAACACATAGCCCCTAGTCACTATAAAACACATAGCCCCTAGTCACTACTATAGAACACATAGCCCCTAGTCACTACTATAGAACACATAGCCCCTAGTCACTATAAAACACATAGCCCCTAGTCACTATAAAACACATAGCCCCTAGTCACTATAAAACACATAGCCCCTAGTCACTACTATAGAACACATAGCCCCTAGTCACTATAAAACACATAGCCCCTAGTCACTATAAAACACATAGCCCCTAGTCACTACTATAAAACACATAGCCCCTAGTCACTATAAAACACATAGCCCCTAGTCACTATAAAACACATAGCCCCTAGTCACTATAGAACACATAGCCCCTAGTCACTATAAAACACATAGCCCCTAGTCACTACTATAAAACACATAGCCCCTAGTCACTATAAAACACATAGCCCCTAGTCACTATAAAACACATAGCCCCTAGTCACTACTATAAAACACATAGCCCCTAGTCACTGTAAACACATAGCCCCTAGTCACTATAAAACACATAGCCCCCACTCACTATAAAACACATAGCCCCTAGTCACTATAAAACACATAGCCCTTAGTCACTATAGAACACATAGCCCCTAGTCACTACTATAAAACACATAGCCCCTAGTCACTATAAAACACATAGCCCCTAGTCACTACTATAGAACACATAGCCCCTAGTCACTACTATAGAACACATAGCCCCTAGTCACTATAAAACACATAGCCCCTAGTCACTATAAAACACATAGCCCCTAGTCACTATAAAACACATAGCCCCTAGTCACTACTATAGAACACATAGCCCCTAGTCACTATAAAACACATAGCCCCTAGTCACTATAAAACACATAGCCCCTAGTCACTACTATAAAACACATAGCCCCTAGTCACTATAAAACACATAGCCCCTAGTCACTATAAAACACATAGCCCCTAGTCATTATAAACACATAGCCCCTAGTCACTATAAAACACATAGCCCCTAGTCACTATAAAACACATAGCCCCTAGTCACTATAAAACACATAGCCCTAGTCACTATAAAACACATAGCCCCTAGTCACTATAAAACACATAGCCCCTAGTCACTACTATAAAACACATAGCCCCTAGTCACTATAAAACACATAGCCCCTAGTCACTACTATAAAACACATAGCCCCTAGTCACTATAAAACACATAGCCCCTAGTCACTACTATAAAACACATAGCCCCTAGTCACTATAAAACACATAGCCCCTAGTCACTACTATAAAACACATAGCCCCTAGTCACTACTATAAAACACATAGCCCCTAGTCACTATAAAACACATAGCCCCTAGTCACTATAAAACACATAGCCCCTAGTCACTACTATAAAACACATAGCCCCTAGTCACTATAAAACACATAGCCCCTAGTCACTACTATAAAACACATAGCCCCTAGTCACTATAAAACACATAGCCCCTAGTCACTATAAAACACATAGCCCTAGTCACTACTATAAACACATAGCCCCTAGTCACTATAAAACACATAGCCCCTAGTCACTATAAAACACATAGCCCCTAGTCACTATAGAAACACATAGCCCCTAGTCACTATAAAACACATAGCCCCTAGTCACTCACTATAAAACACATAGCCCCTAGTCACTACTATAAAACACATAGCCCCTAGTCACTACTATAAAACACATAGCCCCTAGTCACTATAAACACATAGCCCCTAGTCACTACTATAAACACATAGCCCCTAGTCACTACTATAAAACACACAGCCCCTAGTCACTATAAAACACATAGCCCCTAGTCACTATTAAAACACATAGCCCCTAGTCACTATAAAACACATAGCCCCTAGTCACTATAAAACACATAGCCCCTAGTCACTATAAAAACACATAGCCCCTAGTCACTATAAAACACATAGCCCCTAGTCACTATAAAACACATAGCCCCTAGTCACTATAAAACACATAGCCCCTAGTCACTATAAAACACATAGCCCCTAGTCACTATAAAACACATAGCCCCTAGTCACTATAAAACACACAGCCCCTAGTCACTATAAAACACATAGCCCCTAGTCACTATAAAACACATAGCCCCTAGTCACTACTATAAAACACATAGCCCCTAGTCACTACTATAAAACACATAGCCCCTAGTCACTATAAAACACATAGCCCCTAGTCACTATAAAACACATAGCCCCTAGTCACTATAAAACACATAGCCCCTAGTCACTACTATAAACACATAGCCCCTAGTCACTATAAAACACATAGCCCCTAGTCACTATAAAACACATAGCCCATAGTCACTATAAAACACATAGCCCCTAGTCACTATAAAACACATAGCCCCTAGTCACTATAAAACACATAGCCCCTAGTCACTACTATAAAACACATAGCCCCTAGTCACTATAAAACACATAGCCCTAGTCACTACTATAAAACAAATAGCCCCTAGTCACTACTATAGAACACATAGCCCCTAGTCACTACTATAAACACATAGCCTCTAGTCACTATAAAACACATAGCCACTAGTCACTATAAAACACATAGCCCCTAGTCACTATAAAACACACAGCCCCTAGTCACTATAAAACACATAGCCCCTAGTCACTACTATAAAACACATAGACCCTAGTCACTATAAAACACATAGCCCCTAGTCACTATAAAACACATAGCCCCTAGTCACTATAAAACACATAGCCCCTAGTCACTACTATAGAACACATAGCCCCTAGTCACTATAAAACACATAGCCCCTAGTCACTATAAAACACATAGCCCCTAGTCACTACTATAAAACACATAGCCCCTAGTCACTATAAAACACATAGCCCCTAGTCACTACTATAAAACACATAGCCCCTAGTCACTACTATAAACACATAGCCCCTAGTCACTATAAAACACATAGCCCCTAGTCACTATAAAACACATAGCCCCTAGTCACTATAAAACACATAGCCCCTAGTCACTATAAAACACATAGCCCCTAGTCACTATAAAACACATAGCCCCTAGTCACTATAAAACACATAGCCCCTAGTCACTATAAAACACATAGCCCCTAGTCACTATAAAACACATAGCCCCTAGTCACTACTATAAAACACATAGCCCCTAGTCACTATAAAACACATAGCCCCTAGTCACTATAAAACACATAGCCCCTAGTCACTATAAAACACATAGCCCCTAGTCACTATAGAACACATAGCCCCTAGTCACTATAAAACACATAGCCCCTAGTCACTATAAAACACATAGCCCCTAGTCACTACTATAGAACACATAGCCCCTAGTCACTATAAAACACATAGCCCCTAGTCACTATAAAACACATAGCCCCTAGTCACTACTATAAAACACATAGCCCCTAGTCACTACTATAAAACACATAGCCCCTAGTCACTATAAAACACATAGCCCCTAGTCACTATAAAACACATAGCCCCTAGTCACTATAAAACACATAGCCCCTAGTCACTACTATAGAACACATAGCCCCTAGTCACTATAAAACACATAGCCCCTAGTCACTACTATAAAACACATAGCCCCTAGTCACTATAAAACACATAGCCCCTAGTCACTATAAAACACATAGCCCCTAGTCACTACTATAAAACACATAGCCCCTAGTCACTACTATAAAACACATAGCCCCTAGTCACTACTATAAAACACATAGCCCCTAGTCACTACTATAAAACACATAGCCCCTAGTCACTACTATAGAACACATAGCCCCTAGTCACTATAGAACACATAGCCCCTAGTCACTATAAAACACATAGCCCCTAGTCACTACTATAAAACACATAGCCCCTAGTCACTATAAAACACATAACCCCTAGTCAATACTATAAAACACATAGCCCCAGGCTATGAAGAAATAAGAACATCTCTGAACCATTATATCTACTGTATTTGAAAAACATATTTTTCTTATCTCCTCTCCAGGTCCGGCAGCAAAGAAGAAGTATGTGAGCTACAATGACATTGTGATCTAATAGCCGTCATCAGAGAGAAGGGCAGGCTGTTTGGGGATGCTTGGTCTCCTGCCCCTCCTGCCCAATTGGCAACATAAAGGAAATCCAAACTATGTTTATGTCCATGCAGCTTTTACTGCCTACTCACACCCCGGGAACCTGCAGAACCCCCCGGAACCCTGGAACTCCAGAACAACACAGTGACAATGGGTGGGTTCTGGGTTCTAGAGCTTTCCTTTAAAACAGAGGATTCTGTCTGGCTAACTGATGTTTTTTTCATGGTGGAAAATCAAGACGGACATTTCTGTTGGGAGCAAAATAATTTACAAAATAATTTGTTTTGTTAAATGATTTCAGAGAGAAAAAAAAGAGGCAGAGAATTGGTTTGGACAAAAAACCTGTGTTCCTCCTCAGGATTAGAGTGTGTCTCTGCAGAACCCTCAGAGCTGGCCCCCCACTACCTATAGGTGTGTCTCTACAGGTACGCTGGCTGCAGCAGGAGGACACACCTGTACTGGAGGACACACCTGTACTGGAGGACTCACCTGTGCTGGAGGACTCACCTGTACTGGAGGACACACCTGTACTGGAGGACTCACCTGTGCTGGAGGACTTACCTTTTATTGACCTACCTGTACCTGCCATGGGGCTGTTTCTTGTCTTTTAATGTCCTTCCAAATTGCAAGTTTTCCAAAATTCCTGTCGAAAAAAAGTTTGAGGTTCTATTGGCCTATCCGTTACATTTGTTGTAGATTTTCTAAAGATCTCAATGTATTTCTTCTTTAGTGCTTGGATGCACAGTCAATTAAAGCCATATTCTTGTCTCTGAGATGTCAAGTATTTTTTCACGTTTTCGATTCTGGCTGTATGTCGGTTGACAAGAAAGACGCACGGTATCTCATTTTTACATTCCCTTATATGTGTTTGGGGAGTTTTCTACAGACATGCTTTCAGGATGTTGAACAGGTACAGTACATTAAACCATCGACTGTGTTTTCAGGATGTTGAACAGGTACAGTACATTAAACCATCGACTGTGTTTTCAGGATGTTGAACAGGTACAGTAACATTGACCATCGACTGTGTTTTCAGGATGTTGAACAGGTACAGTAACATTGACCATCGACTGTGTTTTCAGGATGTTGAACAGGTACAGTAACATTGACCATCGACTGTGTTTTTAAAGTGACTAAAAGAGAGCTCCAGCGCCCAGTCCAGTCAAGGCTTTATTAGCTTGATATAAAAACTAGACTGATTCCAGTGGTTTCTCTCCCCCCGTGTAGAAGTTGTCGATGCATGCCTGCTATGTTTGATGTTAAGATTACGTCAAAGAATATGTATATAAAAATACAAAAAGATGGAGATTTCACAACACGTGATTCACTAGCATTGCTTTTAATTAATGGCATACAGGATTACTATTATTATTCATGTTATTATAATCCTTTTTTTTTTTTTGTTGTTGGTTGGTTGACATCTTCTCACTGAAGGTAGAATATGGCTTTAATTTCGTCTTGGATTTTTCTTAATGCCCTGCAACTATGGAAAACAATTGTGGGGAAAAATAACATGAATATATATATATATATATATTTAAAAACAAAACACACAAAATAAAAAATAAAAAACAAGTCTGTTTTTATACTGTTTGTACTAAGTATATTCATGTTGCCCTTGCTGCTTATGTGCCAATGTTGTGTGAGATTTAAAAAAATATATATATGTGTTTGACCACTCATGCAACTTTTATGTGGTGTTATCTGAGAATGTATCAACATGAAATAAAACCATTTGATATTTCTTTTATTTCTTTTATACTCCCTGAAAACACCTTATTGTACTTTGTATTCCTTTGAGGACAAAGCATTTCATCACTATGTGCTGACATTCAAAAGTACCTTCATAATCAATAATAATTATAATAGGTTTTGGAGTATGGTGTTTTTTGTCTTCTTTACCCATACAGGGGTTTGTCCCCTTATTCTGTCATGGAGAAAGTGATTTCCATTCTTCCACACAATCCAACCAGCGACTCAATGCAATCTCTTACCTACAGGTACCTGAATAAACGTTATCACTGTCTAGTTTAACAATGCCTCAAGGGTGGATTGTCTGACTTGAAAAGTAATTGTTTACATCATAAGTATCTTGACTACTGTGCCGGTCTGCACATATATATATATATCGAAATAAAACGTAAGGTTTTACCTTCAGGGATCATTTCTCCAAACGGAATAGTAGAAGTGAGTTGCTTGAGGCTTCTAAAATGGAAAGACATTTCTATGAAACGCACAGGAAAGAGAACATTAAGCTTCTGAAGATGAAGTTGTACTATACTCTTTCAAAAAAATTAAATAATGTTAGGCGTAAGGTAAAAACAAGACACAAAGCTTGTTATAACTTCAGGAATTCGTTTTTTACTTTAGAATTGTTTGGCAGCCCTCACACCTGTCCCAACCACCAACCATCAGTATATTATATTGAGATGAGTTGTGTTTCTCTTCAGTGTAATGAATAGGTCTGTATACATGTGAAATGAGAAACAGCTACGTCCTTCCTAGTGCCCTCTTCATGGCTAGCTGCCAGTTGTCATGGTTTCGGGCCATCCATACAGAGAGGAGCAAAGCATCAAATAGTATTCCTCTGACAGGTGTCTGATCTTGTCTGAGATTAAAGTTTAATAGATTTGTATTGTCATAATGCATATAATGTGTGTCCATCTACTGACTATGGTTTGTACTGCACAACTAACTACATAACTAACTACATAACTAACTACATAACTAACTACATAACTAACTGTATAACTAACTGCATAACTAACTACATAACTAACTACATAACTACATAACTAACTAAATAACTAACTGCATAACTAACTACATAACTAACTACATAACTAACTGCATAACTAACTACATAACTAACTACATAACTAACTACATAACTAACTGCATAACTAACTACATAACTAACTGCATAACTAACTACATAACTAACTACATAACTAACTGCATAACTAACTACATAACTAACTGCACAACTAACTACATAACTAACTACATAACTAACTGCATAACTAACTACATAACTAACTGCATAACTAACTACATAACTAACTACATAACTACATAACTAACTACATAACTAACTACATAACTAACTACATAACTAACTGCATAACTAACTACATAACTAACTACATAACTAACTACATAACTAACTGCATAACTAACTACATAACTAACTGCATAACTAACTACATAACTAACTACATAACTAACTGCATAACTAACTACATAACTAACTGCACAACTAACTACATAACTAACTACATAACTAACTGCATAACTAACTACATAACTAACTGCATAACTAACTACATAACTAACTACATAACTACATAACTAACTACATAACTAACTACATAACTAACTGCATAACTAACTACATAACTAACTACATAACTAACTACATAACTAACTGCATAACTAACTACATAACTAACTACATAACTAACTACATAACTAACTGCATAACTAACTACATAACTAACTACATAACTAACTACATAACTAACTGCATAACTAACTACATAACTAACTACATAACTAACTACATAACTAACTACATAACTAACTGCATAACTAACTACATAACTAACTACATAACTAACTACATAACTAACTACATAACTAACTACATAACTAACTACATAACTAACTGCATAACTAACTACATAACTAACTACATAACTAACTGCATAACTAATTACATAACTAACTACATAACTACATAACTAACTACATAACTAACTACATAACTAACTACATAACTAAGTACATAACTAACTGCATAACTAACTACATAACTAACTACATAACTAACTACATAACTAACTACATAACTAACTACATTAAAGATGTAGCCAGTGGCATATGGGATATTGTATGTGGCCTTCAATATTATAGCTCAATATCTTGGGACAGATATTGAAAATGCATAGGAATATATCAACAGATCTCAAGTATGCACAGCGGCGTTATAGTTATTCATGGAAGTTTCTATTGTAATTTATTATAGACCATTTACAAAAGCAAACTCTTTTATTTATTTATTTTTTCTACTTTGGTTCTTCTATCATAACTTTTATGAAAATAATGCACTGCCCAAAACTCCACCGCAGAGCTGTTTATTCTCAGTTGGTCTTACCCCGCCATGGCCACAAACCACATCCTACAGGACTTCCTTTTCCTCCAATACATTCCTTAGGGAGGTCTAGATCCCGCGTGTCGTCTGGTGCGGAGTATTCTCTCTGCTATCCAGTGATCATTAAAAGGTACAATGCAACCTTTTTTTAAATCTCAAGATCTAAGCAGCAATTAAGTGTAGCTTCTTAGCAAAGAGCAATTTTATCAAGCTAAAATTTAGCTAGGACTGTCTGGGAGTGATCTGAGTGCGAAGGGGACAACTGAAAACTAGCTGTTATTGGCAGAGAGGTTTGGAACTCTTTCTTATTGGTCTTATTAACTAATATGTCAATACTCCAGCACACCAAAACAGGCTGAGATTTTATTTTCTAACAGCTCTTTCACCAAAAGGACATAATCATCATTCTCACCTTTTCACAGTTCTATTCCGACCTCACAGTGTGGAAATATATATAACACACAAAACAATCACATTTTGGACTCACTGGATCCTCAGATGACAAAGGAAGAGGAGGAAAAGTAAAAACAGGAAGTGGAGTGTCCTGATATACTATTATCCCCAGGGGACTGGTAGTAGAGTGTCCTGATATACTATTATCCCCAGGGGACTGGTAGTAGAGTGTCCTGATATACTATTATCCCCAGGGGACTGGTAGTAGAGTGTCCTGATATACTATTATCCCCAGGGGACTGGTAGTGGAGTGTCCTGATATACTATTATCCCCAGGGGACTGGTAGTAGAGTGTCCTGATATACTATTATCCCCAGGGGACTGGTAGTAGAGTGTCCTGATATACTATTATCCCCAGGGGACTGGTAGTAGAGTGTCCTGATATACTATTATCCCCAGGGGACTGGTAGTAGAGTGTCCTGATATACTATTATCCCCAGGGGACTGGTAGTAGAGTGTCCTGATATACTATTATCCCCAGGGGACTGGTAGTAGAGTGTCCTGATATACTATTATCCCCAGGGGACTGGTAGTAGAGTGTCCTGATATACTATTATCCCCAGGGGACTGGTAGTAGAGTGTCCTGATATACTATTATCCCCAGGGGACTGGTAGTAGAGTGTCCTGATATACTATTATCCCCAGGGGACTGGTAGTAGAGTGTCCTGATATACTATTATCCCCAGGGGACTGGTAGTAGAGTGTCCTGATATACTATTATCCCCAGGGGACTGGTAGTAGAGTGTCCTGATATACTATTATCCCCAGGGGACTGGTAGTAGAGTGTCCTGATATACTATTATCCCCAGGGGGCTGGTAGTAGAGTGTCCTGATATACTATTATCCCCAGGGGACTGGTAGTAGAGTGTCCTGATATACTATTATCCCCAGGGGACTGGTAGTAGAGTGTCCTGATATACTATTATCCCCAGGGGACTGGTAGTAGAGTGTCCTGATATACTATTATCCCCAGGGGACTGGTAGTAGAGTGTCCTGATATAATATTATCCCCAGGGGACTGGTAGTGGAGTGTCCTGATATACTATTATCCCCAGGGGACTGGTAGTAGAGTGTCCTGATATAATATTATCCCCAGGGTACTGGTAGTAGAGTGTCCTGATATACTATTATCCCCAGGGTACTGGTAGTAGAGTGTCCTGATATACTATTATCCCCAGGGGACTGGTAGTGGAGTGTCCTGATATACTATTATCCCCAGGGGACTGGTAGTAGAGTGTCCTGATATAATATTATCCCCAGGGGACTGGTAGTAGAGTGTCCTGATATACTATTATCCCCAGGGGACTGACAGTGGAGTGTCCTGATGGCAATATAATATTATCCCCAGGGGACTGGCAGTGGAGTGTCCCGATGCTAATATAATGTTATCCCCAGGGGACTGACAGTAGAGTGTCCTGATATACTATTATCCCCAGGGGACTGACAGTGGAGTGTCCTGATACTAATATAATGTTATCCCCAGGGGACTGGTAGTATAGTGTCCTGATGCTAATATAATGTTATCCCCAGGGGACTGGCAGTGGAGTGTCCTGATATACTATTATCCCCAGGGACTGGTAGTGAAGTGTCCTGATATAATGTTATCCCCAGGGGACTGGCAGTGGAGTGTCCTGATGCTAATATAATGTTATCCCCAGGGGACTGGCAGTGGAGTGTCCTGATATACTATTATCCCCAGGGGACTGACAGTAGAGTGTCCTGATACTAATATAATGTTATCCCCAGGGGACTGGTAGTAGAGTGTCCTGATGCTAATATAATGTTATCCCCAGGGGACTGGCAGTGGAGTGTCCTGATATACTATTATCCCCAGGGACTGGTAGTGAAGTGTCCTGATATAATGTTATCCCCAGGGGACTGGCAGTGGAGTGTCCTGATGCTAATATAATGTTATCCCCAGGGGACTGGCAGTGGAGTGTCCTGATGGGGACTGGCAGTGAAGTGTCCTGATATAATGTTATCCCCATTGGACTGACAGTGGAGTGTCCTGATATAATGCTATCCCCAGGGGACTGGCAGTGGAGTGTCCTGATATAATGTTATCCCCAGGGGACTGACAGTGGAGTGTCCTGATATAATGTTATCCCCAGGGGACTGGCAATAGAGTGTCCCTGGCGGAATCCTTTGCCCTACAATGCATTAGTTTTGAACAGAGACCTATGGGCCCCGGTCTAAGGTATTACACTGTATAAGTAAAAAAGGTGTTATTTGGGACACTCTCACTGAGCGCTTTTTTTTCTGACAGTGCAGTGCTTTCACACAACGTCTCGGTTGCAGGAGCCATGTCATGAATTACAAAACGGCGTCAAAGCTGGCAGTGATTGGCGTAGCATTAGTACCCAGACCCACACTTTGCTGACAGCATGCACCATGAGCAGAAAGCAGAGAGTTTGGGCCCAGTGAGAGGCTTTCGCTTGTCAATAAGAAGTGACAGAAACACACAAGTCTTTCAGGAGAAGGAAGCAGCAGCAGAAACGAGGGGAACAAAGTGTGTCGAACTTTTGTCTCAGCGATGTAACAACCTCTTATGTTGCAACTATGCAACTGTGCCGTCTCTTTAGCTTTGTGTTACACAGGGTGTAACGGATGTGAAACGGCTAGCTAGTTAGTGGTGGTGCGCGCTAAATAGCGTTTCAATCGGTGACGTCACTTGCTCTGAGACCTTGAAGTAGTAGTTCCCCCTTTGCTCTGCAAGGGCCGCGGCTTTTGTGGAGCGATGGGTAACGATGCTCCGTGGGTGACTGTTGTTGATGTGTGCAGAGGGTCCCTGGTCCGTGCCCGGCGAGGGGACGGTCTAAAGTTATACTGTTACTAGTGCATTGTCTCTATAGCTTTGTGTTACACAGTGCATTGTCTCTATAGCTTTGTGTTACACAGTGCATTGTCTCTATAGCTTTTTGTTACACAGTGCATTGTCTCTATAGCTTTGTGTTACACAGTGCATTGTCTCTATAGCTTTTTGTTACACAGTGCATTGTCTCTTTCAGGGAATAAATTTTAGCAACGGCAAATAACCTAAAAAAAAAATGTCCTCTCACTGTCAACTGCATGTATTTTCAGCAAACATAACATGTGTAAACATTTGTATGAACATAACAAGATCAACAACTGAGACATAAACTGAACAAGTTCCACAGACATGTGACTAACAGAAATGGAATAATGTGTCCCTGAACAAAGGGGGGGGGGTCAAAAACTAAAGTAACAGCCAGTATCTGGTGTGGCCACCAGCTGCATTAAGTACTCCAATATATCTCCTCCTCGTGGACTGCACCAAATTTGCCAGTTCTTGCTGTGAGATGTTACCCCACTTTTCCACCGAGGCACCTGCAAGTTCCCGGACATTTCTGGGGGGAATGGCCCTAGCCCTCACCCTCCAATCCAACAGGTCCCAGACGTGCTCAATGTTATTGAGATCCGGGCTCTTCGCTGGCCATGGCAGAACACTGACATTCCTATCTTGCAGGAAATCACGCACAGAACGAGCAGTATGGCTGGTGGCATTGTCATGCTGGAGGGTCATGTCAGGGTGAGCCTGCAGGATGATGTCTTCCCTGTAATGCACAGCATTGATATTGCATGCAATGAAGCTCATTCCGATGATGCTGTGACACACCGCCCCAGACCATGACGAACCCTCCACCTCCAAATCGATCCCGCTCCAGTGTACAGGCCTCGGTGTAACGCTAATTCCTTCGACAATAAAAGCGAATCCAACCATCCCCCCCCTGCTGAGACAAAACCGTGATACGTCAGTGAAGAGCACTTTTTCCAGTCCTGTCTGGTCCAGCGATGGTGGGTGTGCACCAATACGAGACGTTGTTGCCGGTGATGTCTGGTGAGGACCTGCCTTACAACAGGTCTACAAGCCCTCAGTCCAGCCTCTCTCAGCCTATTGAAGACAGTCTGAGCACTGATGGAGGGATTGTGCGTTCCTGGTGTAAGTCGGGCAGTTGTTGTTGCCATCCTGTACCTGTCCCGCAGGTGTGATGTTCAGATGTACCGATCCTGTGCAGGTGTTGTTACACGTGGTCTGCCACTGCGAGGACGATCAGTTTTCCCTGTAGCGCTGTCTCACAGTACAGACATTGCAATTTATTGCCCTGCCTCCTTGCAGCATGCCTCAGGCATGTTCATGCAGATGAGCAGGGACCCTGGGCATCTTTTTCGGGGTGTTTTTTCAGAGGCCTCTTTAATGTCCTAAGTTGTGTCCTAAGTTTTCATAACTGTGACCTTAATTCAATCAAATCAATAAAAAGTATTTATAAAGCCCTTCTTACATCAGCTGATGTCACAAAGTGCTGTACAGAAACCCAGCCTAAAACCGCAAAAAGCAAGTAATGCAGGCGTAGAAGCATGGTGACTAGAAAGGCCAGAACCTAGGAAGAAACCTAGAGAGGAATTGCCTACTTTGCCCTACCGTCTGTAAGCTGCTAATAGTGTCTTAATGACTGTTCCACAGGTGCATATTCATTAATTGTTTATGGGTCATTGAACAAGCATGGGAAACAGTGTTTAAACCCTTTACAATGAAGATCTGTGAAGTTATTTGGATTTTTTATGAATTATCTTTGAAAGACAAAGGTCCTGAACAAGAGACGTTTCTTTTTTTTGTTGCTGAGTTTATTATGATCTTACAGAGCTACTTGAAGATCAAATATTATGTTGTTACAAGAAGATCAAGTGAACACTTATTTAGAGGATACTAAAACCCAGAGCTGTTGTAATCAAACATGAAAATGGTATATAAACATTAACATGATTCTCGTTAAATATTGGTTAAAGGGAATTCCTATCTTTCCCATCTCTTATTTGCCATTG